>NC_092109.1:13168215-13514465 GCF_045679555.1 Salvelinus alpinus
CATATATATATATATATATATGTATGTATATACACACACACACACACACACACACACACACACACATACAGATGTGTATGTATATATATATATATATCATGGTTTTATTCCGTCACAACCTGAATTTATGAAATGTTAAAACTTTAGTTCTCAGTGCATATCTGGCCACGGTACAAAGTCTAACATAATTAATCGAGGGTTCTTCTGTGCACAGCACGTTTGATGGAATCTACCTAAAAACCTGATCTTTGATCTCAACAAGCCACTGATTTCCTGTTCAAAAGGGGAAGGTGGCTCTATCCTCGGCACCAGACCAAAAATGAACACAACCCCTTCTTACGCAACAGAGTTTAAGATGCCATTATTGAGACACTACTATGGGTTAAAGGGACACTTTAGGATGTTGGCAATGAAGCATGTTATATGCTTCCCCAGAGTCACATGAACTTGTGGTTACCATTTTTGTGTCTCTGCATCAAGTATGAAGGATGTTAGAAGTAGTTTTGCGAGCCAATGCTAACTAGCGTTAGCGCAACGACTGGAAGTCTATGGGTATCTAACTAACAGTTATGCAAATTGCAAAAACATTCAAGTGGTATCCACGAGTTCAACTGACTGGGAAGAAGATAAAGGGCTTCCCAATCCCTTTAACCCTGCAGCCTTAGTCTAAGATACAGTGCTTTCGGAAAGTATTCAGACCCCTTGACTTGTTTCACATTTTATTCAAAAACTTTATTTTATTCTAAAATTGATTCAAATGTTTTTCCCCCCTCATCAATCTACACACAATATCCTATAATGACAAAGCAAAAACAGGTTTATAGACATTTTTGCAAAAACAAAAAACAAACCTGAAATATCACATTTACATACGTATTCAGTCCCTTTACTCAGTACTTTGTTGAAGCACCTTTGGCAGCGATTACAGGCTTGACTCTTCTTGGGTATGACGCTACAAGCTTGGCACACCTGTATTTGGGGGAGTTTCTCCCATTCTGCTCTGCAGATCCTTTCAAGCTCTGTTAGATTGGATGGGGAGCGTCACTGCACAGCTATTTTCAGGTCTCTCCAGAGATGTTGCATCGGGTTCAAGTCCGGGCTCTGGCTGGGCCACTCAAGGACATTCAGAGACCTGCATTGTCTTGGCTGTGTGATTAGGGTCGTAGTCCTGTTGGAAGGTGAACCTCCGCCTGAGTCTGAGGTCCTGAGCCATCTGGAGCAGGTTGTCATCAAGGATCTCTCTGTACTTTGCTCCGTTCATTTTTCCCTTGATCCTGACTAGTCTCCCAGTCCCTGCCTCTGAAAAACATCCCCACAGCATGATGCTGACACCACCATGCTACACCGTAGGGATGGTTCTAGGTTTCCTCCAGAAGTGACGATTGGCATTCAGGCCAAAATAGTTCAATCTTGGTTTCATCAGAGAATCTTGCTTCTCATTGTCTGAGAGTCCTTTTGGTTCCTTTTGGCAAACGCCAAGCAGGCTGTCATGTGCCTTTTACAGAGGAGTGGCTTCCGTCTGGCCACTCTACCATAAAGGCCTGATTGGTGGAGTGCTGCAGAGATGGTTGTACTTCTGGAAGGTTCTTGGTACCCTTCCCCAGATCTTTGCCTCGACACAATCCTGTCTCGGAGCTCTACAGACAATTCATTCGACCTCGTGGCGTGGTTTTTTCTCTGACATGCACTGTCAACATTGGGATCTTATATAGACAGGTGTGTGCCCTTCCAAATCATGTCCAATCAAATGAATTTACCACAAGTGGACTCCAATCAAGTTGTTGAGACATCAAGGACGATCAATGGAAACAGGATGCACCAAAGGGTATGAATACTTATGTAAATAAGGTATCTGTGTTTATATTTAATACATGCGCAAAAATGTCCAAAATCTACTTTTTGCTTTGTCATTATGGGGTATTGATACGGATTTGAAATTATTTAAATCAATTTTAGAACAAGACTGTAAAGTAACAAAATGTGGAAAAAGTCAAGGGGTCTGCATACCTTCGGAATACACTGTATATTTAGCAATTTGCATAACTGTTAGTTAGATACCATAGACTTCCAGTCATTGAGCTAATGGGAGTTAGCATTGGCTCGCGAAACTGCCTCTAACATACTGGACAGTCTCCACAAGCTCATCTGACTCCGGGGGAAGTAGATAAAGAGGCTCATTACCAAAATCTCAGGAGAATGCTTTGCAGGTTCCAACGCTAAGTATACACGAAGCAAACCAAATGCTAGGCTAGAACCAATGGAAAATAATGTGTTTAATAAAAGCTTTTAATATTAATATTTTAATATTGCTTTGTAGTCATTTGCCGTGGTATATCAAAAACAGCGTAGTGATATTTAAAATAGAAAAATGTTATAAAAATTGAAGTAGCGATTTTTGTTCCACAATAGCGACCTGTTTGTGCACAGTGCAGTGTGATTATGCAGTCTTAACTTTCTATAACACAGTACAGCACATGAACGTAAATCGCTTTCACAGAGGCAGGGATGGGCATTAGTTTCGCTTTAAATATAGAACTGAGATACAGAGACAGTCACTCTATAGCTCTGCATACACCCCCAACCAGAAGAGCATTCTACATGCTGAATAATAGAAGAGGAATGTGTGTTTTCTTACCTGGAGCAGCCTGGGCTTCTGTCCATTCGCTGGTCACAAGGGTCTCGATGATCTTGATGTGAGCATCTGGGCTGGACTCACAGCTGATGATGTGAACAAGTGGAAGAAGAGAAGAAAAAAAAGGACGAAATGAAAGTCAAATTGAGTCTGTGATTTTCCAGCCAGCTGACTGGCCCTGCTGCTCTGGTTAATCTGTGCTTGGTCTCTCTCTCTCCCTCTTTCTCTCGGTCTCTAACTGACGGGACTTCAAGCCTGGCTCCTATAATTGCTACATCACAGCTAGCAAATAGAAAAGCTTCCCAACCTAATCCTTTCACAGCCAGTCTGCGAGCGTGCGTGCACCAGTCAGTCAGTCAGTCAGCGAGCGTGCGCCAGTCAGTCAGTCAGTCAGCGAGCGTGCGCCAGTCAGTCAGCGAGCGTGCGCCAGTCAGTCAGCCAGCCTGCGCGTCGTCCAGACAGCGTCAGCCAGACAGCGTCAGCGCGTCAGCCAGACAGCGTCAGCGCGTCAGCCAGACAGCGTCAGCGCGTCAGCCAGACAGCGTCAGTCAGATCTGTCTGCCTGTCTGTCTCTTCCACCCACCTGGCAGCCTGCTGTCTGAAGAGCATCGGGCTGAAGATCTCACCGAGCGTGCGGGAGCTGAGTAGGTTCTTGGGTGCATTGTGACACACCCGGGACCAGTGGCGCAACAGGCAGTGGAAGGTGAGCCAGTACTGGGCCGGAAGGCTGGGTGCGCTGGCGATGTGACGCAGCTGCTGGGCACACTCCTCAGGGCTCTGCACCTCTGTGGGATCAACACACACACACACACACACACACACACACACACACACACACACACACACACACACACACACACACACACACACACACACACACACACACACACACACACACACACACACACGTGTCAGAGAAGAAGGAATGTCACACTGACAAAACCCTTCCAAAAGGTCCCTCAGTTGTAGCTACAGAGGTGTGAGGTGAGCAGGCTTCCCTTCGACCAATGGGCTGGCGGGGGGGGGGAAGAGCTCTGTGTGCAGTAGTCGGGTTTGAAAACCACATTGAGATTGTGTGTGCTCGACAATGAGTGAGGAGTGCAAGATACACTTGCAGATGATTGGCTAGCACTGAAATGTGGGAGATAAACCCTCAGGCTTATTTTAGTTGCTATTAACCACAGATATCCTGTTTCTGGCCGTGTGACAGAACGATAATCCAGCGAGCACTGAAGAACAGAACAAAGGGAGGGAGGGAGAAGGAGAGAACCCACGACAGATGTAGAGATACAGAGAAGGGAGGGACAGAGGTTCAGAAGTCGAGAGACAGAAGGCGAGAGAGAGAGAAACAGACAGACAACCCAAGACAGAGAGAGCGAACCTAAGAAATGGGGGAAGGGAGAAAGAGAGCGATAGAGAAAGGGATAGTGTGTCCTCTCTCTGTGTAAGGGCCAACGGGTGGATATTGACACTAGTTCTAAGTCCTCTGGGTTCCCTCTCCAATCTCAAAGTACAGAGTGTTCCATCGTCCGGCCAATGGAAGATTAGGTTAGGGCTGCTGTGTACCTTTAGGTTGGGGCACGGCCCACTGAAAGCCTATATTCAAATATTCGGCATGATTGCTGAGAGCTAAAACAAATTTCAACCTCTAACCAACATGTTGATTTTGACTCGACACACTTTCGAGTAAAACAGCAAGGAAACACTGGGTGCTATAGAATAATGGTTGTAATCATGTGGTGTATTCTGACGAGAGTGAATGGCAGTGTTTATAGTGTGTGTGTGTGTGTGTGTGTGTGTACCTTGGGCGGTGTGGACCAGCTGAGTGTAAATGGCTGGTAGGATGACAGGCTGGGGAAGGTCCTGCAGGTACCGACTCAGACCATCACACAACATCTGCAGGTCCATCTGGTCCAGGTCTGCTGAGGGAGGATCTGAACACAACACACACATTAGCTCAAGGTCTAACTGCTTTATATATATATATATATATATATAAAAACACACTTTTTTTTAAATAAAAAGAGACGTTGAATTTGGGTGGAAATAAGTGAACAAGATGAATTCCGCTCACCAGTGTCAAAGCACTGTCTGACATCTAGTCCACCACCGGCTGTGAAGGTCCTGTACAGAGTTGGATTGTCCAGACCTACGCCAAATCAAGGAGCACATGATAAGCCACTAGCTAAAATGCAATTACTTTGATTCCTGGAAAGCGCATAGCTGACATGCAATTACTTTGATTCCTAGAAAGTCCATAAAAATCACTATGAAAACTATTCAGATTTAAGTAGAAAAACACATTGAAGGATATATATATATATATATATATCTTTTTAAATGTTTTATTTAACCTTAATTTAACTACGCACGTCAGTAAAGAACAAATTCTTATTTCCAATGACAGCATAGGAACAGTGGGTTAACTGTCTTGTTCAGGGGCAGAAAGACAGATTTTTACCTTGTCAGCTCTGGGATTCGTTCTAGCAACCTATCGGTTACTAGTCTAACGCTCTAACCACTAGGCTACCTGCCTCTAACCACTGGGCTACCTGCCTCTAACCACTAGGCTACCTGCCTCTAACCACTAGGCTACCTGCCTCTAACCACTAGGCTACCTGCCTCTAACCACTAGGCTACCTGCCTCTAACCACTAGGCTACCTGCCTCTAACCACTAGGCTACCTGCCGCCCCAACGAATTGAAATTATGTTGTTGATAAACAAGCAGTGAATCTTCTAGAATGCAAATATAGGCCATTTTCTGTATTAGTCCGGTGTGTACTGGCCAGCTCAGCTCACCTTTCTTCTCAATGGCCTCCAGCAGCCTGGCCAGCATGGGGGGAGCCGTCTCCGGGAGGGAAAACTGCTCCGTCAGGTCCAGTAGGGCTGAGCCTGGAAGACAAGAGAAGAAGAGAGGAATAGTGGTTCAGTATTTTAGTTTCTGTCATTTTCACTTAAAAAGGTCATCTTCAGGATTCAATAGGTAACAACATGGTGAAGGCTAAGAGAAAGACAGACTGGGAGGTTATGAGTTGGAGGTTTAGTTGGGGTCAATTTCATTTAAAACGTATCAGGAAGTGAATTGAAATTCAGTCTTTTTTTATTTTTAAAATCGCCCAACCCTTGTTTAACCAAGCCCTTGTTGGTTATATGCAAGAGTCAATCTCTCCCACCCTCTAACAAGACACAAAGGGGTCCATTTTGGGCCTCCACACTTCAGTTCCACCACCAAGATGGCCTCCATCCCCACCCCTTGCCCTCAGGCAAGCTATTAATATAATAATCCCACTATGCCATGCGTTCACATGGTGGGCAGAGAGCGGCTGTGCCTTTCAAATGGGCAGGAAGGGCGATTTGGGACTGGAGCGCAACTTCAAAAAGGTATAGAGAAGACACCAGACCAAAGGAGTGGTGGAGAGACCAAAAGGCAACCGTGCACAACCGACCGATTCAGGTTAGAGAGGTGCTGAGCAGTAGATACCATTAAGGTTACGCTGGGTTGGACCAAGCAAACACCCAGTGATATGCATGAGGCAAGCCAGGTCTGAGGAAAGCCAGGTCTGAGCCAAGCCAGGTCTAGCCAGGTTTTTTTCTCTTCTTCTCATTAAATCTTAGCATTCAGGTGTGGTGGACATGAAAGGCTCCGGGGGCTGGCACAGATTTTATTTGGATTTGCAAAAAAGGTTATTTTTAAAAAGGGCACTTTTCTGAAAGGGCCAACTGTTCAAAGCTTTGAGTCTGCAGTTTCAAATGCAGACAACCATGAATGGAGACCCTTTTACATTTTCTTTTCCCCCTCTCTCTCTCTACCCTGAAATTGTTTAACTTTTTTGTAAACGGGCATGAAAGTGGGCATCTAGCATTGCCATCTACGGATACACGCCGGTCATTAGCCTGGAAACATTCGCTCCCCCAGGAGGCTGCTTGCTAGGCTAAATAATTATCTGCCATATGTATTGCCATGTCCTCGTTTCACACCGGACACTGTGGAAAAACTCTGTCCGGTTGCGTGTGAACCGACTGGATCAGAAGAGAGAGAGACCTTTAACCACCAAACATGCTCTCCCGTGTAGGCTAGAGACAACTGTCATCTGGAAGACATTACTGTGTGGAACGCGCCACACGGACCAAAAAGAGGAGCGGTTTTCTCAGAAGCAGTGAACTTTGAGCTAATGGAACACCAACGTTTCCCCAAATAGAGAGCTAGACATCCAGTGCCACCTCTGCACAGCATGGAAGTGTAACCTTCCTACCCAGACCGACATCCTACACTGCTGTCCCCCCTTTACTGCCAAAGCCCTACCAGCCTTGGCCTCCCGCTTCTGGGAAACTCACTTCACAATCTGGGGCTAAATTTACACCTGGCCCCATCGCTACAAAAAGTCAATATGCAGGATAAAAAGCACAGCAACGCCAAGACACAATCATGTCCTAGTTCTACATGTATAGCAACATTAAAGCAGTCCTACATTACAGATAAGACTTGATTTACCTTTGTGATAACTACAATAAGATACATTGGGGTTCTTAACAAAAGGAGCAAAGTGAACTACCTAAAGTGAAATGCTAACTCTATGTTCATCTTTACATAGACACACACACTGATTTTAGCACAAATACCATACTTAACTTCTTGTGGATAGGGGGCAGCATTTTCACGTTTGGATGAAAAGCGTGCCCAGAGTAAACTGCCTCCTACTCAGTCCCAGATGCTAATATATGCATATTATTATTAGTATTGGATAGAAAACACTCTGAAGTTTCTAAAACTGTTTGAATCATGTCTGTGACTATAACATAACTTATTTGGCAGGCAAAACCCCGAGGACAAACCATTCAGATTTTTCAATGGGTTTCATTGGGAATCCAGATTTCTAAGGGACCTTCCTGCAGTTCCTATCGCTTCCACTGGATGTCAACAGTCTTTAGAAATTGGTTGAGGTTTTTCCTTTGAGAAATGAAGAAGTAGCCATGTTCAGAATGAGGCTCCAGTGAAGTGTACTGTTTATTAGAGGCGCGTGACCAGAAAGATCATCCCGTCTTCAATTTGATTGATTATTTACATAAAAAAATACCTAAAGTTGTATTACAAAAGTAGTTTGGAAAGTTTGGACAAAGCTTACAGGTAACTTTTGAGATATTTTGTAGTCACGTTGTGCAAGTTGGAATCTGTGTTTTTCTGGATCAAACGCACCAAATAAATGGACATTTTGGATATATATCGACGGAATTAAATCGAACAAAAGGACCATTTGTGATGTTTATGCGACATATTGGAGTGCCAACAGAAGAAGCTTGTCAAAGGTAAGGCATGAATTATATCTTTATTTCTGCGTTTTGTGTCGTGCCGGGAGGGTTGAAATATGATGGTCTGTTTGCTTGTGTGCTATCCCCAGATAATAGCATTGTTTGCTTTCGCCGTAAAGCATTTTTGAAATCTGACACGTTGGCTGGATTCACAACAAGTGTAGCTTTAATTTGGTATATTGAATGTTTGATTTCATGAAAGTTTAATTTTATAGTAATTTATTTGAATTTGGCGCTCTGCATTTTCACTGGATGTTGGCCAGGTGGGACCACATATGCCAGAGAGGTTAAGGCCCCCCCCCCCCCCCCACCACCACCAATCGGTTGCGAGACATTCTGTCAAACCGCAGTACTAGTGTCTGGGGTCGTGTTTATTTACTTTATCCATAGCTGCCCTGTGAAGGGCAGGGGGAGATAGAGTTGCCTCTCGGAACCATCGGGGCAACCTGATAGTTCCAACGCCGACGGGCCGGTGTCGAGTGACAGACAAAATGGCCAAATAAATTGGGCTGATTAGTTGGTGATTAGAACAGATCAAATGGAGACCCACAGAGAGAGAGACCCACAGAGAGAGAACGACACACACACAGACAGAGAGAGAACAACACACACACAGACAGACAGAGAGAGAACGACACACAGACAGAGACAGAGAGAGAACGACACACAGACAGAGACAGAGAGAGAACGACACACACACAGAGACAGAGAGAGAACGACACACACACAGACAGAGAGAGAACGACACACAGACAGAGAGAACGACACACAGAGCGCGTAGCGCACACACACACGCAGAGCGAGAGAGAGACACACACACACAGAGCGAGAGAGAGAGAGAGAGAGACACACACACAGAGCGAGAGAGAGACACACACAGAGCGAGAGAGAGAGACAAACACAGAGCGAGAGAGACAAACACAGAGCGAGAGAGAGAGACAAACACAGAGCGAGAGAGAGAGACAAACACAGAGCGAGAGAGAGAGAGACACGCACACAGAGAGCGAGAGAGAGAGCGAGACACGCACACAGAGAGCGAGAGAGAGAGAGACACGCACACAGAGAGAGCGAGAGAGAGAGAGACACGCACAGAGAGAGCGAGAGAGAGAGAGACACGCACACAGAGAGCGAGAGAGAGAGAGACACACACACACAGAGAGCGAGAGAGAGAGAGACACACACACACACAGAGAGCGAGAGAGAGAGAGACACACACACACACAGAGAGCGAGAGAGAGAGAGACACACACACACAGAGAGCGAGAGAGAGAGAGACACACACACACAGAGAGAGAGAGAGAGAGAGAGAGACACACACACACACAGAGAGAGAGAGAGAGAGAGACACACACACACACAGAGAGCGAGAGAGAGAGAGAGACACACACACAGAGAGAGCGAGAGAGAGAGAGACACACACACACAGAGAGCGAGAGAGAGAGAGACACACACACACAGAGAGCGAGAGAGAGAGAGACACACACACACAGAGAGCGAGAGAGAGAGAGAGACACACACACAGAGAGAGCGAGAGAGAGAGAGAGACACACACACAGAGAGAGCGAGAGAGAGAGAGACACACACACAGAGAGAGCGAGAGAGAGAGAGACACACACACAGAGAGAGCGAGAGAGAGAGAGACACACACACACACACACAGAGAGCGAGAGAGAGAGAGACACACACACACACAGAGAGCGAGAGAGAGAGAGACACACACACACAGAGAGCGAGAGAGAGAGACACACATACACAGAGCGAGAGAGAGAGACACACACACACAGAGAGCGAGAGAGAGAGACACACACACACAGAGAGCGAGAGAGAGAGACACACACACACAGAGAGCGAGAGAGAGAGACACACACACACAGAGAGCGAGAGAGAGAGACACACACACACAGAGAGCGAGAGAGAGAGACACACACACACAGAGAGCGAGAGAGAGAGACACACACACACAGAGAGCGAGAGAGAGAGACACACACAGAGAGCGAGAGAGAGAGACACACACAGAGAGCGAGAGAGAGAGAGCGAGAGAGACACACACAGAGAGCGAGAGAGCGAGAGAGACACACACAGAGAGCGAGAGAGCGAGAGAGAGAGACACACACAGAGCGAGAGAGAGAGAGACACACACACACACACAGAGCGAGAGAGAGAGAGACACACACACACACAGAGCAAGAGAGAGAGAGAGAGAGAGAGAGAGAGACACACAGAGCGCGAGAGAGAGAGAGCGAGAGAGAGAGAGAGCGAGCGAGAGAGCGAGACACACAGAGCGCGAGAGAGAGAGAGCGAGAGCCACAGAGCGAGAGAGAGAGAGCGAGAGCCACAGAGCGAGAGAGAGAGAGCGAGAGCCACAGAGCGAGAGAGAGACACACACACAGTGAGCGAGAGACACAGAGCGAGAGAGAGAGAGCGAGAGAGAGACAGACACACAAACACAGAGCGAGAGAGAGAGAGACACACAAACACAGAGCGAGAGAGAGAGAGACACACAAACAGAGCGAGAGAGACACACAAACAGAGCGAGAGAGAGACAGAGGGGGTGAGAACAAAAGAGAGAGAAAATATTTGCCCCCTTCTCTGGCCCCTTTGCTCTGCGGAAAGCTAACAGGGCATGCAAACATACAGGTAGGGTAAGTCCTTCTGCAGCTTTCACTGCTGTCTCTCCCACAGTTCCCAAAATGTTTTAAATGTTCTCTGCCCGCATTATTACAATGTTTGTGCACATAGCAGAAACCTTCACCCAGGCTTGAGACAATTACTCAAAGGGGCCAGGGAAGTGCAAGTTTATGCAAAGACACACCGCAATAAAATGTTAATGTTTAAGAGTAGCAGCCTACAGCGGAATAGGTTATTCACGAAAGAACAAACTGTTTCCTCCTCTAATTCAGAAACACTTCAAATTCACCCCGGTCTTGCTTTCACTGCAGCGGAGGACTGTGCATCAGACAAACTGTTCTCCCAATCTGAAAAGCTGGCTGCCCTGGCAACTTGAGAAGAGCAAGAGAGTGCTCGACAGAAAGCGAGAGAAAGGGGGGGACCCTTGAACGAGTCTCCACAAGCCTGCGCCTTTGGCAGGCCTCATAACCTCCCAGGCCTCAGTCAGTCAGTCAGTCAACCACAAGTTGAGGCAGTCAACGCAGCTGCCATTGGTGTTGTGATACCCTGCAGGTTTAGGCTAGAGGGGAACAATCTCTCACCAGTTGAAAGGTTTGAACTGCCGGCATGACTGTGGCCAGACGACGGACTGCATCCGGAAGAATAGTATCAGAAAGCTATTGGGTGAAATAGGCAGGTCAGTGTGGCTTATTAGTATACCATGCAGTGGTACATGAGAAACAGGCTATAGAACATGGAGTAGCCTTGAGCTTGGAAAAGTGAGACTATGTCCCCCTCTGCAGAGAGAAAAGAGCAACACATGCACTCAATGAGAGCCAATGAAAAGCCTGTTGCTACACTGGAGGCAAGAATCGAAAGGGGAAAAAACGAAAATAACAATCATTTGGCGCTTTGTGCAAAATAGTTGGTTCAACTGAAGGTTTATAATAAACAAGCAACAATGTACATCTTCACGACTCATTAGCTTCTGCCATGAAATGATCTGACAGATAATGACAAGAAACATTAACATCGCGGCCTATATTAAGAAACATTTTCTGTTTTAGGGACAACATCAATTAATTAAAATCAAAAACATTCCCATTATAATCTAACAAAATAACCAACCTTTGCTTAGCCAGTATGACAAACGTACCAGGGTAATTTAACAATGGGCAAAGCGGGAGGTGTCTGCAAGTCCACTTTAAAAACAGATAGAGCTAGCAGGAGTGACATATTAGATTTAGTGGGAGCCACAGTATTAAATATGGGCTGTGGCATCAGCAGCAATAAGTCCCCTTTGGAACAATATATTACTCCACGAGCTCTCAACATGAGGCTGGCTTTCACGACACCCATGCATTTTATTGACATTTGGCTATTCCGCCAAATCTCTCCCTCGGTCCTTCCCTCTCTCCACATCTAGTCTTTCTCCTTCATTCCTTCTTTCGCTACCTCTCCCTCACAGCACCCACCTCCTCTCTCTCTCTCTCTTTTTACACCCCCCCCCCTCCCTCTCCGTCTCTCTAACCTGTGGCTAATCCTGCTGGCAGACATGCTACGCCTCCAGGAAGAACATTTGCCAATTCAGACTCCAGTCTCGGGAGGCGATCAAGTAATGAAAAGCACATGTGAGCCCTCTCACGCACACAGGGCCCATAAAAACAGGCGTTTTACTGGAATGGAGCAGGGCCAAGCGCAGTATGGTGAAGCATTAAAAAGAGAAATTCAATTACAATGTGGATAGATTTTATTGTTGCCCTCAAATTAAGTTCTGTACATGTTTTTGTTGTTCCGTTGAACAGCGCGTGATTTTAGAGAGGTTGTGTTTGCTGTTGACTGTGATCAGCTCTCATTTGGACGGCTCGATATCCCCCTTCGCTTGACGGGTTGAAATCTCAACGGGTGGAAATGCGAATAAACACACCCCATTGGTCTGACTTCTTACACATTATAAGTCGTTTCTACCTTCACTGCCTGTCATTCTACTTGTCTGCAATAGGAGAAACACAAAACAACATATGCTACATTTAGCATCTAAACAAAATAATCAGAACAAAACTAAAAAACAGGGGAATCAAATGTGTAAAGTAGTCAACCAGAACGCTAACGGCACAGAAGACCCAGTGTGTGTGTGTGTGTGTGCGCACACGCGAGAGAAACAGCCGCCATTCGGTACCCATTCACCGCGTATCCATTTATTGTTCTGCCTGCATTGTGCCCAAGTTACTGCAATCAGCACTTAGTACAATTCCACTGATTCATCACAACGCCACAAATCAGTCTACCGTGCAGTCTGTGCCCCCCCCCCCCCTCCTCCACCACCAGATGAGTGCCATTACCACCCCAACTACACCGCAGCTGCCATCGGCTCTATTGAGTTCCCACTACATTAGAACACACTGTCCCATTGGGTCTGTGACTTTAGCGGGGGTATGGCTATCTATCATAGGCTCGAGAAAGAGGAACAGAAAGGCAATATTTGAACATGGAGGAGGAGCAGCAGCAGCCCCCCCCCCCCCCCCTTCAGAAAGTGGCTCAGTATAGCAGATGTTCACCCGAGCACTAAAGAGGCCCCTGAAAAGGAGAACGCTCTATTATCTCAATCTCCAGCTATGCAGGCAGAGTGTACTCTCCCAGTCGTCACTGTCTCATTCTCCCCCTCTCATTCCTGACTCGCTCTCCCTGGTGGAGCTGCAATGGGACCAACTTTTGTACTATTTACCTTTTTACTGTTAGCAGCTGGATACAAGCCCCCTCTCTCTCTCCTAGATGTAAACGCTTCACTCTACTTTAACACTGTGCAGGCGTAGTCTCAGTGTGAAAGCTCCCTCTCCTTCTCTCACTCTCTTCATTTTTGTCTGCGTCAAACTCGGCCACCCTTGCCTCCTGCACTGCATTCACATGCATAACAGTTTGACCAACTACGCAGTTCCAAAACAACCAACACAGCACTCATCTGGGTTATTAAGCATTTTTGTCCAATTCTAGCTAATGATGTATAGTACCAGTCAAAAGTTTGGACACCTACTCACTCAAGGGTTTTTCTTTATTTTTACTATTTTCTACATTGTAGAATAATAGTGAGGACATCAAAACTACGGAAAAACACATATAGAATCATGTAGTAACCAAAAAAGTATTAAACAACTGAAAATATATTTTATATTTGAGATTCTTCAAAGTAGCCACCCTTTGCCTTGATGACAGCTTTGGACACTTGGCATTCTCTCAACCAGCTTCATGAGGTAGTCACCTGGAATGCATTTCAATTAACAGGTGTGCCTTGTTAAAAGTTAATTTGTGTAATTTCTTCCTTCTTAATGCGTTTGAGGCAATCAGTTGTGTTGTGACAAGGTAGGGGTGGTATACAGAAGATAGTCCTATTTGGTAAAAGACCATGTCCATATTATGGCAAGAACAGCTCAAATAAGCAAAGAGAAATGACAGTCCATCATTACTTTAAGATATGGTCAGTCAATCTAGAACCTTTCTTCAAGTGCAGCTGCAAAAACCATCAAGCGCTATGATGACACTGGCTCTCATGAGGGTTGCCACAGGAAAGGAAGACCGAGAGTTACCTCTGCTGCAGAGGATAAGTTCATTAGAGTTACCAGCCTCAGAAATTGCAGTCCAAATAAATGCTTCAGAGTTCAAGTAACAGACACCTCAACATCAACTGTTCAGAGGAGACTGCGTGAATCAGGCCTTCATTTTATTTAACTTTTTTTTTTATCTAGGCAAGTATTCTTATTTTACAATAACAGCCTATCCCGGCCAAACCCTAACTACCCTGGGCCAATTGTGTGCCGCCCTATGGGACTCCCAACCGGTTGTGATACAGCACCAATGAAAAGAAGAGACTTGCTTGGACCAAAAAACATGAGCAATGGACATTAGACCAGTGGAAATCTGTCCTTTGGTTTGATGAGTCCAAATTCTAGATTTTTGGTTCCCAACCGCTGTGTCTTTGTGAGACGCAGAGTCGGTGAACGGATGATCTCTGCATGTGAGGTTCCCACCGTGAAGCATGGAGGAGGTGGTATGATGGTGCTTTGCTGGTGACACTGTGTGATTTATTTAGAATTCAAGGCACACTTAACCAGCATGGCTACCATTGTTGGTTATTACTGCATTGTCGGAACTAGAATCACAAGCATTTCGCTACACTCGCATTAACATCTGCTAACCATGTGTATGTGACAAATAAAATTTGATTTGATTTACCACAGCATTCTGCAGCGATACGCCATCCCACCTGGTTTGAGCTTAGTGGGACTATCATTTGTTTTTCATCAGGACAATGACTCGACACCTCCTGGCTGTGTAAGGGCTATTTGACCAAGAAGGGGAGTGCTGGAGGGCTGCATCAGATGACCTGGCCTCCACAATCACCCGACCTCAACCCAATTGAGATAATTTGGGATGAGTTGGACCGCTGAGTGAAGGAAAAGCAGCCAACAAGTGCTCAGTATATATGTGGGAAATCCTTCAAGACCGTTGGAAAAGCATTCCTCATGAAGCTGGTTGAGAAAATGCCAAGAGTGTGCAAAGGGTGGTTACATTGAAGAATCTGAAATATATTTTGATTTGTTCAACATTTTTTTGGTGACTACATGATTCCACGTGTGATATTTCATAGTTGATTTCTTCACTATTATTCTACAATATAGAAAATAGTAAAAATAAAGAAAACCCCTTGAATGAGTAGGTGTGTCTAAACGTTTGACTGGCACTGTATAAAAACTCTGGACTGCTGATGCTACATATTGGCCATTGAGAGGCTTTGAAGCCACCGGTCAGCCATATTGGCACTTCCTAATAAGAGCAGTCCTCCATAATAATTAATGGAATCCTACAGTATTTAAATAAAAAATGTTTCAAGGACAGAATTACATGTATTGAAGTATTGTTTGTTGTAGTGTGGATAGTAACATTGGTAAATAAATAAATAAATAAACACTTAAGGAAAATGGCATTAAAGGTGTCTAATATAAAACATTTTTCAAAAAGGAAACGTAGACAATGAATGCGTTTCAATAGCTTCCAAAATCGTACATTTTTTACACAATTGAGGAGTACCAAGATGGCTATGCGGTGGCTTCAATACCACCACCCCCCACCGTCCATCATCCAGGATTTATACACGTCAATGGTCTATACACTCTACAGAGACAGCATATACAGATCGTAGCGCAGTTTGCAAGGCTAGCTTGCTTGCCGTTTTTAGCCAGATAGCTAGCAAGCTGCTAGCGGAGTAACCTACAGCCTACTGGCAAATCAAAACTAAAAGCAAATCAAAACTAAAAACGTCCATTACATGCACGTGAAGCCGGAAGTAGGCTTTAGAAAAAAGGGGGGGGGGCACGAGTTTGTGCCTAGAAGCGCACTGATAGAACAAAGGCTAAGAGAAAAGATGAGGTGACTTACGTCTGATAAACATTCATGTCAACATAAAATGCTACTGTTACAGCACGAGACTAGAGCAACATTTCGGTTACCTCCATTCCCTTCATGTTACAGTCGCATGAGAGGGAGAAAGTCTCCAAAGAATGACAAATATGTAGGCCTATGTTGGTAAGCTTCGGGAAATATAACGGCGTCAAAGATTTCCTTGAGCAAGACGGAGCACGTAGCCTACGTGCCTTGTTGAGGCTGATAAAAGCCAGAGTGAATCATAAGCGTTGAACTAAACCCTTCGGGCCTCTTTTACACTAGACTAGTGTGACGACACATACTATCTCCATGATACATATTTTGGCAGTGTACAGAGACAGATCTAAATCACATACCCGCCTCGAGTTGTACAATGTGAAGACAATGGCTCTCCAAAGCCACACGTCCCTGCAATAATTACCTTAATACCAGTGACGGCATTTTTGTTCTGTTAGCCAAATTGAAACTTAAGGCTTTTCAAAACGTGCACACGTTTGTGAAATGTTGCATTAATCAAGTGTGCAACACTATGTTCAATATGGTTTAAATGATAAGCTCCTGTATGGTTTGAAAACAAACAAAACCTTATTTTGTTTGTCTGTATAGGTGGGGCGACAGGTAGCCTAGTGGTTGGAGCGTGGGGCCATTAACCGAAAGGTTGCTAGATCGAATCCCCGAGCTCACAAGGTAAAAATCTGTCATCCTGCCACCGAACAAGGCGGTTAAACCCACTGTTCCTAGGTCGTCATTCTAAATAAGAATTTGTTCTTAACTGACTTGCCTAGTTAAATAAAAGGTAAAAAAAAATATTATTTGCATACCATAAATACCATAATAGCTGCACACACACATCTGAAATAAATAAAGACCATCCAGCAATCACACATGTTAAAATGTTGTCAATGGGATGTAACTGTAATGTGAGATTTCACAATTGAATTACGGTATAAATGGCATTAGGTAGGTAGGTTACAATCTTGTTATGGTATCAACGGGCGAACCAATTCAATCACAACAGTTGTCAGCACTCTTGTCTGCTGGTACCCACCACTACGCCAGTGGTGACAAAAGAAACTCAGAAATATGGCTGGTTCTGAACCAGAGAGACATTCTAGTCTGCCGTTTTGTCACGCAAGCTACAACTTCAGATGCTTAAAAAAACGGCCTCATCACCAGGATCAACCACTATTTAAAAATGTGTTACTAGGGTGGAGCCAACCAGCCAAAAAGAGTGAATGGAAGTTGTTAACTGAAAGTGACGCTTTCTTCATCTCAGTGGTTTTTAGGCTCAGAGTGGAGTTCCTCTTTGCTGGCTGGCTACATGCCCTCAGTTGAGAGGCCCAAGAAAGGAGCAGCAGCACGCTGGTGTTTTAAAAAGCCTTGGAGCTG
The DNA here is from genome assembly GCF_045679555.1 of Salvelinus alpinus. Lineage (NCBI taxonomy): Eukaryota > Metazoa > Chordata > Actinopteri > Salmoniformes > Salmonidae > Salvelinus > Salvelinus alpinus. The sequence continues at coordinate 13,185,588 of NC_092109.1, forward strand.
GAATGAGCCGGAATGCTTCCCCAAGCCCAGTCCAGAGCCCCCCCCCCGCTCTCACCACATCTGCTGCTCTGAAGTAAACCCCTGTGGCTCAGTGAGAGCACAGGCCTCTTTCCAAGCCTCCACTCTCCTCCCTCTTGCCCCCTTGCTCCCCCATCCGGGGCCGACTCCAGGAACATTATCAAAACATTAAAAAGAGGAGTAGGGTGAGAAGAAGAAAAAAAGCTGGAGAGAGAGAGAGCGGGGAGAGAGAGCAGATCTGCCAGATCCCCCAGTGCCAGGCAATAAATCAAACACTCTGAAGCAACAAGACTCTCTCCCTCCCGCCCAGAGCCCTCCTCAGAACCTCTCCCCCTTAGCCTCCCCAGGCCCCTCTCCTCTGCCCCCCAGCCAGCCTTCAGCTCTGATCACTCAGCTCACCAACAGCTTTCCCCAGCCTTCAGCCCCTTCCCTCCAGCCACTCTTCTCGCTCCCAGCATCAAGCTCTCTCTGCCTCTCCCCTCCTTTCCGTAACTGGGTCACAGAAACTTTCTTCTCCTAGTGCTACATTCACACTTGCTCTGGGCTCAGCGCTGCCACTCAACAGCTCAACACATGCCCCCTTCATATGGCTCCTCGCTCACCCTGCTATCCCCAGCTAAAGAATTTCACAATCACACCACAAAGGACAAGGAATGGAAACCAGGCAACCAGAGCCTGTTTTATAGGTGAGCATAGAGGACTACCAAAGACAAAGAGCCCACATAAAGGATACGGCGTCCTTAAGTGGCCATATAGAATTGTGTCGGTTTTGACCGAAATGGCCTGGGTTGTTTGTTTTATAATAGCTCACTTGTTATTTTTTATGACGGTAGATAAATTATGTAATCATTGTAAAAAAGAACAAGACAATGGTGTGACATGTAATCTCGTTGACTCAAGGCTTTTCCACAACACAAAAATGACTCAAGTTATCTTTTGTGAATGGAATATCAAACCTCCCCCCTACAAAAGGCCGGAGAGATTTTTCTTAAACAGGCAGCAACAAAAATCTCCCTAAAAATAAGCCCAATGCAAACAGACAAGCTTCCAGATCAGATCTGGGCCATATAATGCCCATGTAGATTAGTCAGCAGAATATAAACTATATACAGTGCCTTCGGAAAGTATTCAGACCACTTGACATTCCACATTTTGTTACGTTACAGCCTCATTCTAAAAATGTATTAAATACCCCCTCCCCCCTCAATCGAAACACAATGCACCATAATGACAAAAGAAAAACAGTTTTTTTGAATTTTTGCTGACTTATAAAAAATTAAATACAGAAATATCACATTTACATACAGTATCAGTCAAAAGTTTGGACACCTACTCATTCAAGGATTGTTCTTTATTTTTTTACTATTTTCTACATTGTATTATTTGCATTATTTAAACCAAATTGAACATGTTTCATTATTTATTTGCGGCTAAATGTATTTTATTTATGTATTATATTAAGTTAAAATAAGTGTTCATTCAGTATTATTGTAATTGTCATTATTACAAATACATATTTTTATTTGATTTTTATTATTATTATTATTTTAAATTTTAAAATCGGCCGATTAAGCAGTATCGGTTCAAACCGCCGTATCTTTGTGAGACGTAGAGTAGGTGAACGGATGATCTCTGCATGTGGTTCCCACCGAGAAGCATGGATAAGGAGGAGTGATGGTGTTGGGGTGCTTTGCTGGCGGCTGTCGATGATTGATTTAGACTTTAAGTATGTATGGCTACCACAGCATTCTGCAGCGATACTTCATCCTATCTGGTTTGTGCTAGGTGGGACTATCAATTGTTTTTCAACAGGACAATGACCCGACACACCTCCAGGCTGTGTAAGTGCTATTTGGCCAAGAAGGAGAGTGATGGAGTGCTGCATCAGATGACCTGGCCTCCACCATGACCTTTCCTCTGGCTGGGCCAATCAAGGACATTCAGAGACTTGTCCCGAAGCCACTCCTGCATTGTCTTGGCTGTATGCTCAGGGTTGTTGTCCTGTTGGAAGGTGAACCTTAACACCAGCCTGAGGTACTGAGCGCTCTGGAGCAGGTTTTCATCAAGGATCTCTGTACTTCGCTCCGTTCATCTTTGCCTCAATCCTGATTAGTCTCCCAGTCACTGAAGCTGAAAAATATCCACAACATGATGCTGCCACCACCATGCTTCACTGTAGGGATGGTGCCAGGTTTCCTCCAGATGTGACACTTGGCATTCAGGCAAAAGAGTTCGATATTGGTTTCATCAGACCAGAGAATCTTGTTTCTCATTGCCAAAAGGCATCTAAAGACTCTCAGACAAACTCCAAGCGGGCTGTCATGTGCCTTTTATTACTGAGGAGTGGCTTCAGTCTGGCCAATCTACCATAAAGGCCAGATTGGTGGAGTGCTGCTGAGATGGTTGTCCTACTGGAGATGGTTGTCCTACTTCTCCCATCTCCACAGAGGAACTCTAGAGCTTTGTTAGTGTGACCGTCGGGTTCTTGGTCACTTCCTGATCAACCCCAAATGTTATCCTACCCCAAATTTTGGACACCCCTTCAAAATTAGTTGATTTGGTTATTTCAGCCACACCCGTTGCTGACAGGTCAATAAAATCCAGCACACAGCCATTCAATCTCCATAGACAAACATTGGCAGTAGAATGGCCTCACTGAAAAGCTCATTGACTTTCAACATGGCACCATCATAGGATGACAACTTTCCAACAATGCCCCGGTCAACTGTAAGTGCTGTTATTGTTAAGTGGAAACGTCTAGGAGCAACAGCAGCTCACCCGCGAAGTGGTAGGCCACAGAAGCTCACAGAACAGGACCACTGAGTGCTGAAGTGTGTAAAAATCATCTGAACTCATTTGCAACACTCACTACTGAGTTCCAAACTGCCTCTGGAAGCAACGTCGGCACAATAACTGTTTGTCGGGAGCTTCATGAAACCGGTTTCCATGGGCAAGCAGTCGCACACAAGCCTAAGATCACCATGCACAATGCCAAGCGTCGGCTGAGTGGTGTAAAGTTCGCCGCCATTGGACTCTGGAGCAGTGGAAACATGTTCTCAGGAGTGATGAATCACGCTTCACCATCTGGCTGTCCGATCGTCAAATCTGAGTTTGGCGGATGCCAGGAGAACGCTACCTGCCCCAATGCATAGTGCCAACGTTAAAGTTTGGTGGAGGAGGAATAATGGTCAGACTGTTTTTCCAGGTTCGGGCTCAGCCCCTTAGTTCCAGTGAAGGGAAATCTTAAAGCTACAGCATACAATGACATTCTAGACAATTCTGTGCTTCCAACTGTGGCAATTGTCATCCTGTTCCAGCATGACAATGCCCCCGTGCAAAAAGCAAGGTACATACAGAAATGGTTTGTCGAGATCGGTATGGAAGAACTTGACTGACCTGCGCAGAGTCCTGACCTCAACCCCATCAAACACCTTTGGGATGAATTGGAACGCAGACTGCGAGCCAGGCCTAATCTCCCAACATCAATGACTAACCTCACTAATGCTCATGGCTGAATGTAAGCAAGTCCCTGCAGCAATGGTTCAAAATCTAGATGAAAGCATTCCCAGAAGAGAGGAAGCTGTTATAGCAGCAAAGGGAGGACCAACTCCATACTAATGCCTATGGTTTTGGAATTAGATGTTTAAAAAGGTGTCCACATACTTTTGGTAATGTAGTGTAGAATGACGGGTGCAAAAACATTACTTTGTGCCCAAAGGGAAATTGAATTTGATCTCTTTTCGATGCAGGCCAAGAGGAGTAACAAAGAGAAGTGCTCCAGAGGTCCAATTGGTGGGCTGGTACCAGGTGCTGCGCAGCAACACAATGCGCTGGGCGCTGGACCAGAGCCAAGCACCATTGTCCTCCGGCCCTGGTTAGCATTCAGTGGGGCTACTGTGAGCACTGCCACTTGTTATCAAGGCTGACATTGTAGTCCCACCATGTAAACCGTCTTTCTCTGCTAGCGTTTGACTCTGGGCCAAAGTAACCACATGGACCAAACTGCATGGGCAAGTGCAAATGAGGTAACTGAAACAAAAAACTAAAAGCAAACAATGGCAACTGACTTGCTTGACCCTAGGCCTATTTCTTTTGAAATAAAGAAAGAGTCGAGACAATGGCTCCCTTGCAAACATTGGCACATAGCCCGCTTACTACAATGATTGGTATAGCCTAGGAATCAACATTCCCAAACACATTTTTTGTTGGAAACACAAACCACCTGGTTGAAAAAATATATATCAAACTCAACCGTTTATCCTTTCCAGTGATGAAAACATGGATGTCTCATTGTATGGTGGGTTATGCAAAATGGGTAAATTTTTTGCACCTTTATCTCCTGAATGTTTTGACATTCTGGTCCAAATAGTAACTTTGACCACTTCTTCCATGGGCAAACATGTCTGGAAAGTTGTTTAAATCAAAAGGAATACTATAAAAATGTGATAGAATTCAAAATGGATTTACCCGTAGGCTACTTTTCCATGTTCTTCAACATGAACTGACAAGCTGCTACTACTAGAAATCGTTTGCCTAAATCTTTTAACCTGACAACTACAACAAAAACAGTAGCTAAATGGAATGGATGTCCTGTTCTGATTAAAATCATTGAGGGAAATTAGAGTTCAATCAAGAGGCATTCAGCCATGGCATTGTAAACATTCTCGTTTGGTTAGCTAGATAGCTAACGTTAGCATAACTACCAAGCTACTGTACTTCTATGCTAATTAAGTTTGATGTTACTAAAGAAAAACCTGGGAATATGTTTATGGTTGAATCTTCTTGAAGTTTTCCTTCAAAATTGTTGCTCAAACCTGCATGCATAGTGTAGAGAGAGAGAGAGACAGCACTACTCTGCTGCTTGCTGAGAAAGCACAGAGTCAGCAGAGCGTGTTGTGCTTAAAAGGGTCTGTGCAGAAAAGCGAGCGCTTAAAAGGGTTCGTGCGGCGACGAAATGGAGATGACATTAATAAATAGTGTAAAAAATGTCACACGTACTCTGATGTCCAAACTTGTGAAACATAGACGTCTATGATTGGTACAGATTTGGTCCGGTCCAGACCAACCAAATTTGGTCTTGTTTAGGGCGGAGCTCATTAAAATAATATCCAGCGTGTAGAATAATACCCAAACATACAAAGGAGGATATTCAATTTTTCTACCTTTGTACCTATTGAGGATACATCACCATGAAGAGAACTACATTGATAATTATGGATTTCTGTATAGTACAAATCACAGACAACTGATGTTAATATAATTCTGTTACCTGGTGATAATCCACTTCACTTACTGTAGTTACATTTTTTCTAATTCAAGATGTCATATCATAGCTTACACCCCATTCTTTCTGCAGACATCAGACTTAATTTGGAGTGGATATTTAACCTCTAAAAGTCTAGGCCGTTGGGGTGGTTCTACTAAGTGAACAAGGAATTATATTAAGATGGTCATACCATGGATCACTTAGCTATTTGATTTAAAAATATAAGACCCCTTTAGGTATAACATATATATACAGTGCATTCAGAAAGTATTCGGACGCCTTGACTTTTACCACATTTTGTTACATTACAGCCTTATTCTAAAAATGAATAAATACCCCCCCCCCCCCTTCATCAATCTACACAATATCCCATAATGACAAAGTGAAATCCGTTTTTTAAAAATGTTTGCAAATGTACAAAAAATATAAACAGAAACACTCCATTTACATAAGTATTCAGACCCTTTGCTATGAGACTCAAAATTGAGTGAACATGCATCCTGTTTCCATTGATCATTCTTGAGATGTTGCTACAACTTGATTGGAGTCCACCTGTGGTAAATTCAATTGATGGGACATGATTTAGAAAGGCACAAACCGGTCTATATAAAAGGTCCCACAGTTGACAGTGCATGTCAGAGAAAAAACCAAGCAACGATGTCGAAGGAATTGGCCATTGAGCTCCGAGACAGGATTGTGTCGAGGCACAGATCTGGGGAAAGGTAACAAAACATTTCTGCAGCATTGAAGGTCAGAGAACACAGTGTCCACCATCATTCTTAAATGGAAGAAGTTAGGAACCACCAAGACTCTTCCTAGAGCTGGCCGCCCGGCCAAAACGAGCAATCGGGTGAGAAGAGCTTTGGTCAGGGAGGTGACCAAAAACCTGAGGGTCACTCTAACAGAGCTCTAGAGTTCCACTGTGGAGATGGGAGAACTTGCCAGAAGGACAACCATCTCTTCAACACTCCACCAATCAGGCATTTATGGTAGTAGCCAGACGGAAGACACTCCTCAGTAAAAAAAGCACATGACAGCTAATTTGGGAGTTTAGCCAAAAGGCACCTAAAGGACTCTGACCATGAGAAACAGGATTATCTGGTCTGATGAAACCAAGATTGAACTCTTTGGCCTAAATGCCAAGTGTCACATCTGGAGGAAACCTGGCACCATTCCTACAGTGAAGCATGGTGGTGGCAGCATCATGCTGTGAGGATTTTTTTCAGTGCAGGGACTGGGAGACTAGTCAGGATCGAGGGAAAGATGAATGGAGCAAAGTACAGAGAGATCCTTGATGAAAACCTACTCCAGAGCGCTCAGGATCTCAAGCTGGGGCAAAGGTTCACCTTCCAACGACACTAAGCACACAGCCAAGACAATGCAGTAGTGGCTTTCAGACAAGTCTCTGAATGTCCGAGAGTGGCCCAGCCAGAGCCAGAACCCAATCAAACATCTCTGGAGAGACCTGAAAATAGCTGTGCAGCGATGCTCCCTATCCAACCTGACAGAGCTTGAGAGGATCTGCAGAGAAGAATGGGAGAAACTCCCACAAATACAGGTGTGCCAAGCTTGTAGCGTCATACCCAAGAAGACAAGGCTGTAACCGCTACCAAATGTGCTTCAACAAAGTACTGAGTAAAGGGTCTGAATACTTATGGAAAAGGTCTACACTTGTTGTATTCGGCACGTGACAAATACAATTTGATAAAAATAAAAAAATGATTATAACTTTGCAGAAATGTCTAAAACCCTGTTTTTTCTTTGTCATTATGGGGTATTGTGTGTAAGGGGAAAAAATGAACAATTTAATCAGTTTTAGAATAAGGCTGTAACATAACAAAATGTGGAAAAAGTCAAGGGGTCTGAATACTTTCCTAATGCACTGTATACCACTGAGGGATGATTGAACACTCAATTTAGGGGTAGGGTTTTCGCAAATAGCCTAACATCTGGATTTGCTTTGTGGGTGAAAAGGTATCTTAGATTAAATCTAACAAAAGGGTTTGTAAGGGGTGATGTATCTAAAAACTCATTGGTCATGTTACCAAGAGATTAGTCTGTATGAAATACGAACCATTCCACCACCGCAGGGTTTACATGTCAGCTTGGCTGCAAACCAATGGTGGATTAGTCTTTGGAATGTCATTGTGTTTTCAGCAACTGGCTGTTAATGCAGGAGAAAAGCTTGGCTTAACTGCGTGGGGCCCTACTCAATCAAAACCTGTGGGTGTGGGGGGCATGTAAAAAAAAATATATATTTTCTTTTAAATCCCCATGTGGTTTGAAATTGTTTAATCGCTTCTGTTTTTTTTTACACTGAACATTGTTTGTACAGTACTAAACAAAACAATCACAACTGCATCCCAATACCAGGTCCCAGAAACATGGTATTGGGGTTTAGTTGAAGAAGACAGACTGTTAATAACTCACCTTGTTCATCACCAGAGTCAGCCTTGGAAGAGCCCGGGGCCACGGGTAAGGGTCTGGGGGGTCTCGGCTTGGGAGTGGGAGGAGAGATCCTCTTCTTCCCAATGAACTCCACATATGTCCCAGGGAAGTCCCCCTTTTCCTGAGTGGTTTCATTAAAGCCAGGCAGCCAGCCAATGTCCTCGGGCCTTTCCTCCAGGCCATCGCTGTACCCGAGGGCACCCAGGGCCCCTTTGGTCACTGTTAAGATGTCCCCCACATGGAGGTTAATGTCCTCCTCTCTCTCCTTCTTGTAGTCGTAAAGTGCCCTGTACTGATATCCTTCCGCAGCCATCGTGATTACTTTTTTTCACAGGGCTGTTATTTCTTTAGAAAATAAACACTGTGTGAATAACTTGTTCGGGCAGGTCCCCCCAATCGGTTACTCAGTTAATGTTTTAACTGAGCAAACACACTTCGGCCAAAAAAGAAAAACACAACACGTATTGAACGTTCTAGTCCTCAATAGTTCTCTGATTGATTATGTTTTTTTAACTTGTCTTTAGGTCATTCTCAAAAGCACCCCTATGGTGCCTCCGGCAGTGTGTTTCCATCAGTATATGGCCTGCAGCAGTAGCCTTGAGAATGTACCCCTGACCTGCAATACAGAGCAGAAGAAGCCATTTGCAACATGTTGCGTAAGACAATACTTTATTACCAAGTACAGCTTAGTGGTGGTGGCTACATTTACAAGAAAAGAACCAGCAACAATACCCAATACTGTCATATGGTGGTTTCCTCACTAGTGCCAATATGATTTGTTCTGCTGAATAAACCCAATATTCAAACAAACAGTGGTTGAATGAGCACCAAAATATAAGTTATAAACTAACTAATTAAAAAGTGTACGTTTACATAATGTCTGAGATGGAACGCAAACAGACAAAGTAGTTAGATAAAAAATCATTTTGTTCATGCTTTTCATCCATGATGAATGCAAATAAAACACGATCGCGTATGCACCAGTCACGTAGCTACAATGTAACGCTACAACAAGCAATACAAATGCAGCTTTGGTAAACTAGCTAGCTAGTTAACGTTATATTGTTGCACTCTATAGCAGCACAGTACTAGCTAGTTACTGTAACTACCTAACGCCAACTAGTGCTAGCTTTACCACAGACAATGGGCTTTAGGCTCAAATGACGCCTGACATGTTGACAGCTAATTGGTAAATTAACATTAAGTAATCTGAAGTATTCACGTTATGTCTAACATTGTAAGGCGTGATGATGAGTAAAGACGTTTGCATGAATAACGTAACATTTCATTATTAACGTTACTAACGTTAGTTAGCTGTGTTGCATGGTTGACGACGAGCAATCGAAATGTCTAACGTTAGCTAGCAAGTTCAGTTATCTAACTTTAACAATATAACGTTATAGGCTAAGCCAAAATTAAATACACATAATTCGTTGCAAGTAAAGCGATACGAGATAGTATTCAATGATGACGGTAGCACAGTATTTAGCCTGTATGTATTGCTAACGTGCTAGCCTACATCATGGCTAGCTAGCTAAACATACTAAGTACACAGCTTGAAACGAGAACGACTCACATGCATGAAGAGTGCCCAGATGAATCCTCCTTCCTTCCCGTGTGCCCACACAATTCCACTCCTATCCCTAAAATATACCTCGTTACGTTAGCCAGACAAAGCCAAAAGCCTCTGGAAGTACCGATAAAGTTGTCGATCAACCGACCAAATTAGTCCAGGACTTAAAAGGTGGGTTTAAATCTTCTTTGCTATAGCTCCGATTTGTACTCTGTCGATATACGAGAGCAAGTTTACGTACAAATTTCAGCAAGGTTCCGTGCTATTCCGAGAGGCATGTCAGTGGCGTGACCATAGTGGTGAGTAGGAGGAGTCTTCCTCTTCTTCGGTGGGGTTTAACGGCGGTTGGCATCCAATACCCATTACCGCCCCCAACTGGACTACAGTATAAATCCATTATATTTTGTGACACAAAATGGGGAAAGGGGAAAAGGAAAAAAACACCCTTCCAACCCGTCACTCATTAAAACCAGTGGTGTGTATTCATAGATGCCAAGGAAATCCAGGCTTCCCCCAAAAATTTACAAAAAATAAATACAAAATACATATAAAATAATATCTTAATAATAAAATATTTAGTCTCTGTGTTTTCCTTCGATTTGCAAGAGGCTGAATGTATCTCACTGGAGAAACATCAGTGAGTGAAACAGCCCCCCCCCCCCCAAAAAAAAACAGTGTCAAGGGAAGCCAGTTTGGATTTGGCTTCACACCAATCACATAACATCAAGCCAAACGTCATTGACAGAAAAAAAACTTGAATTGTTGCATCTCGTTGTGTTGTTGTCCTCCGGAGATTAGCTAGCTAGCTAAAATTGTCCCTTTCCAAAATTTGCCATGGAAGGAGATAGAGATTTAGACTTGTGGTTTTACTTAATTTTCCTTGCTGGACAATGATTATAACAGCGGTTCTGATAAAACCATAAATTCATACATTGTGCATCTGGCCTGAGAGGATGGAGTTTCAATATGTAGCTAGATGTAGTAGGCTAATGTTAACTAGCTGGCCTGGCGCATCGTTTCCCATGAAAGGAAGTTAGGCTATCGAGCAAGCATTTTAGCCAGGTAGCCTAGGACAACAAAATCTAAAAGCGTGAACCATTTCGTCAACATGATAGATAAGAGGGCGGCATTAGCATTTCTCTGCAAGTAGGATGAGTCAACATGTTTTTTCTACTTACACACACACACACACACACACACACACACACACACAGAAATCAGTACTATGAACAGCCACATGATATTTAGCTTATGTTGATTGGACTAAATTGTTTTTGGAATCTTTTTGGAATCTTTTAGTCTAATACATTGACAACTAAGCATAGGGGATTTGATGATGTTGAAATGTTGCTTTAGGTCATTTAACTGTTTGCTACGTGCAATATGCTTTGTGGACTCCGCTGGACAGATGTTGCTTTCCGGTTTTGTGATGAAACAAAGGTGTGTTTGAATTTATTCTGCCACTGTGTCTTCTTATTATCTCGGCCTTAGGCCTATACTGTATATCACGGTGGCAAGGCATATGAACTAACAGGTTATAGAGCAAACAAAGCAACACATATTGTAGGTTCTAATATGGCTTTAATTTTCTGGCTTGGCTTCGTCAGTGATTTTACCCACGCACCACTACTGCTAAAAACCCACTACCCCATTCCATTACTTTGACCCTATCTGCTCCTGCACCGTCCTGGAAGAACGGGATACCACCACTCAACACACCCTGTAACTCTTTCAAAGCCAAATTTCATACACCCAAGTACTTCTCTGCAGCATCCACCACAACATCTATTTTCTGTGATTCATGTTCCATTTCTGCGTTACAGTTGATAACCATTGCTATGAACACGAAGAAGCCAACCTTACTGAAACATACTGTATCACTCGTTGGCCTATCCCTTACTGCTGGCACAGATCTACTTCCCACAGGGATCCTCTTAGGACCCCTCACCCTTGACCAATCCTCCTCTACTTTCTTCACTGCCTCAGCATATGACGCCTTTTGCACTACTCTGACTCTGGCATCCTCAACCTGCCTCACTCACACCGGACACTTCCAATCCCCAACAACATGGGTACCCCTACATTTGACACGCACAACTTTTTCACCGAAACTACACAATCCTCTGTCCCAAGCCCTTCTACACACTTCCCACATCTTGGAAACTCCCTCCTACACATTGCTGCCACATGACCATAAACGTGGCAACTGAAACACCTCAGTGGATTACGGCACAAAAGCTCAAACAGGATAACTGATATATCCTAACATGACTTTGTCGGGAAAAGACTGTGAGGAGGAGTCTACCTTGTCTGGAAGCGACTTCACACCATTTATTTTCTGTACTCGGGGTTCACTTAAACATCGTTTTAAGATTTGTTTTACTATTGACAGTTACAGCTGATTTCGGGATTATATATTGATTTGCTCTCTTTAAATATAAGTATTCTAATTTATTCGTTTCAGTCTCTGAATTGTTTTATCAAACTTTTCGCTTCCAGCTCCTGATATCAGGGCATTAAAAACGACAATCTGTCACCTGAGTTAGCCTAGTGCGCATAAGGTCCAAGCTCGATACTTTTGAGGAGATGGGAAACTACAGTGGAATCGTATTAATGGCCATTGTGTACGAAGCCCATGCGTTGTCATTGGGCCACGCTGCGCATTCTGGATGATTCTGTGACAAGGAGAGCTCTTCTTCAAGTAGAGAATGGTAGTGAATTTTGTGAACAAGAAGAACAACATTACAAATCTTTTCCCGAGATTCTAATAAAATAGGCAAGTTTCTCAACTAATGTAGAGTTCAAAACAACTGGGAACTCGGAAATTTCCGACTTCAGATGTCTGTGCTTTCAAGACAACTGGGAACTTGAAAAAAACTATTTCCAACTCGGAAAATCGTTTTGAATGGTCATCCACCTCAGAATTCCTCTTTCTAGAGCTCTGACTTTCCAACATGAAGATCACTGACGTCATGATTTGACCTAGTTTTATCCTGAGTTCCCAGTTGTCTTGAACGTACCATAATACCCTGACTTTGAGAAAGGAATATGTGACGATTAGCTTAACAACCACGTGACGTATCATAACAACGTGAATGCGACAGTCTGCTGGGTGAGGCGTTAAAATTTCCTTCATTCATTGCCCAATAGGATTCCTATCTCCTCCTTTCTCTAGTGTCTCTGGCTGAACTATGCTAGTTTTCGTCCTCCTCCTCCTCCACTTCATAAATATTGTAACCTTAACTTGAAAACTCCTTAGCTAGTTCCTCTAGGTCACCAGGCTGCTCTTTATGTCGCACACCTGTCACCATCGTTATGCGCATTAGCTCATAATGACACTCACCTGGACTCCATCACTTCCTTGATTACCTGCCCTGTATATGTCACTCCCCTTTGTTTTTTCCCCAGTCGTCATTGTCATTGTTTCTGTTCCTGTTTCATGTCAGTGCGCTGTTTGTTACGTGTTTCATTTATTAATTAAATTTACTCACTCCCTGAACTTGCTTCCCGACTCTGAGTGCAGCGTTACAACATTGGGGTGGCAGCCTAGTGTTTAGAGCGTTGGGCCAGTAACCGAAAGGTTGCTGGATCGAATCCCTGAGCTGACAAGGTAAAAATCAGTTTACCCACTGTTCCCCGGTAGGCTGTCATTGTAAATAAGAATCTGTCCTTAACTGGCTTGCCTAGTTAAATATATATTTTTTTATTAAATGCAATGAATGGCTAAATTACTTCTGGACAAAAATGGTCCATGGAGGTCCTCCTCACCACCCAATAATGATTCTAATGCCGCGTTCAAAACAACTGGGAACTAGTAAATCTAACATGCTGACCAGACCGGACACGTCGCGTGCGCGAGCGTCGCAAAATTAATTTAGAAATCCATGTTATTCAATTATTGCACCCACACTACTCGCGCGCCAACGAGCGTCTGACGCCAAGGGCTAAAATAGAACTCATGCCTATTTCTGACACAGATCGCTCTGAAAGTCCTGCCTCTCCCATCTCCTCATTAGTTTATAGAAGCAGGTACCCACGTGCCTTCTCCTCATTGGTTATACCCACTGGGTGATTGAAAGATGAACTGTTTTGCCGGTAGTCGTGGTAATACAATGAAAGTTTAGATGCGATCACCATATAAGTTAAACGATAAAAACGCCTGGTGTAAGGGCTGTCTCTCTCCTCATCCTCGGACGAGGAGAGGAGAGAAGGATCATCAGACCAAAATGCAGCAGTAGGGAAATAAGCCATCTCTTTATTATTAACGACGATGGCAACACGAAACAAAACACTTTCAAATATACAAAACAAGAAAACGACGTTGACGAAACCTGAACATAAACTTACATAACTAAACGTAAACTCACGGACAGGAAACAGACGACATCAAAATAAACGAACAGCCAAACAGTCCCGTATGGTACATACATTCGACGACACAGGAGACAATCACCCACAAACAAACAGTGAGAACACCCTACCTAAATATGACTCTTAATTAGAGGAGAACGCAAAACACCTGCCTCTAATTAAGAGCCATACCAGGCAACCACAACCAACATAGAAACAGATAACATAGACTGCCCACCCAAAACACATGCCCTGACCTAAACACATACAAAAACAACATAAAACAGGTCAGGACCGTTACAGAACCCCCCCCTCAAGGTGGGAACGCCGGGCGCACCAGCACAAAGTCCAGGGGAGGGTCTGGGTGGGCAGTTGACCACGGTGGTGGCTCAGGCTCTGGACGCTGCCCCCACACCACCATAGTCACTCCCCGCTTCTGTCTTCCCCTTCCAATGACCACCCTAAAACTAACTTCCCCTAAATGAACGGCCAGCACCGGGAGAAGGGGCAGCACCGGGACAAGGGGCAGCACCGGGACAAGGGGCAGCACCGGGACAAGGGGCAGCACCGGGACAAGGGGCAGCACCGGGACAAGGGGCAGCACCGGGACAAGGGGCAGCACCGGGACAAGGAGCAGCACCGGGATAAGGAGCAGCACCGGGATAAGGAGCAGCACCGGGACAAGGGGCAGGTCCCGGCTAAGATACTCTGGCAGATCCTGGCTGAGGGACTCTGGCAGGTCCTGGCTGAGGGACTCTGGCAGGTCCTGGCTGAGGGACTCTGGCAGGTCCTGGCTGAGGGACTCTGGCAGGTCCTGGCTGAGGGACTCTGGCAGGTCCTGGCTGAGGGACTCTGGCAGGTCCTGGCTGAGGGACTCTGGCAGGTCCTGGCTGAGGGACTCTGGCAGGCCCTGGCTGGACTGCTCCGGCAGGTCCTGGCTGGACGGCTCCGGCAGGCCCTGGCTGGACGGCTCCGGCAGGCCCTGGCTGGACGGCTCCGGCAGGCCCTGGCTGGACGGCTCCGGCAGGCCCTGGCTGGACGGCTCCGGCAGGCCCTGGCTGGACGGCTCCGGCAGGCCCTGGCTGGACGGCTCCGGCAGGCCCTGGCTGGACGGCTCCGGCAGGCCCTGGCTGGACGGCTCCGGCAGGCCCTGGCTGGACGGCTCCGGCAGGTCCTGGCTGGACGGCTCCGGCAGGTCCTGGCTGGACGGCTCCGGCAGGTCCTGGCTGGACGGCTCCGGCAGGTCATGGCAGGACGGCTCCGGCAGGTCATGGCAGGACGGCTCCGGCAGGTCATGGCAGGACGGCTCCGGCAGGTCATGGCAGGACGGCTCCGGCAGGTCATGGCAGGACGGCTCCGGCAGGTCATGGCAGGACGGCTCCGGCAGGTCATGGCAGGACGGCTCCGGCAGGTCATGGCAGGACGGCTCCGGCTGGTCATGGCAGGACGGCTCCGGCTGGTCATGGCAGGACGGCTCTGGCTGGTCATGGCAGGACGGCTCTGGCTGGTCATGGCAGGACGGCTCTGGCTGGTCATGGCAGGACGGCTCTGGCTGGTCATGGCAGGACAGCTCTGGCTGGTCATGGCAGGACGGCTCTGTAGGGAGGAGAAGGAGAGACAGCCTGGTGCGTGGTCTAGGCACTGGCTGCGCTGGAGAGGAGGAAACAGCTGGAGAGAGAACCTGGAGAGACAGCCTGGTACGGGGGGCTGCCACCGGAGGACTGGTACATGGAGGTGGCACCGGGTATACCGGACCGTGAAGGAGGACACGTGCTCTTGAGCACCGAGCCTGCCCAACCTTACCAGGCTGAATGGTGCCCGTAGCCCTGCCAGTGCGGCGAGGTGGAATAGCCCGCACTGGGCTATGCAGGCGAACCGGGGACACCACCTGTAAGGCTGGTGCCATGTACGCCGGCCCGAGGAGACGTACTGGAGACCAGATACGTTGGGCCGGCTTCATGGCACTCGGCTCGATGCCCAACCTAGCCCTCCCAGTGCGGCAAGGTGGAATAGCCCGCACTGGGCTAAGCACGCGTACTGGGGACACCGTGCGCTTTACCGCATAACACGGTGTCTTACCAGTACGACGCCTTCTTCCTCCACGGTAAGCACGGGGAGTTGGCTCAGGTATCCTACCCGGCTTTGCCACACTCCTCGTGTGCCCCCCCCCAAGAAATTTTTGGGTCTGACTCTCGGGCTCCCAACCGCGTCGCCGCGCTGCCTGTAAGGCTGGTGCCATGTACGCCGGCCCGAGGAGACGTACTGGAGACCAGATACGTTGGGCCGGCTTCATGGCACTCGGCTCGATGCCCAACCTAGCCCTCCCAGTGCGGCAAGGTGGAATAGCCCGCACTGGGCTAAGCACGCGTACTGGGGACACCGTGCGCTTTACCGCATAACACGGTGTCTTACCAGTACGACGCCTTCTTCCTCCACGGTAAGCACGGGGAGTTGGCTCAGGTATCCTACCCGGCTTTGCCACACTCCTCGTGTGCCCCCCCCCCAAGAAATTTTTGGGTCTGACTCTCGGGCTCCCAACCGCGTCGCCGCGCTGCCGCCTCTCTGCCTTCGCTGCCTCCAGCTCCGCCTTGGGACGGCGATATTCCCCTGGCTGAGTCCAGGGTCCTTTGCCGTCCAGGATCTCCTCCCAAGTCCAGGAGTCCTTGTTGCTCTGTTGAGCATTCCCTTGCCGCTTGGTCTTAGCGTGGTGGGTGATTCTGTAAGGGCTGTCTCTCTCCTCATCCTCGGACGAGGAGAGGAGAGAAGGATCATCAGACCAAAATGCAGCAGTAGGGAAATAAGCCATCTCTTTATTATTAACGACGATGGCAACACGAAACAAAACACTTTCAAATATACAAAACAAGAAAACGACGTTGACGAAACCTGAACATAAACTTACATAACTAAACGTAAACTCACGGACAGGAAACAGACGACATCAAAATAAACGAACAGCCAAACAGTCCCGTATGGTACATACATTCGACGACACAGGAGACAATCACCCACAAACAAACAGTGAGAACACCCTACCTAAATATGACTCTTAATTAGAGGAGAACGCAAAACACCTGCCTCTAATTAAGAGCCATACCAGGCAACCACAACCAACATAGAAACAGATAACATAGACTGCCCACCCAAAACACATGCCCTGACCTAAACACATACAAAAACAACATAAAACAGGTCAGGACCGTTACACCTGGAAGGAGGAGAGATGACTAGAAACGATCCGGTTGGCCGTTTTATGTGTGTCACACCCTGGCCTTAGTTATCTTTGTGTTCATTATTATTTTAGTCAGGTCAGGGTGTGACATCATGAAGTATGTGTTTTTGTATTGTCTAGGGGGTTGTATGGTTTAGAGGGTTAAGGAGTATAGATGGTTTAGTGTTGTGTGTAGTTGTCTAGGAAAGTCTATGGTTGCCTGAATGGGTTCCCAATTAGAGACAGATGGTTACTGTTGTCTCTGATTGGGAGCCATATTTAAGACAGCCATAGGCTTTAGCTGTTGTGGGTCATTGTATATGTCTAGTCTATGTCGAACGTAAGTAGTTTGTGTGTAGACTTGCGTTTGTAGTTTCACGGTCGTTTGTTGTTTTGTTAGTTTGAATAAGTGTTTCGTGTTCCGTCTTCAATATAATAAAAAGAAGATGTATTCATATCATGCTGCGCCTTGGTCCTCTCACTCATATCAAGACTATCGTGACAATGTGTGGATTAATTGTCGGAGTAGAGGTCCTTGTGCATTTCAGGTAAAATAACAACTCAATGTTTATATCCCAGGACAAATTAGCTAGCAACAGCAAGCTAGCTAAATAGGACAAATTAATGTTTGCTAGCAAGTGCTAGATTGCCATACATGTTTAATGCTTTTCGACCTGTCCCCAAATTAATGTAATTGGTTCAGAGTTTGTTTTGATATTTTAACCTGCATGTCGGGATCGTGTAATAACCCTGGGTTTATAAGCGCGGAAATCGACTCTGCCGCACGAGCATGCTTTTGCGGCACAGTCGATAGCGCGCCGGACTTCGGGCTAGAAGGTCGAGGGTTCGAGACCTGCTCCCTGCTGTTTCATTACAGTATGCATGATAGCGCACGATTGCGCACGCGCGCAGCCGGTTTGGGTTCCGTGTTAGACTTCAGTGCGTTTTTAGACACCTGGGAACTTAGGGAAAAAACAATTAACACTTTTTTGGGGGGGAACGGTCATTCAACTCGGAATTCCATGTTGAGAACTTGGGTATCTTTCTAGAGCTGCAACTTTCCCGACCTGAAGGTAACTGACGTCATGATTTGACCTAGTTTTTATTCTAAGTTCCCAGTTGTCTTGAAAGCACCATCATTCCTAACTATATTGGTGTGACACTGGCACGTCAATCAAAATACGGCATCATCAAACCAGAGACTTCCTGCCCCCCCTGGGTAACATACAAAGAGCTTGGACTGTGAGTGGTTATTGAGATTGTTCCTTTGCACTCAAGGATAACCGCCATAAGAGATGTACATAACTTCATGTGAACAGGTTAACGTTTCTTACTATCCAGTGTCATATTGTCTGTCCATGACACTATATACCCAAATAACGAATGAGAATACCTGGTAATGTTTATTTTCAGGTTATTTGGCTTTCTGCGTTTTAATAAGCTTACAGTGATAATAATTTGTTTTCAAATAAGCTGCCTAGAGGCTACTTAATTGGTCCCAGCTGCAGAAGAGAACTAGCTACATTATGGTATGAAAACCACTCCCATTGTAGCTGAAGCATAGGAGTGCCAAAGAGGTCCATGGAAACTTTGTTTCAAAACTCTGTGCAGTGCTGTGAAGCACATTAGGGCTACATGATTAGCCTATTTACCATATACTGTACATATTTGTTTTTATTTATTTTTCTAAATCCTATTGAGATTAAATATATTTTACAAGGTTGTCCCAAGAAGGCAGCAACTTCGGGAAGTGAAGTGACATCTAGTTTTCAAGAGGATTTTTTTCTGAGGGGGATCTCCTATACCTTTACACTGAAATAAATACATGTGTTAAGCTCAATTCAAAAGGTCACTTTCCTCCTAGTACACATTTAATTGCTCAGAATTTCATTAAACCTAAGTGGTCTCATCCTAAATTATAAGCATACATTCATGTTTTATTTTTCCAAGAAATAGGAGAGGCTTCTGGAGAACTAGAGAAAAATCATTAATTGAATTTATTGTAAAAAAAAACAAAAAAACATTATAGAAGCATCTTGGTTTACAACATACCAACAGAGGGGACTTTCCAGAGCCCTTTTCTTGCTGCTTTCTCCGAACGATAAAGAGCTTTTGAGGGAATGTTCTTGAAAATGTAGGTTTTAATGCACTTTAATTGTGTCAGACTTTATTCATCAGAATGATTCGATTTCATGGAAATCTAAGGGACCACAAATTCAATCAAAAGTGCTGGGCTGCTGCCTGCACGATTCATAACGGAGCCTTTCATAAACAGGAACGCACTTAATTATATTCATCCACATCTGTAGCATTTGAATAGGCTATATTGTGAATACATAGTGTCTCCTCTATTCATTGATGCACTTCATAACATTGATATAGCAGCCTAACAAAGGTTCATCACAGATTGTGCATCATAAATTGAGAATTCCTGTGTCATAGCCTAATAAAATACAACTTGAAAAAGTGAGTCTCTCCTTCAGATACAGTGTTCATCAAATTAGCAAACAAGTAAAACTCCAAGGTGCTAGCTACCTATATGTATTTAATGGTACATTAATTGAAAAGCAGCAGAGCCCCTACTTCAATTCCATTCTTCCCAATCAGTCAGTTTCCAATATGAAGTTCACAGGAATCTTTCAGAGTACACAATCCCAGGCGTATGACTGTGAATGTGGGTGCCCTAATTATGGGGAGGCTGGGCCGATAGAAATCCCATGGCAAGTATAGGCCTACTGTCCAGGAAGCACTAAAGGAGCTGTAAGCAGCTTTGTGCAGGAATAGGCCCCTAAAGTGGTCTCCAGTCTCCCAAGCATCAATGCACGCCACCTTTCAGATATAAGGAAGCCCAAGAGGAGACGTAGTAAACATGAGAAGGGTCATAATATCAGCCAAGGATTGGTGGAGCCTATGTTGAAATTGCAAATAGGAATGCTTGGAAGGTTTAAGGACGACATTTCAATCTTCTCCCAAAGCACAGGGTTTGTGGAAATGAAAAGGTATTTTCTTTTTTTTTAAGGTTTATCATATCAACCTTGTTCAAACCTTCTTGACTTACTGTGTGTGATTGTTGTGAATTGGTCATCTATTTGACTGGAATCATCTCTGGAGGTTCACTCTTATCTTATTTATCCATAACAATCATTGCTCTTTATAGATGCCTTTGCCATTTGCAATCCAAGTCATCTCAAATTCCCTCTTAGTTATTTCATGTGATTGACCGGGGTCCATTTAAGCACTTACAAATGCGTAACATAAAGTACGAATTGGAATTTGTAACATATCATACAAATTGCAATTATATATATATATTTTTTAGCAGGATGTAACATATCATACGAAATGGATGACGTTGTACACAATTGTGCACAATTTTCGGGCCCCCGTTTTGGCTCATGAGCCCATACTTTCAAAACTACTGTCTGAAATGATACAAAACCTTTATAATGCATCTTTAACTCTATGATCCAAATATACAAATATTGAATTAAATGATTACACACTGTACATACAGTCATACCAAATCTAATATTTCCTCCCCTTTCTGAGATGAAAGGGAAATATACAGTAGAGAAGCATAGATGGGACTTGGAGTTCTGTTGCCGACGATGATGGAAAATTATATTTGAACCACAAGACCATATAATCCCTACATTCACCCACCCATGATTAAACAATGGATCATGCAGGCTCTGGGCTGGCTATCCATCAGCTATTGTATATACTGTAGGTTCTCTTAACTGTTCCATAACAGAAAATGAATAGGAAAGACTGAATTTATGAAAGTCAACAGTTATTATTGTTTAGTGCTGTGAGGATGCTGGAAATGTCTGCTATAGATGTTGGTTAGTAGAGCAGATAGATAGATAGATAGTGGCTGTGCCTGTGATCGCCACTCAGTACTACTGACGGTTGTTGATCTTAGATTAAGATGGGCCTACTAAAGTTTACAGAGCCACTAAAAGACAATTATGCAATTGGGATACTATCTCCTAATGTCAGAGTTTGTAACATTTAACCAGATGCTACATAGCACAGTATCCAGTCTCCAAAAGTAAAGACTGTAAAATATGCCATGGACCTTCAAAAGTACTAGGCCTATTATTGTATTGATATTGACAAATTATTACATTTTAGTCAAATAAAGTCCTAAATAAAGTCCTAACTACACAAATATCAAATTTCAGCCCTAAATACTGAACTGTTAAAATGTTATACTGTCAGGTTTTTTGTATTTTTTAAATTAATTTGAACCATATATTATAAGCATTGCTTCCTTCCGTTAGTGTACCAAACGCTGACCAAAACCCAGCTGGTATTTCTTGGGCCTGTAGGGAAGTCCATTCATAAAGCAGTATGCTCACAATGAGCCTGACACAGTGGACAAAATGGGGAACATCTCAGTTCTTAATGGACACGCCACCGACATTGGCTTCTGTGTGACAGCTGCACGAAGGAACATGACTTTCTGTTACATAAAGAGGTTATTCAAATGTGTGCTAACCGACAACACCGGCTGAGGGTTAAGACAGAAACACAATAAAAACGTTCCACCTTGTGCAAACAGTGCAAGTTGTACAGCTTTGTATACCATCTATAAAAGCACCAAATTGGCCAAGGTTATGTCTTATGTAATGATATTTCTTGAGAGAGGAAAATTGTAATACATGTTATTCAATTAGCTATGTATTTTTATAGTGGAGAGATAGAGCACAGACAGGTTTGGTTTACAGACCAATTAATCATACAGTTCTGTTTTGGTACAAGTCCCGACCTGAGGGTATTTAGCAGGTAATTATAACTTCTCTTTTTATGGAGCATACCAACCTGTCATTATATCATCATCTCAACATTAGCGCTCTGATACAATGACATCTCCACCTCTCTCCTAACTGAAAAAGTGGTCACTGCAACTGTTTGGTTGGTTGGTTCAAAGCTAAATGTTACACTGGGTTGGTTCAAAGCTAAATATTACACTCCTTAGAGCAACAACTCTCCTCTTAACTACCTGCTCACTGGAAATAGACGTTTCAAACCATTTCCAGACGTCTCAGTGAAGCAAATGCTTTACACTCTAATTCAGGTCAGTCAAAGGAAAAACTCCAGTCTCTATCCACTGGGTACAGATGTCAATTCAACGTCTATTCCACATTAGTTCAACGTAACAACATTGATTCAACCAGTGTGTGCCCAGTGGGTAAGTCTCTGAATTCAAATGCAGTATTCCAGAGAGCAAATTCCTAGTCTCCATGTTTTATTAAAAGCTGCATGTCTTTCAGCTCTTAAACACATTCTCTTCAGGTCAATGACCTCCCCCAGATCCCTGAACCACATTTCAGATGTAGGACGCTGCAGTACTGCAGAACACTGTCTCCAGACTTAGACTAGCTCCTACGTTTGCACAATCTGCCTCTAAGCCAATAGTGTTACAAAATCCATCAGTTTTTCTCATCACCTGTCAGATTTGCACTGGATGTGACAAAAATGGCCCCCAATAGATTAAGTTAGAGATACAGTATCTCGAAAGTGTGAAAGTTTAAAAGTAACCTCAGTGATGATACATTTATGACAATAGTATGAACTCTGAAATTTATTTTATTGACATGGACTTTGGAACAACTTTCCAATACTGGCAGTTTGCCATACTGTTTTTTGTTTTCAAGACAGAATATACAGCCTATTAGTTTGTTGCTACAGTCTGTATAGGACTATAAGCGTGACAAAATCGAGGAACAGTTCCTTTTATGATGACTGAATGGATGGATTTGAAGTGATGCCTTTTGTTTACCCCTCACTACCACATATGATTAATAATAATCGACCAAAACAGTTGCCCCGTCCCTTTGCTCCCCCCTATTTTCTAAAAGCCTTTCTGCATATGTACACTGCTCAAAAGAATAAAGGGAACACTTAAACAACACAATGTAACTCCAAGTCAATCATACTTCTGTGAAATCAAACTGTCCACTTAGGAAGCAACACTGATTGACAATACATTTCACATGCTGTTGTGCAAATGGAATAGGCAAAAGGTGAAAATTATAGGCAATTAGCAAGACACCCCCAATAAAGGAGTGGTTCTGCAGGTGGTGACCACAGACCACTTCTCAGTTCCTATGCTTCCTGGCTGATGTTTTGGTCACTTTTGAATGCTGGCGGTGCTTTCACTCTAGTCGTAGCATGAGACGGAGTCTACAACCCACACAAGTGGCTCAGGTAGTGCAGCTCATCCAGGATGGCACATCAATGCGAGCTGTGGCAAGAAGGTTTGCTGTGTCTGTCAGCGTAGTGTCCAGAGCATGGAGGCGCTACCAGGAGACAGGCCAGTACATCAGGAGACGTGGAGGAGGCCGTAGGAGGGCAACAACCCAGCAGCAGGACCGCTACCTCCGCCTTTGTGCAAGGAGGAGCACTGCCAGAGCCCTGCAAAATGACCTCCAGCAGGCCACAAATGTGCATGTGTCTGCTCAAACGGTCAGAAACAGACTCCATGAGGGTGGTATGAGGGCCCGACGTCCACAGGTGGGGGTTGTGCTTACAGCCCAACACCGTGCAGGACGTTTGTCATTTGCCAGAGAACACCAAGATTGGCAAATTCGCCACTGGCGCCCTGTGCTCTTCACAGATGAAAGCAGGTTCACACGCACATGTGACAGACGTGACAGAGTCTGGAGACGCCGTGGAGAACGTTCTGCTTCCTGCAACATCCTCCAGCATGACCGGTTTGGCGGTGGGTCAGTCATGGTGTGGGGTGGCATTTCTTTGGGGGGGCCGCACAGCCCTCCATGTGCTCGCCAGAGGTAGCCTGACTGCCATTAGGTACCGAGATGAGATCCTCAGACCCCTTGTGAGACCATATGCTGGTGCGGTTGGCCCTGGGTTCTTTCTAATGCAAGACAATGCTAGACCTCATGTGGCTGGAGTGTGTCAGCAGTTCCTGCAAGAGGAAGGCATTGATGCTATGGACTGGCCCGCCCGTTCCACAGACCTGAATCCAATTGAGCACATCTGGGACAACATGTCTCGCTCCATCCACCAACGCCACGTTGCACCACAGACTGTCCAGGAGTTGGTGGATGCTTTAGTCCAGGTCTGGGAGGAGATCCCTCAGGAGACCATCCGCCACCTCATCAGGAGCATGCCCAGGCGTTGTAGGGAGGTCATACAGGCACGTGGAGGCCACACACACTACTGAGCCTCATTTTGACTTGTTTTAAGGACATTACATCAAAGTTGGATCAGCCTGTAGTGTGGTTTTCCACTTTAATTTTGAGTGTGACTCCAAATCCAGACCTCCATGGGTTGATAAATTTGATTTCCATTGATCATTTTTGTGTGATTTTGTAGTCAGCACATTCAACTATGTAAAGAAAAAAGTATTTAATAAGAATGTTTCATTCATTCAGATCTAGGATGTGTTATTTTAGTGTTCCCTTTATTTTTTTGAGCAGTGTATATTGCCAGCATTAAAACACACTAAAGCCAGGCACATTTTTCAAACACTTTCACATTGTTTATTTTTTCCTCGGCAGCTACGCTATTTATCTCTTTTGAATTCTAATGAAGCCCTATGTATAAGAACTAGTCGTTTAGGAGGGCATTCAATATAGCTTTTCACTCAGGCCCTATCCCACTCTCTTTTTGTGGGATCTTTGAAGCTTGTAGAAATCAGTTCCCATTTACAGAATATTTCTGTTGGCAGATGTGTATCATATTGGCTTCAGATGTAGTAACACTATTACTCAAGACTAAAGCCATAGAGAGGAACTACTGTGTGTTCCTAAACTGCTTTTGCCTCATATATATTTCTATAATCATGGCCAACGGACGGGTGAAACATTCCCAGGGGCATATTTGTGATGCATTTCACTGACAACATTGTCAACCATGTCTTTTCACATCACTTTACACAGCTTGGTCAGATTTGCCATGGTTGGGCCCAGAACCTGTGCATTACCATGGCATACCATAAATGCCCCATCAGACTGGGTGACTTTCATACCAGCACTTTTTATTTTGGTAATGAAGGATATTGAAATGTACAGTAAGTGCTTTCAGACCTCCAACTGTCACAGGGTATTCAACGACGCTCTCAAAGTAGGCCACAGCAATATGCTGCCACAATCTGCAAGTCGCCTCACGTACCTGCATTCAATACTTTGATTCTAATTTTGATGAGTACGATTAGTTTAAGTGTTATTACTGAATGTCAATCAAACACAACACATAAGGTAACAAATTAAGAATTGAGCGTCTAACAGCCCTGTAGGAAAAATAAGATTATTTGAACAAAATATTGGCTGGTGTTGTTATACAGTAGGTTGGAATCACATCGTTGGCAGAATGTAAGCTTAAATGCATATTTGTATGTTGTTTACAGTATACACATTATATTTGACAGATTCCCTGTGGCTCAAAATGTTGATCAATAAGACCTTTTTTCACTTCAGGTGCATTATAATAAATAAAAGATAACGTGCAGGGTTCACCCAGAAAATGCATGCCTTATTTATTTTTAAACGCATGGCTTAAAAGCGCTGAGAAGCTGAGCATTTTCACACGGCCAATCCTATAAGGCACATTGACAAAAGACTCATATGAAATGCATCACTCACCAATGCATATCAAAACCCCAACATGGAGAGAAAGAGAACAGTTCTCCATATGCTTCCTTCCACAACTGAAACTTCTCCAACATATAAACCGGTTCACCTTGCTGCTGCATTATCTCCAACACCCCTGCTGACTATATGAACATTTACATTTAGGCAAAGCATCCATGATTACTGGCCGTTGTTCATGTGAGGGAGCCATTGTTCATTGAACTGTGGCAGAAGGGACAGTGTCACCAAGATTATAGTCAGAACATCTCAAGGTCATGGTTGATACACCTCAGAGCATTGTGACAGTAAAAACACAATCAGGCATCTATTGGTATTTTACTGGTTTGTCATAGTGAGTGTCACTTTTGAGCTGTGCATTTAGTTGACGTTTAAAATATAAGCAGTAGACATAATGAAGATTTTCTACTTTCACACTTACTATATAACTTGCATGGTGAACCTCGACACACAGCATTATAGTATTTCGTTGTGAATTACAGGTGATCCCATCAGAGTTGGGGTCAATTCGAATGTGTGACAATACAGAGGCGGATGCAAGATGCAAGCAACGATGGTTTAATGAATACAGTTTACAGCAGCAACAGGACAGACAGACTGTACTCAGACGGAATCCGACCCAGGGACTAGGGCGCATCTTCCGATGATAGCGTGCTGAGAAATCCAGGGGAGTGTGTCCGGATGGGTAGGAAGGAGCACAGAAGATAATCCACACAAGGGCGGCGAGAGAATGAGCACGGACACACGACACAACCTCAGGGGAGTAACAACGATCTGACAACAAGAAACACTGGTTACAGAACATATAAAGGGAAGATAAGTGATTCCAGCTGGCGCAGACAATCAGGCCGAGATTGGGAACCACGCCCACACAAACACGGGAGAGAGAGAGAGAGAGAGAGAGAGAGAAAAAGAGAAAGAGAAAGAGAGGCAGTGGATTCATGAACTGTGACAATACCCCCCCCCCTAGGAACGCCTCTTGGCGTTCCCAGGCGAATTTACCTGTCGATTGAAATCATCGATAAGGGAGTGATCCAGAATGTCCCTAGCAGGTACCCAACTTCTCTCCTCCGGACCGTAACCCTCCCAGTCCACCAGGTACTGGAATCCGCGTCCCCTCCTTCTAGAGTCCAAAATACGATTGACAGAAAAGGTGGGTTCCCCATCAACAAGTCGTGGCGGCGGGGGAACCGGGACCGGCGGGTTAATGCGTGCCTGAAACACAGGTTTTATTTTAGACACATGAAAGGTAGGATGAATTCTCCTATACGCCGGAGGAAGCTTGAGCCGGACCGCCACCGGACTAATGATCCTGGTGACTTTGAACGGGCCGATAAATTTGGGGGCAAGCTTGTTCGAAACGGATCGGAGTGGAATGTTCTTAGTAGAAAGCCACACTCTTTGGCCAACGACGTATACCGGAGGCTTCGACCGGCGGCGATCGGCCTTAGCCTTGGTGCGCGCCCCCACCCGGAGAAGAGTCTCACGGGCTCTGCTCCATGCGTGACGGCACCTCTGGATGAAAGCGTGAGCGGAGGGAACAGTGACCTCGGACTCCGTACTGGGAAAGATAGGTGGCTGGTAACCTAAACTACACTCAAACGGAGAGAGACCCGTGGCTGCCACTGGCAACGAATTGTGAGCGTACTCAACCATAGAGAGTTGTTGACTCCAGGAAGGGGGATTCTTAGAAACCAAACATCGCAACACTCTCTCCAAATCTTGGTTGGCCCTCTCCGTTTGACCGTTGCTCTGGGGATGAAACCCTGAAGACAGACTGACACTCGCTCCCAGTAACCTACAAAACTCTTGCCAAAACTTGGACACAAATTGGGGCCCCCTGTCAGAAACTACGTCCATCGGCAGGCCATGTAAGCGAAAGACGTGATCCACGACAGTTACCGCTGTCTCCTTGGCAGATGGTAATTTAGGCAAGGGAATAAAATGAGCCGCCTTCGAGAACCGGTCCACCACGGTCAAAACAACCGTCTTGCCCTGGGAGGGCGGGAGGGCGGTAACAAAATCTAGCGCGATGTGGGACCAGGGTCTCGAAGGGACCGACAGCGGTTGGAGTAACCCATCTGGGGGTCGATTAGAAGTCTTCCCAGTGGCACAAACCGAGCAAGCCAAGACAAAACTGTGAATGTCACGAGCCATCAGTGGCCACCAAAAGCGTTGCTTAACCAAAAAGCTAGTGCGGCTGACTCCTGGATGACACGCTACGTTGGAGCAATGCCCCCACCGAATAACATTGGACCGACACCCCTCCGGCACAAACAACCGATTAGGCGGGCAACCGGGCGGAGGCTTAACCCCTTCTAAGGCCGTTTTGACCCTCGATTCAACCTCCCATGTGAGTGTGGAGACCACTAGGGTCCCGGGTAGGATGCACTCGGGAGTGGATGGGCGTTCGGAATGGTCAAAAATGCGAGAAAGGGAATCGGGTTTGACATTCTTGGAACCCGGGCGATACGAGAGAGAGAAGTCAAAACGTCCGAAAAAGAGTGCCCACCGCGCCTGCCTGGAGTTGAGTCGCTTGGCGGTTCTGATATATTCCAAATTTTTGTGATCGGTCCAAACTATAAAAGGTACCCCCGAACCCTCTAACCAATGGCGCCACTCCTCCAGTGCTAACTTCACTGCCAACAACTCTCTGTTGCCAATGTCGTAGTTGCGTTCCGCAGGTGATAACCGATGGGACAGGAACGCGCAAGGGTGCATCTTGTCGTCAGAAGAGGAACGTTGGGAAAGTACCGCACCTACCCCCACCTCTGAAGCGTCCACCTCTACCACGAACTGACGCGAGGGATCGGGAGCTATGAGGATGGGGGCCGAAACAAAGCGGCTCTTGAGTTTGGCGAATGCAGCCTCGGCTGTATCGGACCACCTGAACGTCACTCTGGGGGAGGTTAAGGCGGTAAGAGAAGCGACTATCTGGCTAAAGTTGCGAACGAAACGCCGGTAGAAATTGGCGAATCCCAGAAACCTCTGTAGGGCCTTACGGGAATCTGGGCTTGGCCAATCCACCACAGCCTTAACCTTGTCAGGATCCATGCGAATACCTTCAGTCGAGACGATGTAACCTAGGAATGGAACGGATTGTGCATGAAAAATGCATTTCTCCGCCTTGACAAAAAGTCCATTCTCCAACAACCTCTGAAGCACTCGTCTGACGTGCTGAACGTGTTCCTGGAGAGAAGAAGAAAAAATCAGTATGTCATCCAGGTAAACATATATGAACTGATCAATCATATCTCTCAGCACGTCATTGACGAGTGCCTGGAAAACCGCTGGGGAGTTGGATAGCCCAAAAGGCATGACCAAATATTCGAAGTGCCCTCTGGGGGTGTTAAACGCGGTCTTCCATTCGTCCCCCCTCCTTATGCGAACCAAATGATATGCATTACGTAAATCCAACTTAGTGAACACGGATGCTCCCTGTAACCTTTCAAAGGCTGAGGACATCAACGGTAAGGGATAGGTATTCTTCACTGTGATGTTATTCAACCCACGGTAATCAATGCAAGGACGCAGAGATCCGTCCTTCTTCCCCACAAAGAAGAACCCCGCCCCCGCTGGAAAAGAGGAAGGACGAATGAATCCAGATGCCAGAGAATCAGAGATGTATCTCTCCATAGCCTCCCTCTCAGGAACAGAGAGTGAATATAACTTGCCTTTAGGCGGAGACTCACCTGGCAATAATTCTATTGCACAGTCATAGGGACGATGCGGAGGAAGAGAAGCAGCACGGGACTTACTGAACACCTCCTTCAGGTCGAGGTATTCACCGGGCACGTTAGACAAATCCACTGCCTCCTCTAGAAACACAGAATCAGACACAGATGAACAAGCAGACACTAAACAGGACTCAAGACACTTGTTACTCCACATGGATATAGAGTTATGACCCCAGTCAACTCTGGGGTTGTGTTGGGTGAGCCAAGGGTGGCCGAGAACTAATGGTGCAAGGGGTGAGTCCATGAGTAGAAATGATAGTGTCTCAGTGTGATTGCCAGAAGTGAGGAGTGTGATAGGTTCAGTGGTGTGAGAAATGTTGGGGAGTTCTTGACCATTGAGAGCGTTGACGGATATCTTGTGCGTGAGTGAGGTGATAGGAATCTGGAGTTTGTGAGCGAGCTTGAAGTCCATGAAATTACCCTCTGCTCCTGAGTCCAGTAAGGCTTGGGTGTCGTGCGTGTGGGTGGCCCATCTTAGTCTTACCGGGAGGAGAGTAGATGATGAGGTCTTCTCTGTGGTGACACCACCCGATAGTAGCCTCATACTTACTACCGGGCCTGATCTTTTACCGGGCAGGAGTGGATAAAGTGGCCCGCTCTACCACAGTAGAGACAGAGTCCTTGGGATCTCCGCCTCTCCCTCTCCTCCCGGGAGAGGCGAGCTCTCCCCAGCTGCATGGGTTCGTGAGTGGAGGCTGACCTGGCCGTGTTCCCGCCGCTGGCATGCCAGCCCTCCGGGTCGTTATACGGTCTGTTAGGGCATGCTCGGCGGCCAATACGACTCAGACGAGCGTCGACCCTCAAGGCTAGTTCCACTAGTCCATTTAAACTCATGGGAAGGTCCAGAACATAAATCTCCTTCTGGATCCGGTCCTCCAGCCCATGCAGGAACATGTCCCACTGCGCCTCCTCGTTCCACTGACACTCTGCGGCCAGAGTGCGGAATTGGATGGAGTATTCCGATACTGAACGGTCTCCTTGGCGAAGGTCAGCGAGTAGTCTGGCCGCCTCCCTACCCGCCACGGCCCGATCGAAGACCCTTCTCATCTCCTCGGAGAGTGTCTGGAAAGAGGTGCAGCATGGGTCCTGGTTCGCCCACACCGCCGTTCCCCAAAGAGCCGCTTTGCCTGATAGCAGTGTGAGTACGAATGCTACCTTAGACTGTTCACGGTTGAAGGTCCGTGGCTGCAACGAGAAATGCATGGAACATCTCGTAAGAAAAGCTCTGCAATAGTCAGGATCACCTGAATAACCCTCTGGTGTCGGTAGCCGTGGCTCTAGCTGGGAATCCGGCTCTGGCGGGGCGGGTTGAACTGCCGGTGTAGGTGGCGCAGCGAGACCCCTCAGATGTTGTAATTGTTGGGTCAGCTGGGATACCTGCGTCACAAGGGCTTGTACTGCCCGACCTGTGCTGGAGATGTTCTCCTCTTGTTGATCCATTCTCGTGATACTGCGGGAAATGAATTCGGTCAGACTCGTTGAACTCGCTGCATCCATGGTCTGGTCAGATCGTTCTGTGACAATACAGAGGCGGATGCAAGATGCAAGCAACGATGGTTTAATGAATACAGTTTACAGCAGCAACAGGACAGACAGACTGTACTCAGACGGAATCCGACCCAGGGACTAGGGCGCATCTTCCGATGATAGCGTGCTGAGAAATCCAGGGGAGTGTGTCCGGATGGGTAGGAAGGAGCACAGAAGATAATCCACACAAGGGCGGCGAGAGAATGAGCACGGACACACGACACAACCTCAGGGGAGTAACAACGATCTGACAACAAGAAACACTGGTTACAGAACATATAAAGGGAAGATAAGTGATTCCAGCTGGCGCAGACAATCAGGCCGAGATTGGGAACCACGCCCACACAAATGAGAGAGAGAGAGAGAGAGAGAGAGAGAGAGAGAGAGAGAGAGAGAGAGAGAGAGAGAGAGAGAGAGAGAGAGAGAGAGAGAGAGAGAGAGAGAGAGAGAGAGAGAGAGAGAGAGAGAGAGAGAGAGAGAGAGAGAGAGAGAGAGAGAGAGAGAGAGAGAGAGAGAGAGAGAGAGAGAGAGAGAGAGAGAGAGAGAGAGAGAGAGAGAGAGAGAGAGAGAGAGAGAGAGAGAGAGAGAGAGAGAGAGAGAGAGAGAGAGAGAGAGAGAGAGAGAGAGAGAGAGAGAGAGAGAGAGAGAGAGAGAGAGAGAGAGAGAGAGAGAGAGAGAGAGAGAGAGAGAGAGAGAGAGAGAGAGAGAGAGAGAGAGAGAGAGAGAGAGAGAGAGAGAGAGAGAGAGAGAGAGAGAGAGAGAGAGAGAGAGAGAGAGAGAGAGAGAGAGAGAGAGAGTGGATTCATGAACCGTGACAGAATGTAAAATTCCAATTAAATTCTTGAATTTACTCATGAAGTGAATAATTTACATTGAATTCAATTCGAATATAAACACTTTAAGTTATGGAATTGGAATAAGACTGTTTAGAATTGGAATTCAAAAAAAAATGTGTCTATGGAATTGACTGCAGGAGTTGTTTTAAATAATGTGAATGTATTCATATATTTCTAGTATAGCTAGGCTTTCTGAATAGTGACATGATTAGCCTCAAAGTCTGATGGAAATTAATTGAAATATGTGAAATTGTTGGGGATAATATTGAATTGGGAATTAAATTCTTGGAAATGACCTAACATTGGAATTAAGAGGAATTTAGTTATCTGTGAATTCAATTATTGACCTGGAATTTGAATTGAATTAAATGGAATTTATAGGGAGAGAGAATTGAATTTGTGGAATTAACCCCAACCCTTGATCCCATTGATATGCACCATCTCAGTAACACCTTACATTACATTGTTTATGCCCATGTAGTAACACTAATAAAACTAGTAACAACATTGCATTAACATGTGAGGGACTGTTTTTGTGTAATAACCTAAAGCACTAATTACCATGCAGTTGAAAAGCTATTTCTAAGTAACGTAAAAACAATGTTATCACTGTAGTAATCTCCATAGGTTGAAGAGGAACTTAAAAAATACAACATATTACCAAAATCTCTTTAAAGACCTGTTTCAAAAAAGCAGTAATCAAACACTTGTTATATACCATACATTATATATACATAGTCCCACAGAAAACATTGATGTGCAGTATCTTTATGAGTAGCATTTGTTTTTACACTGTGGTGTACAGTCCAAAATAAAAATGTCAGATATAGTGCCACAAGCCTGTGCAGGTCCGTGCATGTCGCAACAGAGCTCCACAAACAGCCAGAATTCCCATTAGTCTTCCCCACACATCAAAATCATCAAAAGAAAAGCAGTATAGTTCTTCTATGCCTGTAAAGAGGCTCACAATAGACACAAGGCTATAAATTGAGGCACTCCTGGCCTGAAAGGGCTCTTTGACTGTAGACAGACTGGCTGGAGCTCTCTGCTAGTCTCAATTAATCTCCTCTAGCCTGAGGAGCTCCCCAGCAAAGCTGGTCTCCATGCCTGACAGCCAAAAATAGCGTAGATATGCACTATCGATTCGCTTTAATAATTAAACTGTTACTAGACAGAATCACTCTCTCCACTGGGATTCTCTGCCTCTAACCCTATTACAGGGGCTGAGTCACTGGCGTACTGGTGCTCTTCCATGCCGTCCCTAGGAGGGGTGCGTCATTGAGTCACTGACGTGATCTTCCTGTCTGGGTTGTGCCGTGGCGGAGATCTTTGTGGGCTATACTCGGCCTTGTCTCAGGATGGTAAGTTGGTGGTTGAAGATATCCCTCTAGTGGTGTGGGGGCTGTGCTTTGGCAAAGTGGGTGGGGTTTTATCCTGCCTGTTTGGCCCTGTCTGGGGGTATCATCAGATAGGGCCACAGTGTCTCCTGACCCCTCCTGTCTCAGCCTCCAGTATTTATGCTGCAGTAGTTTATGTCGGGGGGCTAGGGTCAGTCTGTTATATCTGGAGTACTTCTCCTGTCTTATCCGGTGTCCTGTGTGAATTTAAATATGCTCTCTCTAATTCTCTCTTTCTCTCTTTCTTTCTCTCTCTCGGAGGACCTGGGCCCTAGGACCATGCCTCAGGAGTACCTGGCATGATGACTCCTTGCTGTCCCCAGTCCACCTGGCCGTGCTGCTGCTCCAGTTTCAACTGTTCTGCCTGCGGCTATGGAACCCTGACCTGTTCACCGGACGTGCTACCTGTCCCAGACCTGCTGTTTTCAACTCTCTAGAGACAGCAGGAGCGGTAAAGATACTCTGAATGATCGGCTATGAAAAGCCAACTGACATTTACTCCTGAGGTGCTGACTTGCTGCACCCTCGACAACTACTGTGATTATTATTATTTGACCATGCTGGTCATTTATGAACATTTGAACATCTTGGCCATGTTCTGTTATAATCTCCACCCGGCACAGCCAGAAGAGGACTGGCAACCCCTCAAAGCCTGGTTCCTCTCTAGGTTTCTTCCTAGGTTTTGGCCTTTCTAGGGAGTTTTTCCTAGCCACCGTGCTTCTACACCTGCATTGCTTGCTGTTTGGGGTTTTAGGCTGGGTTTCTGTACAGCACTTTGAGATATCAGCTGATGTAAGAAGGGCTATATAAATACATTTGATTTGATTTGACCAGACAACTTGAAAGGTTGATAAAAGTTTGATTTGTGTCGCCTTTGTATTAGCATTCCATAGCGTGAGGGAGAGTCACCTTTCTCTCCACTGTGTTATTTACTGGGTCTAATTTCATGTACAACAATTTGGAAAATCCTCTTCAAATTCCTCGGTGCAGACTATAAGTACAGGGGTGTGGCAAAGTAGAAGGTCCATTCAAATGAAGACATAACAATTATTAACTATTGCTTTGTTGAATATGGCATGGCATGTGACTTAACTTAAAGTCTATGGACTGTGAAGCCTTTGACAACAGGCAGCTTCAAATTTGAGTTAGACAAACATGAATATCAGTTAAATCGAGGGCAGAATGAACAACAGAGACAAAACGCAAATATGAACAATTATTCAAATAGTTTGAGGAATGGCCTCATCTCTGAGGAATGGTCCTCAGAGCCAGATGCTTTGATGGCAGAAGGAGAGGAGATTTAGCAACACTTGGAGAACAATAGAATTCAATAAAATAGCGTATTTATTTCTAAAAGTAGAGCCAATGTGTTTCGGCATTTGCCCCTCATCACCTGCTGGGAGTAAGGATTTCCAATGACCGGCCTTATCTGGTGGGGGAGGGATGTCGGTAACTTTTGCTGTAACACAGCAAGTAAGAGAATGTGGGTAAGTTTGGCATAT
The DNA here is from genome assembly GCF_045679555.1 of Salvelinus alpinus. Classification (NCBI taxonomy): domain Eukaryota; kingdom Metazoa; phylum Chordata; class Actinopteri; order Salmoniformes; family Salmonidae; genus Salvelinus; species Salvelinus alpinus. The sequence continues at coordinate 13,220,074 of NC_092109.1, forward strand.
AAATACATCCCAATATGTATGCTCATTGGTTGAGAGAGAGGAAGGTGATCATTTCAAGAGGGTGCCCATAGGTTAAACAGCATTGTGAGGATTGTGCATTATTGTGCCAGGCTCATGGGCTATAAAATGATCAGCCGAAATTGTTGCAACCCCTATTACTAGCCTGTTCAACCTCTCTTTCGTATCGTCTAAAATCCACAAAGATTGGAATGCTGCCGCGGTCATCTCCCTCTTCAAAGGGGGAGACACTCTAGACTCAAACTGCTACAGACAAATAACTATCCTACCCTGCCTTTCTAAGGTCTTCGAAAGCCAAGTTAACAAACAGATCACTGACCATTTCGAACGCCACCGTACCTTCTCCGCTATGCAATCTGGCTTCCGAGCTGGTCATGGGTGCACCTCAGCCACGCTCAAGGTCCTAAACGATATCATAACCGCCATCGATAAGAGACAATACTGTGCAGCTGTATTCATCAACCTGGCCAAGGCTTTCGACTCAATCATCACATTCTTATCGGCAGACTCAACAGCCTTGGTTTCTCAAATGACTGCCTCGCCTGGTTCACCAACTACTTCTCAGACAGAGTTCAGTGTGTCAAATCGGAGGGCCTGTTGTCCGGACCTCTGGCAGTCTCTATGGGGGTGCCACAGGGTTAAATTCTCGGGCCGACTCTCTTCTCTGTATACACCAATGATGTCGCTCTTGCTGCTGGTGATTCTCTGATCCACCTCTACTCAGACGACACCATTCTGTATACATCTGGCCCTTCTTTGGACACTGTGTTAACTAACCTCCAGACGAGCTTCAATGCCATTCAACTCTCCTTCCTTGGCCTCCAACTGCTCTTAATGCATGCTCTTCAACCGATCGCTGCCCGCACCTGCCCGCCTGGCCAGCATCACTACTCTGGATGGTTCTGACTTAGAATATGTGGACAACTACAAATACCTAGGTGTCTGGTTAGACTGTAAACTCTCCTTCCAGGCTCACATTAAGCATCTCCAATCCAAAATTAAATCTAGATTCGGCTTCCTATTTCGCAACAAAGCATCCTTCACTCATGCTGCCAAACATACCCTCGTAAAACTGACTATCCTGCCGATCCTTGACTTTGGCGATGTCATTTACAAAATAGCCTCCAACACTCTACACAGCAAATTGGATGCAGTCAATCACAGTGCCATCCGTTTAGTCAACAAAGCCCCATATACTACCCACCACTGCGACCTGTATGCTGTCGTTGGCTGGCCCTCACTTTATATTCGTCGCCAAACCCACTGGATCCAGGTCATCTATAAGTCTTTGCTAGGTAAAACCCCACCTTATCTCAGCTCACTGGTCACCATAGCAGCACCCACACGTACAAGCGCTTCAGCAGGTATATTTCACTGGTCACCCCCAAAGCCAATTCCTACTTTGGCCGCCTTTCCTTCCAGTTCTCTGCTGCCAATGACTGGAACAAATTGCAAAAATCACTGAAGCTGGAGACCCATATTTCCCTCACTAACTTTAAGCTCCAGCTGTCAGAGCAGCTCACAGATCACTGCAACTGTACATAGCCCATCTGTAAATATCCCATCCAACTACCTCATCCCCATAGGGATATATTTTTTTGTTGTTTGTGTACAACTGCTTTGCTTTATCTTGGCCAGGTCGCAGTTGTAAATGAGAACTTGTTCTCAACTAGCCTACCTGGTTAAATAAAGGTTAAATAATAAAAATAATAAAAATAAGGTAAATAGGTGAATAATATTCCACATGTGGCTAATAGAAAACAGGTGAGTCATGGTGCTATGCTGATTATGATCATGTTTGTAAACACCTAAACATATACTGTGCATTCCCACTATGCACATTGCTTCCTCTTCTATGTGAATTTTATTTTGCTTACTGAAAGAAATAAAGTGAGCTATCCATTCAGACCAGCCTTACTTATTGAACCTGCGTTATCAACGTCATAAGAACATCAATCTTACTCTGGTATATTGATGTGAAATGTTATTCTGTGTGCACGCACCAGCAATTTAGCATAAGTGCTCACTCTCACGTCTACTTATGAACAAAAACAATATAGAAGTGTTTGTTTGGAATTTCTAATCAATGAAAGCTCACATAACAAATACTTAAGCCCCGTTTCCATTGGCACCTTGAAGTCCCGTGATGGGCTGGCCTTGGTGGGCTAGCTCGACATGCGCTTTCCACTGCCTTCAGATATGAGAAATTATGCCATGTTACTAGGTAGCCAATATGTGACTGTGCGGCTGGCTTCGCTAATGTTGCTAGCTAGCTAGAACGATGTTGAAGAATTGTATTCACCCTCACCATGATGTAACTAACGTTACCCCAGACCCCAGACGTCGCTAGCATAACCGGATAGCTAAATAGCTTAATTCCTACCTTGCTAGCCATGGCATTGGATATTAGCGAGCTAGCTAACCAGACGACAGGTTTGATATGATGTAGCTTTCTATACGACCTGGCCAGCTAAAACCCATGCTAGCTCACGTTAGCTAGCTAGATTCTTTAACGTAAACTCACCCCATTCCGTACAAATGTGCGCAACCGCAACATTCAAACGAGGCTACAAAGAAAACTAATGGGACTGTAGCGACTGTGTTGACTTCAAAATCGGGGGTGTGAACTAGGTTTCTATTCAAGCGTTGATCGACATGGTAATGGCTCTATAGTATTGGAGAAAAGTTGAAAAAACGGACCCTCCGTTACATCGTGACGTGTCATGTCGTAACGTACAGCACGCATAAAGCAACTATTTCTGTCTTACAATCTCTCTCCACCAGGTGTAGCACTTCTCTCATCGTTTAAAAACAAGAAATGGACAGTGGCGGGGGTAAGGGGGGATACCTAGTCATTTTTTGCGTCATCATTGCATGCGATCATCATTCTCAATGCCGCTGTTTACTTCTAAGATCACTTTAGCACCCCCCTAAAAACCCGATTCAAATTCGACACAAACCTTCAAATAGGTATGTAATGACACATTATATAAACTCTTTATAGTGTTTTATTTACATTTTTAGAGGCGATAAGATGATAAGTTGGACAGATCGAGTGAAAAAAAGCAATTTTCCCACACAACCTCTCTCCTTCTCACTATCACGCATTAGTTTCGCTTCCCCACCTGCCATTTTTAAAAAGACCCGACGGGGCTCATTGCCTGCTTGAATTATGCAGAAATGGGCAGCGTTTAGGTCATGTAATTGATCATGTTGGAAAGGGGAGAAATTGTGCTTTACAATGGTATTGACATTACAGTTGATCTGGAAGTATTACATTTTTGGGGCGCTAAAATAAGGGCAATTGTACGGACCAAGGCGATGTACGAGTTTACGGGAGTTTGCGTTAGCTTGTTTCAACTCTGATTTTCTAGCTAACACGTTAGGTCGCTAACATTCGAGGGCTGACTGTTCTCATGAAAGTTTGTGTTGTGCAAAAAATGAATGAAAGATTCAGCTATGGTGGTAATTCGTGTCATGTCTAACTACCTCAGGCCCAGACGAGCTAGCTGAACGTGGTGTGAGCATCCAGCAGTGATCAGCTGGTGGTTGCATAGTAACGGCGTCATCAGCCCGAATTCTAATCGAGCTGGCTGGCACCAATCTGGGCTGCGCGATCCTGGGTTTCCCTCGAACCAGCTCGAATGTAAGAATTTCATTCGAGCCATCTCGAATTTCGCCCTAATTTTAGGTGCCAGTGGAAACGTGGCTTTAGATACTTTTCTGTCCCACAGTGCTGCAATACAGGAGAGTTCAATGTGAATTTTAAACCTGCAATAGACATTGTTGTCAACCATTGTAAGAAGTGTGTAAGTATAAGTGTGCAAAGCTAAACAGTTTTGTTCAGTAAGTCTCTCCATGTGAGGACTGGAGCTTTGGTTTTCTAAATACGTTTGTAATCCAAGGAGGTCTGTGGTTGCTGATATTAAAAGTTTCAGCTTCCTTGCTGAACCAAAACTCTTGTTACTGTGTGTGTGTGTGTGTGTGTGTGTGTGTGTGTGTGTGTGTGTGTGTGTGTGTGTGTGTGTTTGTGTTTCTCAATTGCCACGCATAATAAGCCCTTGAAACATGTTGCAATAAAGCTCCATATTTTCTATCAAAAAGGGAATGATGAAAACAGCCATTTCAAACAAGCAAGAGGATGAAAAGGAGCTAGAGGTTTGTTTGATGCCAGATGTTCAGCTTCCCTCACAAGCTTGTAACTTCCACCTTCTGTCTTGGATTTATGGGGCTTCTCGAACAAAGACCTTTAACATAATTTATGGATTACAGTAATGAATTGGAGTGGAGCTTGCTGGGAAAATATTTTGCCAAAACACTGGAGTGTAAAATACATAATGCCTCTGGTTCAAGTTCAAGGATGATTGGATTTCAATGTCGAACTCTACAGTAGTAAAATATGAATAGAAGGCAAATCCTAATTATGTGAACAAAAGGCAAAGGTACTGTACATGGGTCCAAAAATGCTTGAATATCATTCAATAACCAAGTCCTAACTGATTCACTCATATCAACTTATTGTATAAAGATCCAAATGTTGGATTGTAATGATCCAAATGTAAAACTTAATTCAGCAAATTTTTTACTGGAGTCTGGATATCTGGTTTGAGTCGACTAAAAATAGTGCCTGCGTTTATGCTGCTGCTTCCAGCCTCAGCAGAGCTCCTTCCCAGCCCATGTGCGTGCCACTGCTTCTCCCTCCCCAGGCAATTCCTCTGAGATCTATGACCTCTCCAATGATCACAGCCTCGCTCTGCCTTTTCCCCTCGCTCCCCCCCCTCATTCTCCTTCCACGCCACAGTAGCACTGGCCTGTCTGGAATGCCTGTTAAAGGGGCGGCGGTGAAGGCGGGGGGAGGGGAGAAAAAGACAGAGGAGAAAAGAAGATTGAGTATGCCTCCTCCACCATCTTTACTAGCCTCTCAGAGAAAGAGGCTATGACATGTCATGTAAATAGCGCAGGGGCGAAAGTGGGCCATGCCATATGTGGAGGTGCTGCACCAATGTACACAGGTGAAGGTCGCGATGGAGTGAAGCTGGCTACTTAACTAGCGTCAGCGCTGGATTTTGGACCCCTCTGGTTGATCTGTGGAGAGGAGAGGGGGGTGACCTAGTTTCATGGTGACATGTTTATGTCTGATGAGCACAGTCCAGTGATTTCTCCAGCAGAGAGAGATTGCAACTTTGCTGTAGGGCCCTCTCTCTCATTTGGAGTGCTGGGGCTCCCCAACCCCGTTCCAGGAGACCAGACATGGAGACGTGGAGATGATTCCTGATGGAAGCGACTCAGACACTCCTCCTTCTCTTCTGCTTCTCATCCACACTTCTCTTCTCCCCTCTTCTTCTTTCTTTCATGTCACTCACTATAGTATCCCCCCCCCCCCCCCCCAACCGACCCCTCCTCTCTGCACAATCCTTTTGGTGGATCATGGGCATTTTCTGCAGTTTGCTATTACTGCCCATGAACTTGAAGAAGGCTTTTGGACTCTGTCTGATTTGAAATGCAGAGGACTACAACAATAGTTTTGGAGAAAAGGCTTTGATTAGTATAAATCAATTGTTCCCCATCTATGTCTCAAAACACTAAGAACTTGACAATAGCAATGACTGTGTCTGATTTTCCAAATTTTGTGTTGTATTTTACTGGCATTTACCTACAATTCGCCTTTTTCTGGCAATACTTACATACGATAGTCTGGTATTCTCTCAGGGCTCATGTGCTTTTCTTTATTATATTTGAGTGTCAGGCCAGGCATACTGCAGGCAAATCCCATTCCTACAGCAGCAACCTCCCCTGGCAATGGATTCAAACCCAGAGGGAGGTAGCTAGAGCGCATGCTCTGACAGACACATTTCTGTGAGGAGGTTTAGGTTCAAACTGTTGTGAACTTTAAAGTCATGTGGATAACATGCCAAATTTCCCTTTAGTAAATCCATTGATATGGCCTCATAATAAATACATAGATATTGACCCAGTATGTTCTGTTTGTAGGTTTTTACATAAACAGTGTAACTCCTCATTATTGTCCCTCATCAAATCTCTCAACACAAAATTAGTAACGATGAATAATAACCAAAAAATGACTGACTAGTAATTGTAATCAGAGAGATCAAGTCATTTGTGGTCATAAATCTGAGTTCAGGAGTTCAAGACTTGAAATGATGATTAAGTACAGGACAGCCTATAAGCATGAACTATATTTGATGATGTCCGTGTCCACGTGTGAAGAAGAATAAGCCAGAAGGCTGGTTCCCTCGTTAAGTGTATTCATTCTGCACATTAAAGCCTTGGAGGAGGGAGAGAGGCTGTTCTCAGATCTGTAATTACAAGCAACTCTGAGGCTACTCATTGTGTGCTTTGTGTAACCTAGACAACAGGATAATCAAATATGTCTTAGATGCAAGTAAATACACCCTTGCTTTGCGAAGTGGAATCTTGTTGGGCATGTTTTTGCCACGACTGAAAAGCTTCCTGTGAGGTAAGAGAATCGTTCACAGCAAGGCAATTGAGTTGGTTGGAGTCCAAGAGGCCCAACCCACTTGGAGAGCTCTGCCCCTCTACTGCTCTCTCTATGAGCCCTATGTCATACCATTACTCAAAGACAAGGAAGTACAGTTTGTTACAAGTCAGGCTTTCCCCGTTGACATTAATAACACCGTTATGAAAACCACAGTCGGGGATACATCGCTTGTGGCGAAGCTAAACTTCCAAGTTATTTTCCACAAATGTAATAATATCCTTGTCTTGTACATGGATACTACCCATCATCCTTGTTTGTGTGGAGAGCCTCTGTAGTCTATGGCTTAGCAGGGTGGAACTCTAGTCTATTTAAACGGCATGTCTTGTAAGGAATAGCCAACACAATTAAACTCCTGGGTCAAACGTACTTGACATTCACCAATTTGTTTCATTTTGACCTATGAAAATCCTTTACAGTAGCTGCTTGTTAACTAAGGTACAGCACTGGCTTCCAGGGAAATGTGTCAGTCTTAAGATAATGCCAGAGTCAGTAGAGGTCAGCTGACTTATTAGCTTTGGGTAGAGGGGAATTTCCTCAGCCTGGTCTCATAGACTAGGCGTAACATAATAAATGTAAATCCGGTTCACTCAAATTAGTTGGATATATTCAGTTTGGTATGGTTACATAAGACAAAAGGTTACTTAAGGCAAAAATGAAAGTAGGGTGGTAGGTCGAGGTGGCGCATAACAAGAAAGTCTAGCAACCCAAAGGTTGTGAAGCCCAGTGTACGGTACGTGCATAATATACTGTACATTCTCCACTAAGACTACCATGCAGGGTTATTCATCTTGTTGAATGTTTTTTTTTCATTTACTGTAATGGTAAGTACAGAAAAACCCCCGTAAAGTTTTCAGAGGAGACTAGCACGACTTCCTTAAAAATTCACATTGCTGTCATAAATAACATTGGCAGCCTGCCTTGCAATGGTCGCTCGGGGCTTCTCATTCTAATGTCAGTTTCAGCTGAAAATGAATTAGGTTTTCTGTGCCAATATCTCCATGCATAATATAGACTGATGCAAGACAGTGCAAATAGGATTGAATGTACAGTACCAGTCAAAAGTTTGTGCACACCTACTCATTTCAGAGTTTTTCTTTATTTTCTTTATTTTTTCACTATTATTCTACATTGTAGAATAATGGTGAAGACATCAAAACTATGAAATAACACATATGAAATCATGTAGTAAGAAAGAAAGTGTTAAACAAATCAAAATATATTTTAAATTTCTTTAAAGTAGCCAACTTTTGCCTTGATGACAGCTTTGCACACTCTTGGCATTCACTCAACCAGCTTCACCTGGAATGCTTTTCCAACAGTTTTGAAGGAGTTCCCACATATGCTGAGTACTTGTTGGCTGCTTTTCCTTCAGTCTGTAGTCCAACTCATCCCAAACCATCTCAATTGGGTTGAGGTTGGGTGAATGTGAAGGCCAGTTCATCTGATGCAGCACTCCAGCACTCTCCTTCTTGGTCAAATAGCCCTTACACAGCCTGGAGGTGTGTTGGGTCATTGTCCTGTTGAAAAACAAATGATAGTCCCACTAAGCGCAAACCAGATGGGATGGCGTGTCACTGCAGAATGCTGTGGTAGCCATGCTGGTTAAGTGTGCCTTGAATTCTAAATAAATCATCGACAGTGTCACCAGCAAAGCACCCCAACACCATCACACCTCCTCCTCAATGCTTCACGGTGGGAACCACACATGCAGAGATCATCCGTTTACCTACTCTGCGTCTCACAAAGACACAGCAGTTGGAAACAAAAATCTCATTTGGACTCAGCAGACCAAAAGAGATTTCCACCGGTCTAATGTCCATTCCTCGTGTTTCTTGGCCCAAGCAAGCCTCGTCTTCTTATTGGTGTCTTTCAGTAGTAGTTTGGTTTGCAACAATTCGACCATGAAGACCTGATTCACACGGTCTCCTCTGAACAGTTGATGTTGAGATGTGTCTGTTACTTGAACTCTGTGAAGCATTTATTTGGGCTGCAATTTTTGAGGCTGTTAACTCTAATGAACTTATCCTCTGCAGCAGAGGTAACTGGGTCTTCCTTTCCTGTGGCGGTCCTCTGGAGAGACAGTTTTATCATAGCGCTTGATGGTTTTTGTGACTGCACTTGAAGAAACTTTCAAAGTTCTTGACATTTTCCGGATTGACTGACCTTCATGTCTTAAAGTAATGATGGACTGTTGTTTCTCTTTGCTCATTTGAGCTGTTCTTGCCATATGGACTTGGTCTTTTACCAAATAGGGCTATCTTCTGTATACCACCTCTACCTTGTCACAACACAACTGATTGGCTCAAATGCATTAAGAAGGAAAGAAATTCCACACATTAACTTTTAACAGGACACACCTGTTAATTGAAATGCATTCCAGGTGACTACCTCATGAAGTTGGTTGAGAGAATGCCAAGAGTGTGCAAAGATGTCATCAAGGCAAAGGGTGGCTACTTTGAAGAATCTCAAAGTGTCACGTGTGCTCCCTCTCTGGCCTCTAGGTCATCAGGCCACCATGCCTCATTATGGCACACACCTGTCACCTTCGTTACGCCCACCTCTGTGTCATCAGACTCACCTGGACTCCATCACCTTCCTGATCACCTTCCCTATATACAGTGGGGAGAACAAGTATTTGATACACTGACAATTTTGCAGGTTTTCCTACTTACAAAGCATGTAGAGGTCTGTAATTTTTATCATAGGTACACTTCAACTGTGAGAGAAGGAATCTAAAACAAAAATCCAGAAAATCACATTGTATGATTTTTAAGTAATTAATTTGCATTTTATTGCATGACATAAGTATTTGATACATCAGAAAAGCAGAACTGAATATTTGGTACAGAAACCTTAGTTTGCAATTACAGAGATCATACGTTTCCTGTAGTTCTTGACCAGGTTTGCACACACTGCAGCAGGGATTTTGGCCCACTCCTCCATACAGACCTTCTCCAGATCCTTCAGGTTTCGGGGCTGTCGCTGGGCAATACGGACTTTCGGCTCCCTCCAAAGATTTTCTATTGGGTTCAGGTCTGGAGACTGGCTAGGCCACTCCAGGACCTTGAGATGCTTCTTACGGAGCCACTCCTTAGTTGCCCTGGCTGTGTGTTTCGGGTCGTTGTCATGCTGGAAGACCCAGCCACGACCCATCTTCAATGCTCTTACTGAGGGAAGGAGGTTGTTGGTCAAGATCTCGCGATACATGGCCCCATCCATCCTCCCCTCAATACGGTGCAGTCGTCCTGTCCCCTTTGCAGAAAAGCATCCCCAAAGAATGATGTTTCCACCTCCATGCTTCACGGTTGGGATGGTGTTCTTGGGGTTGTACTCATCCTTCTATTCCTCCAAACACGGCGAGTGGAGTTTAGAGCAAAAAGCTCTATTTTTGTCTCATCAGACCACATGACCTTCTCCCATTCCTCCTCTGGATCATCCAGATGGTCATTGGCAAACTTCAGACGGGCCTGGACATGCGCTGGCTTGAGCAGGGGGACCTTGCGTGCGCTGCAGGATTTTAATCCATGACGGCGTAGTGTGTTACTAATGGTTTTCTTTGAGACTGTGGTCCCAGCTCTCTTCAGGTCATTGACCAGGTCCTGCCGTGTAGTTCTGGGCTGATCCCTCACATTCCTCATGATCATTGATGCCCCACGAGGTGAGATCTTGCATGGAGCCCCAGACCGAGGGTGATTGACCGTCATCTTGAACTTCTTCCATTTTCTAATAATTGTGCCAACAGTTGTTGCCTTCTCACCAAGCTGCTTGGCTATTGTCCTGTAGCCCATCCCAGCCTTGTACAGGTCTACAATTTATCCCTGATGTCCTTACACAGCTCTCTGGTCTTGGCCATTGTGGAGAGGTTGGAGTCTGTTTGATTGAGTGTGTGGACAGGTGTCTTTTATACAGGTAACGAGTTCAAACAGGTGCAGTTAATACAGGTAATGAGTGGAGAACAGGAGGGCTTCTTAAAGAAAAACTAACAGGTCTGTGAGAGCCGGAATTCTTACTGGTTGGTAGGTGATCAAATACTTATGTCATGCAATAAAATGCAAATTAATTACTTAAAAATCATACAATGTGATTTTCTGGATTTTTGTTTTAGATTCCGTCTCTCACAGTTGAAGTGTACCTATGATAAAAATGACAGACCTCTACATGCTTTGTAAGTAGGAAAACCTGCAAAATCGGCAGTGTATCAAATACTTGTTCTCCCCACTGTATGTCACACCCTTTGGTTCCTTCCCCAGACATTATTGTTTCTGTTCCAGTGTTAAGTCTGTGCGTTGTTCGTGTTTCGTTTTATGTTGCGTTTATTTATTAAAAACACTCACTCCCTGAACTTGCTTCCCGACTCTCAGCGTACATCGTTATACAAAGAAACAATATTTTGATTTGTTTAACACTTTTTTGTTTACTACATGACTCCTTATGTGTTATTTCATAGTTTTGATGTCTTCACTATTATTCTACAATATAGAACATAGTAAAAATTAAGAAAATAGTGTGTCCAAACTTTTGACTGGTACCATATGTTTTGATACACAGTAGTTTGCATAACGCCAATGTTCTTGATATGAAATGTCACGGTAGGCCTAGAGTTTTCCCCCTTTGTTTTTAAAAGTCCACATAAACACCAGTACCTCCCTATACATTTTACTTTCAATCCCATTTGAGAGCAAAGAGCCTGTCCTCGTTTCACCCCGTCTTTAAATGACATCTAAGCAGTCTTTTCACAGACATCCCAGACCCAAAGCTGCTGCCAGGTAAAACGCACACATATGTATATACCTCCACCCTCAGCGGTGTCGAAAAGAAATGGAAGCATCTGGTGTTTTAGGGGAAAAGCAGAGAGGAAAGCAAAGCCGGAAACCCAGATGCTTCCGGTTTCTGTGACACCTGCTATGTTAGATAACCTCGCCTATAGCCTCGTTGCGAACCAGGCTTCCCTACTCCAAGGGAGGCGTGGGAACAACGTGATTTTGGCGATATGGCAGCACGAGACTACTTTACCTCTAACCTGATCTGCATAGCTAATAAGTGGCTTAGCTTGAATGGCCTGACATGACACACAGTGTTTCCGCTCTTGTTTCCTAAATTCCACGCAAAAGCTCATTGGAGGAGGTCCGAGGGATGGACCTTGGATCCTCTCCTCCAATGTGCTTTGAGAAGAATTCAGGAAACAAGGTGTCACGTTCGTTGTAATAAATGTCGGCCCAAAATGCAGCGCGATATGGTTTCCACATAATTTATTAAAGTGAAAACTTAGAACAAAACAAATAAAGAAACAAACAACGAACCGTGACTACCGAGATGCTACGTGCACTAACTCAAAAACAATATTCCATAAACACAGGTGAAAAAAGCTACCTAAATATGATCCCCAATTAGAGACAATGATTACCAGCTGCCTCTAATTGGGAATCATACACAATCACCAACATATAAAAACAAACCTAGAACCCCACATATAAATAATAAACTAGACTAACCCCCCAGTCACACCCTGACCTACTCTACCATAGAAAATAGTCAGGACGTGACAGTACCACCCCCCCCCCCCCCAAAGGTGCGGACTCCAGCCGCAAAACCTGAAACCAAAAGGGAGGGTTAGGGGGGGTGTCTAGTGTCGGTGGCGGCTCTGGTGCAGGACGAAGAACCCTCTCATCCCGCGGATCCGCCAGCATCGGAGGCGGCTCTGGTGCGGGATGAAGAACCCGCTCATCCCGCGGATCCACCAGCATCGGAGGCGGCTCTGGTGCGGGACGAAGAACCCGCTCAGCTCGTGGATCCAGCCATGGACCCGGGCTGAACACTGTGCCTAGACTGGACCTCGGTGTCAAGGAAAGCTCCTGCCATGGAGTGGGACTGGACACCAGATCTGGACTGAGCACCGGCGCAGGAGAAGGCTCCGGCCATGGAGCTGGACTGGACGCTGTGCCTGGACTGGGCACCAACGCAGAAGAAGACTCTGGCCTTGGAGCTGGACGCCGTGCTTAGACTGGGCATCGGCGCAAGGGAAGGCTCTGGCCATGGAGCTGGAGGTTTCGGACCGTTGACCGTCGCAGGAGGTTCCGGACCGTGGACCGTCTCAGGAAGTTCCGGACCGTGGACCTTCTCAGGAGGTTCCGGACCGTGGACCATCTCAGGAGGTTCCGAACTGTGGACCGTCGTTGGAGGTTCCGAACTGTGGACCGTCGTTGGAGGTTCCGGACTGTGGACCGTTGTTGGAGGTTCCGGACTGTGGACCGTTGTTGGAGGTTCCGGACTGTGGACCGTCGTTGGAGGTTCCGGACTGTGGAACTGTCGCCGGAAGCTCTGGACTGGGAACCGTCGCCGGAAGCTCTGGACTGGGAACCGTCGCCGGAAGCTCTGGACTGGGATCCGTCGCCGGAAGCTCTGGACTGGGATCCGTCGACCGAAGCTCTAGACTAGGAACTGTCGCCGGAAGCTCTGGGCTGGGGATCGTCGCAGGAATCCTGGTGCGTGGGGCCGGCACTAGTGGTACCGGGCTGGTGACACGCACCTCAGGGCGAGCGCGAAGAGCAGGCACACAGGACGTACCGGACTGTGGAGACGCACTTGAAGGAGAGTGCGAGGAGCAGGCACAGGACGTACCGGACTGGGGACACGCACTTCAGGGAGAGTGCGAGGAACAGGCACAGGACGCACCGGACTGGGGACCCGCACTTCAGGGAGAGTGCGAGGAGGAGACACATGACGTACCGGACTGGAGATGTGCACTTGAGGCCAGAAGCGTAGAACCGGCACAGGTTGCACCAGACTGCTAACCGGATCCTCTGGTCGGATGTCGAGCAGAACACACTTGCACAACATCTCTCTCATCTCACTCTCTCCCAATTTCGCCATTGCCTCCCTGACAGTCTCTGGCTCTTCCCTCTGCTCAGTCGCCAGCTCCATGTGCACCCCCCCCCCCCCCCCCCCAAAACAAAAACTTGGGGTTGTCCTTGGGCTTTCTGTAGCTGCGAACCCTGTCGTCGTCGCTGTCCTCCATTATCTGCTTCCAATGTTCAGAAATCCTTCACCTGGTGAACACGCTGCTTGGTCCTGGTTTGATGGGATATTCTGTCACGTTCGTTGTAATAAATGTCGGACCAAGCTGCAGCGTGATATCGTTTCCACATAATTTATTAATGTGAAAACTTAGAACAAAACAAATAAAGAAACAAACAACGAACCGTGACTACAAAGATGCTACATGCACTAACTCAAAAACAATATCCCATAAACACAGGTGAAAAAAAGCTACCTAAATATGATCCCCAATTAGAGACAACGATTACCAGCTGCCTCTAATTGGGAATCATACACAATCACCAACATATAAAAACAAACCTAGAACCCCACATAGAAATAATAAACTAGACTAACCCCCCAGTCACGCCCTGACCTGCTCTACCTTAGAAAATAAGGACTCTCTATGGTCAGGACGTGACACAAGGATGGAGGAGCAAGGATTTGACAGCTAGTCACTTTGTCAGACACAGCCAGAGAGAAGGGAGGGAGGGTAAGTACATATACTGCACTGTTCTGCTAGACCCCGAGCCAAAGATCCAGCCCAGCTATTTCTCACCTCCGTTCTAACTTCGTCAGCAACACACAGGGAGGTGAACAAACTGCCGATTTGAATTACATACAGAGGGCTAGAAGTTCTGGCTGCAAATTTTATTTCCTGGTAGAGTCTCATGCCTCTGTGTCACTGAGACTGTGGATCAGTCCACAGCAGTTAACCCCTCTAGCGAGCTTTATGCAGAGACACTGACTATTTGCCCTTACTAGTGTCCTGCCAAAATCATTAAGTGAAAACAGACGACATTGTTTATACACAGATATTGTTCATACACATTCCTTTCTAGTGTATTGAAGAGTGTGCTTAAGGCAGGCACTACTTAGGCAGGCTCACACTTACACTTGGTTATGCAGATCATGATTTGAACTGATTTATATTTGAAATAGACAGATTAAGATACTATGTACCACAATCTGTTCAATGCTTCTCTGTATAGGTAAGTTTGATAGTATGAACCTGCCTGAGGGAAACTAGTGGTAAGTACACTAGAGAGAATGAACAGTCTGTATACCAACAAATGTGTTTGTCCTGAAAGTGTATTGGTCGATTCAGTAAACATTGTGAAATCTGTTCAGAATCCTGTTCCTGAAACATCTGGATGGCTTTTTCTCCATGAATGATTATGTTGAAGATGACATAACTATATTAAACATTATAGAAGCTTTCCACATACAAATATTTGTTGTTCTGATGTGATTAATTAGGAGCATCCAGATGCTGCACTTCATGAATGTATGAATTATTGATAAACATGCACCTGTAAGAAACTGACTGTTAGAACTGTTAAGGCTCCATGGATTGATGAGGATTTGAAAAACTGTATGGTTGAAAGAGATGGGGCAAAAGGAGTGGCTAGTAAGTCTGGCTGCACATCTGACTGGCTTACTTACTGCACATTTATCACGTTTCAGGTAAGACCCAGATGCAGACAACGTCAAAGTAACAACAGTTCTTTAATTGAACAGAGGCAGGCAAAAAGCAGGTCCAGGGCAGACAGAAGTCAGTAATCCAGATAGGTGGTGCAAAGGTACAGGACGGCAGGCAGGCAGGCAGGCTCAGGGTCAGGGCAGGCAGAATAGTCAACATCAGGAAAACTAGGAAACAAGAAAAATCGAGAGACAGGAGCAGAGGTAAAAACGCTGTTAGGCTTGACGAAACAAAATGAACTGGCAACAGACAAACAGAGAACACAGGTATAAATACACAGGGGATAATGGAGAAGATGGGCGACACCTGGAGGGGGTGGAGACAATCACAAAGACAGGTGAAACAGATCAGGGTGTGACAATTTTTAAAAAATTACTTCTGTGATGGCGTCGACAGAGATGGTCGCCTCGCTTTGAGTCCTGAGGAAACTATTCAGTATTTGTTTTTTAATGTATTATTTCTTACAATGTTACCCCAGGAAATCCTAAGTCTTATTACATACAACCGGGAAGAACTATTGGATATAAGAGCAACGTCAATTTACAAACATCACAACCAGGAATACAACTTCCCAGATCCTCTGTTTGGACCACCACCCAGGACAATGGATCTAATTCCAGTAGTCGACGAAGCAGAAGGGGCAGATGAAGCAGCCACCTGATCAGGCTCCGTAGACGTGCACATCGCCCACCGCTCCCGAGTATACTACTAGCCAATGTCCAGTCTCTTGACAACAAGGTAGACGAAATTTGAGCAAGAGTTGCCTTCCAGAGAGACATCAGAGATTGTTACATTCTCCGTTTCACAGAAACATGGTTCTCTCTGGATATGTTGTCGGAATCGGTTCAGCCACCGGGCTTCTCCATGCATCACGCCGACAGAGATAAACACCTCTCTGGGAAGAGTAAGGGCGGAGGTGTATGCTTCATGATTAACGACTCATGGTGTAATCATAACAACATACAGGAACTCAAGTCCTTCTGCTCATCCAACCTAGAATTCCTTACAATCAAATGCTGGCCATTTTACCTACCAAGAGAATTCTCGGCAGTTATAGTCACAGCTGTGTACATTCCCCCTCAAGCAGACACCAAGATGACCATCAAGAAACTTCACTGGACTATATGCAAACTGGAAACCATATATCCTGAGGCTGCATTTATTGTAGCTGGGGATTTTAACAAAGCAAATTTGAGAACAAGGCTACCTAAATTCTACCAGCATATTGATTGCGCTACGCACAGGAGCAATACCCTCAACCACTGCTACTCTAACTTCCGCGATGCATACAAAGCCCTCCCCCACCCTCCCTTCGGCAAATCTGACCACGACGCCATCTTGCTCCACCGTCTTATAGGCAGAAGCTCAAACAGGATGCATCAGTGACGAGAACCATTCAACGCTGGTCCGACCAATCAGGCCACGCTTGTTTTGATCACGCGGACTGGAATATGTTCCAGTCAGCCTCAGAGAACAACATCGACCTATACGCTGACTCGGTGAGTGCGTTTATAAAGAAGTGCATTGGAGAAGTTGTACCCACTGACTATTATTAAAACCTACCCTAACCAGAAACCGTGGATGGATGGCGGCATTCGTGCAAATCTGAAAGAGCGATCCACCGCATTTAACCATGGAAAGAGGTCTGGGAATATGACTGAATATAAACAATGTACAGTGGCTTGCGAAAGTATTCACCCCTTGGCATTTTTCCTATTTTGTTGCCTTACAACCTGTAATTAAAATTGTTTTTTGGGGGGTTTGCGTCATTTGAATTACACAACATGCCTACCACTTTGAAGATGCAAAATATATTTTTTTGTGAAACAAACAAGAGATAAGACAAAAAAACTGAAAACTTGAGCATGCATAACTATTCACCCCCCAAAGTGAATACTTTGTAGAGCCACCTTTTGCAGCAATTACAGCTGCAAGTCTCTTTTGGTATGTCTATATTAGCTTGGCACATCTAGCCACTGGAATATTTGCCCATTCTTTAAGGCAAAACTGTTCCAGCTCCTTCAAGTTGGATGGGTTCAGCTGGTGTACAGCAATCTTTAAGTCATACCATAGATTCTCAATTGGGTTGAGGTCTGGGCTTTGACTAGGCCATTCCAAGACATTTAAATGTTTCCCCTTAAACCATTCAAGTGTTGCTTTAGCAGTATGCTTAGGGTCATTGTCCTGCTGGAAGGTGATCCTCCGTCCCAGTCTCAACTCTCTTTGAAGAGGGGGATGACCGCGGCCGCTTTCCAATCTTTAGGAATCTCGGACGATATGAAGGAGAGGTTGAACAGACTGGTAATAAGGGTTGCAACAATGGCGGAAGATCATTTTAGAAAGAGAGGGTCCAGATTGTCTAGCCCAGCTGATTTGTATGGGTCCAGGTTTTGCAGCTCTTTCAGAACATCTGCTCTCTTGGTTTGGGTGAAGGAGAAGCTGGGGAGGTTTGGGCAAGTTGCTGCAGGACAAGTAGCTGCAGGGGGTGCGGAGCTGTTGGCCGTGGTTGGGGTAGCCAGGAGGATAGCATGGATAGCCGTAGAGAAATGCTTATTGAAATTCTCGATTATCGAGGATTTATTGGTGGTGACAGTGTTTCCTAGCCTCAGTGCAGTGGGCAGCTGGGAGGAGGTGCTCTTATTCTCCATGGGTTTTACAGTGTCCCAAAACTTTTTGGAGTTAGAGCTACAGGATGCAAATTTCTGTTTGAAAAAGCTAGCCTTTGCTTTCCTAACTGACTGCGTGTATAGGTTCCTGACTTCCCTGAAAAGTTGTATATGATATAAAAAATGATGGGAAATTGTTTTGGAGTACTTATGTGCAGAAAGACAAATTCAACTCCATTTTTCATTGGATCAAATGGCTTATTTATCACAAAACCATTTGATGTTGCCAATTATTTTAATGATTATTTCATTGCCAAAGTGTGCAAACTTAGGCAGGAAATGTCAACAACGAACAGAGAGCAATTGTATTCATGCATAAATAAACTATGAAAGAAAAGCATTGCAAGTTTCAATTTTGCAAAGTTAGTGTGGGAGAGGTGGAAAAATTATTGTTATCGATCAATAATGACAAACCTCCTTGCATTGACAACTTAGATGGAAAGCTACTGAGGATGGTAGCTGACTCTATAGCCACTCCTATCTGTCATATTTTTAATCTGAGCCTAGAGAAAAGTCCTCAGGCCTGGAGAGAAGCCAAAGTAATTTTGCTACCCAAGAGTGGTAAAGGGGCCTTTACTGGTTCTAACAGCAAACCTATAAGATTGCTGCCAGCTCTTAGCAAACTTTTGGAAAAAATTGTGTTTGGCCAAAAACAATGCTATTTCTCTGTAAACAAATTAACAACAGACTTTCAGCATGCTTATGGAGAAGGGCACTCAACAAGTACTGCACTGACACAAATTACTGATGATTGGTTGAACATTTTTTATAATAAGAAGATTGTGGGAGCTGTACTGTTAGATTTCAGTGCAGCCTTTGATATTATTAACAATTTTTTTATGTATTTTTTATTTAACCTTTATTTAACTAGGCAAGTCAGTTAACTTCTTGAGAATACAGGGTGTGCTATTTTCCCATTAGCATAATTTGCTCTACAGATTAAACTGCCTCTTATTCAATTATTGCTCTTACTATATGCATATAAATAATACCATTGGAAAGAAAACAATCTCTAGTTTCTAAAACCGTTTCAATTTTGTCTCTGAGTGATACAGAAGTCATTTGACAGCACTTTCCATGACCAAGAAGAAAAAAGCAAGATGTGTATGCCAGCTTCAACGCTCTGCCTATATATGGTCGTGCCCCCTATGACCCGAAACACACCTCATTGGCCTTCCTCTGGGTGTCAAGAGGACGTCAGAGGAAAAATATCTTGTTTATCTGGGACTGACGTGAAATGAGAGCTAATTCTTTGGCGTGACCGACAACTTCCGGTTCTCTAAATCGTGCGACTTGTAGCTGCGATTGTCTTCTGTTGTGCGGCCATTATGGATGAAAACTATCTCCGTCTCGAAGTTTGTTTGATACATGTGACCAGATCATCGTAATGTATGTTTTTTCAATATAGTTTAATCAGATTATTTGAATTTTTTCGGGAGTTTTGTGGTGTTCCGTTGTCTGATTTTATTTACGTTTGAGAGATCCGTGCCACTCGACCAGTACCTGTGCTAAATGGAGTGGGAAAGGAACAATTCTGAACGGAACCAACGACTCATCTTGACAAAGGACACTTTGATCAACATTCTGATGAAAGATCAGCCATAGTAAGACCCAATTTACGATGTTATATCATATCTGTTGTGCATGTGAACTGGCCGTGGGCGCCTAGCCGAATCTGCCTGGTATAGCTATGCTAATTTAGCGCTACATTTTGTTTTCGTTATAAAACATTTAATAAATCTGAAATATTGTTTGGATTCACCAGATGTTGGGCTTTCAATATCTGTACGCTGTGTATTTTTCTGAAATGTTTTAAGATGAGTAATTCGTTATATGACGTTGGTCTCTGTAATTGTTCTGGCTGGGTCAGCACTATTTCAGATTGCAGCTGCAATGTAGAACTGTGATTTATACCTGAAAAATGCACATTTTTCCCAAAAAAAACTATGCTATACCATAAATATGTTATCAGACTGTCATCTTATGAAGTTGTTTCTTGGTTAGTGGCTATATATATTTTTATTTAGTCGAATTAGTGATAGCTACTGACGCAGGAAAAAACTATTGGGAGTAAAAAAATCGTGTCCTTTGCTAACGTGGTTAGCTAATAGATTTACATATTGTGTCTTCCCTGTAAAACATTTTAAAAATCTGAAATGGTGGCTTTATTCACAAGACCTGTATCTTTCATCTGGTGTCTTGGACTTGTGATTTAATGATATTTAGATGCTACAAGTTACTTGTGACGCTATGCTAGCTATGCTACTCAGTGGGGGGGGGGGGGGGGTGGGGGGTGCTACCGGATCAGGGTTGGTGACTCGTGAGAAGTTAAGAACAAATTCTTATTTACAATGACGGTCTAGGAACAGTGGGTTAACTGCCTTGCTCAGGGGCAGAATGACACATTTTTACCGTGTCAGTTCAGGGATTCAATCTAGTAACCTTTCGGTTACTGGCCCAATGCTCTAACCGCTAGGCTACTTGCCGCCCCAACCTGTTGTTAAAACAACATATGTGTTATGGCTTTTCAACCACCTCCATATCGTGGATTCAGAGCTATCTATCTCATAGAACTCAAAGGGTTTTCTTTAATGGAAGCTTCTCTAATGTCAAACATGTAAAGTGGGGTGTACCGCAGGGCAGCTCTCTAGGCCCTCCACTCTTTTCTATAATTACCAATGACCTGCCACTGGCTTTAAACACAGCATGTATGTCCATTTATGCTGATGATTCAACCATATACGCATCAGCAACCACAGCTAATGAAGTCACTGAAACGGTTAACAGAGTTGCAGTCTGTTTTGGAATGGGTGGCCAGTAATAAACTGGTCCTAAACATCTCTAAAACTAAGAGCATTGTATTTGGTACAAATCATTCCCTAAGTTCTAGACCTAAGATGGATCTGGTAATGAATGGTGTGGCTGTTGAACAAGTTGAGGAGACTAAATTACTTGGCGTTACCTTGTAAACTGTCATGGTCAAAACATGTAGATTCAATGGTTGTAAAGATGGGGAGAGGTCTGGACGTAATACAGAGATCAAATCAAATTGCATTTGTCACATTCGCTGAATACAACAGGTGTAGACCTTACAGTGAAATGCTTACTTACAAGCCCTTCACCAACAATGCTTTAAGAAGTTAAGAGGGGTCTGTGTAGCCCTTTGGTTAGCTGTTCAGGAGTCTTATGGATTGGGGGTAGAAGCTGTTAAGAAGCCTTTCGGACCTCGACTTGGCACTCCGGTACCGCTTGCCTTGCGATATCAGAGTGGACAGTCTATGACTAGGGTGGCTGGATTCTGACAATTTTTATTTTGGATGGCAGGAAGCTTGGCCCCAGTGATGTACTGGGCTGTACGCACTACCCTCTGTAGTGTCTTGTGGTCAGAGGCCGAGCAGTTGCCATACCAGGCAGTGATGCAACCAGTCAGGAAGCTCTCGATGGTGCAGCTGTAGAACCTTTTAAAGATCTGAGGACCCATGCCAAATCTTTCCTGAGGGGGAATAGACTTTGTCGTAACCTCTTCACGACTGTCTTAGTGTGTTTGGACCATGATAGTTTGTTGGTGATGTGGACACCAAGGAACTTGAAGCTCTCAACCTGTTCCACTGCAGCCCCTTCGTTGAGAATGGGGGTGTGCTCGGACCTCCTTTTCCTGTAGTCCACAGTCATCTCCTTTGTCTTGATCACGTTGAGGGAGAGGCTGTTGTCTTGGCACCACACAACCAGGTCTCTGACCTCCTCCCTATAGGCTGTCTCATCGTTGTTGATGATCAGGCCTACCACTGTTGTGTCATCGGCAAACTTGATGATGGTGTTGGATTCGTGCTTGGCCATGCAGTCATGAGTGAACAGGAGGACTCTGAGCGCGCACCCCTGAGGGGCCGCCGTGTTGAGGATCAGCGTGGTGGATGTGTTGTTCCCTACCCTTACCACCTGGGGTGGCCCGTCAGGAAGTCCAGGATCCAGTTGCAGAGGGAAGTGTTTAGTCCCAGGGTCCTTAGCTTAGTGATGAGCTTTGAGGGCACTATGGTGTTGAACGCTGACCTGTAGTCAATGAATAGCATTCTCATGTAGGTGTTCATTTTGTTCAGGTGGAAAAGGGCAGTGTGGAGTGCAATAGAGATTATCATCTGTGGATCTGTTGGGGCGGTATGCAAATTGGAGTTGGTCTAGGGTTTCTGGAATAATACTGTTGATGTGAGCCATGACCAGCCTTTAAAAACACTTTATGGCTACAGATGTGAGTGCTATAGGTCGTAGTCATTTAGGCAGGTTACCTTAGTGTTCTTGGGCACAGGGACTATGGTGGTCTGCTTGAAACATGTTGGTATTACAGACTCAGTCAGGGACAGGTTGAAAATGTCAGTGAAGACACTTTCCAGTTGGTCAGCGCATGCTCTGAGTACACGTCCTGGTAATCTGTCTGGCCCTGCGGCCTTGTGATTGTTGACCTGTTTAAAGGTCTTACTCACATCAGCTACGGAGAGCGTGATCACACAGTCGTCCGGAACAGCTGGTGTTCTCATGCATGTTTCGGTGTTACTTATCTCGAAGCGAGCATAGAAGTAATTTAGATCGTCTGGTAGGTTGGTGTCACTGGGCAGCTCGTGGCTGTGCTTCCCTTTGTAGTCTGTAATAGTTTGCAAGCCCTGCCACATCCGACGAGCATTGGAGCCGATGTAGTACGATTCAATCTTTGTCCTGTATTGATGCTTTGCCTGTTTGATGGTTCGTCGAAGACTATAGCGGGATTTCTTATAAGCTTCCGGGTTAGAGTCCAGCTCCTTGAAAGCGGCAGCTCTAGCCTTTAACTCAGTACGGATGTTGCTTGTAATCCATGGCTTCTGGTTGGGGTATGTATCTACGGTCACTGTGGGGACGACGTCATCGATGCACTTATCGATAAAGCCAGTGACTTATGTGGTGTACTTCTCAATGCCATCAGATGAATCCCGGAACATATTCCAGTCTGTGCTAGCAAAACAGTCGTGTAGCTTAGCATCCACTTCATCTGACCACTTTCTTATTGACCGAGTCACTGGTGCTTCCTGCTTTAGTTTGAGGTTGTAAGCAGGAATCAGGAGGATAGAATTATGGTCAGATTTACCAAATGGAGGGGGAGGGAGAGCTTTGTACGCACCTCTGTTAGTGGAGTAAAGGAGGTCTAGAGTTTTTTTCCCTCTGGTTGCACATTTAACATGCTGATAGAAATGAGGTTAAACTGATTTGAGTTTCCCTGCATTATAGTCCCCGGCCACTAGAAGCGCCGCCTCTGGATAAACATTTTCCTGTTCACTTATGGCCGTATGCAGCTCATTGAGTGAGGTTTTAGTGTCTGCATCGGTCTGCGGTGATATATAGACAGCTTCAAAAAATAAACTCTCTTGGTAAATAGTGTAGTCTACAGCTTATCATTAGATACTCTACCTCAGGTGAGCAGAACCTCGAGACTGCAGATGCTGATGCTCTGCTTTTTTGACACCACACTTCAAAAATAAATTCTGCAGGCTTTAGTTTTGTCTAATCTTGATTATTGTCCAGTCGTGGGGTCCAGTGCTGCAAGGAAAGACCTAGTTAAGCTGCAGCTGGCCCAGAACAGAGCGGCACGATCTGCTCTTCATTGTAATCAGAGGGCTGATATAAATACTATGCATGCCAGTCTCTCTTGGCTAAGAGTTGAGGAGAGACTGACTGCATCACTTCTTAGAAACATTAATGTCTTGAATATCCCAAATTGTTTGCATAGTCAATTTACACACATCTCTGACACAGACACTTATCCAAACAGACATGCCACCAGTGGTCTTTTCACAGTCCCTAAATCTAGAACAAATTCAAGAAAGCGTACAGTATTATATAGAGCCCTTAATGCATGGAACTTCCTTCCATCTCATATTGCTCAAATAAACAGCAAACCTGGTTTCAAAAAACAGATAAAGCAATATCTCCCGGCACAATGGCTTTCCTCTATTTGACCTAGATAGTTTGTGTATGCATTGATATGTAGGCTACGTGTGCCTTTAAAAATATATATATGTAGTTCTGTCCTTGAGCTGTTCTTGTCTATTGATGTTCTGTATTATGTCATTTTGTATTAGGTTTCATGTTTTGTGTGGACCCCAGGAAGAGTAGCTGCTGCTTTTGCAACAGCTAATGGGGATCCTAATCAAATACCAAAACACAGCAACAGAAACATATAATTATGGTCATATTTGACAAACTACATGGGCATGTCCTGACCTATGCTACATAACCCATTTTGCCCTGACTAACTGTGTGGCCTATTCACTGAGATACAGTAACTGAGAGAAGATATTTTAATCCCCACAGACTAAAACAATCACGTGATGGGACTACGTATTAGCACAATACTGTTATTATTGACTGATTACAAAACCTGAAAAACGTATTAAAGCAGTAGCCCACAGTTTTAGCCAAGGTTGACTAGGAGATGCTAATTTAATACAGTTGGCACACATACGAATCACATATATAAGAATCAGCTCACAATGGTCCAAATTCATGGGTCATCAACATTTAGTATACTTTCTATGTGCTTCACTTCACAGAATGTTACTTATAGAAGAAGTGATACTTATAGAAGGAGTCTAGTACAGTCTTGTACAACTTACAAAATGGCTGCCACACAGTCCCAGAAAGTAATTGGCCTTTGTCCTGGGGGATGGGGGCACCCCTCACATAGTTCTTACTGGTTTCCATTGCTGGAATTACCGCAATGCAAGGCCAGCACAGTGCTCAGTTTCCCCTCACAACAATTGCGGTACTAAACTTCCCACACTAGTTATAGGTCAGGTTATTTTTGTATGCCGAGCTCTCATTTATCATGGTGTTTATCTGAATGGTTTCTTGTAAGCTTTAATATCAGGTGAGGAAACTGACACTGGAGATGGGGGAGTGTTGTGTTTGGTTACCTCTGTGGGGATAGAGGATAAAATCGAGATTTAAAAAAAGGGGTGGGAGGGGACTTGAGATGAAAGAAGAGGAGTGGGAGGGGGTCGAGGTGAAAGAGGGGATACAGTATCTCCTTGAAACCAGAGACTATTTTTCAAACCTGCCTGATGGATGCTATGCTTGTTATTTATGCCCTGTTTCAGACATTGTCTTTTCTCTTCCTTCCAGTTAAAAGCCGAACGATATCAAGTGTTTTATGAACCGGTGGAGGCCTCCTCTGAAGAAGGCTGAAGGGCTCCATAGCTCACTTTAATTGCATATTGGGGCAACTTGCACAACTGATATAAATCTGTCTAGTACATCTCTCATTTTGGCGCCCGAACAATTGGGTATTTACATATCATGTGGATCCGCGCCGTTTCAGGTCAGACACCTGTGATGCTTTTGTAAGTATTTATTTATAACATATCCCAGGTGTTAAACAAACAGTGGCCATTAACAAAAGATACATCAAATGTCAAAGTTATATACCATATCGTACTTTCATACATGAAGAGATTCAAGGAATGTTGTTTCTAGGAACAATTAAATTACAGTACAAGTTAAAAAGATACTGTCATGAGTCTTCCCCTACAGAGAAAGACAGCATTGGAATGCCAGTTGCCATTGATATTGGTGATATACAGTGCCTTCGAAAAGTATTCAGACCCCTTGACAATTTCCATATTTTGTTACGTTACAGCCTTATTCTAAAATGGATAATGACAACCCGAAAACAGGTTTTTAGAAAATAATAACTAAAATAACTTATTTAGATAAGTATTCAGACCCTTTGCTATTAGAATCGAAAAATTGAGCTTAGGTGCATCCTGTTTCCATTGATCATCCTTGATGTTTCTACAACTTGTGGTAAATTCTATTAATTGGACATGATTTGGAAAGGCACACACCTGTCTCAACTGTGGGAAGGTCCCACAGTTGACAGTGCATGTCAGAGCAAAAACCAAGCCATGAGGTCGAAGGAATTGTCCGTAGAGCTCCGAGACAGGATTGTGTCGAGGCACAGATCTGGGGAAGGGTACCAAAACATTTCTGCAGCATTGAAGGTCCCCAAGAACACAGTGGCCTCCATCATTCTTAAATGAAAGATGTTTGGAACCACCAAGACTATTCCTTGAGATGGCCGCCCGGCCAAACTGAGCAATCGGGGGAGAAGGGCCTTGGTCATGGAGGTGACCAAGAACCTGATGGTCACTCTGACAGAGCTCCAGAGTTTCTCTGTGGTGATGGGAGAACCTTCCGGAAGGACAACCATCTCCGCAGCACTCCACCAATCAGGCCTTTATGGTAGATTTACTGCTGAGTTGATTCCGTCAGGCCAAAGGCACATTACAGTCCGCTTGGAGTTTGCCAAAAGACACTTAAAGACTCAGACCATGAGAAACAAGATTCTCTTGTCTGATGAAACCAAGATTGAACTCTTTGGCCTGAATGCCAAGTGTCACGTCTGGAGGAAACGGGGCACCATCACTACGGTGAAGCATGGTGCTGAAAGCATCATACTGTGGTGATGTTTTTCAGTGGCAGGGACTGGGAGACTTGTCAGGATCGAGGCAAAGTACAGAGTGATTCTTGATGAAAACCTACTCCAGAGCGCTCAGGACCTCAGACTGGGGTGAAGGTTCACCTTCCAACAGGACAACGACCCTAAGCACACAGCCAAGACAACACAGGAGTGGCTTCAGGACAAGTCTCTGAATGTCCTAGAGTGGCCCAGCCAGAGCCCGAACTTGAACCCGATTGAACATCTCTGGAGAGACCTGAAAATAGCTGTGCAGCAACAATCCCCATCCAACCTGACAGAGCTTGAGAGGATCTGCAGAGAAGAATGGGAGAAACTCTGCAAATACAGGTGTGGCAAGCTTGTAGCGTTATACCTAAGAAGACTCCATGCCGTAATTGCTGGCAAAGGTGCTTCAACAAAGTACTGAGTAAAGGGTCTGAATACTTATGTAAATGTGATATTTCAGGGTTTTTTTAAATATAAATTAGCAACAATTTATCTTTGTCAGTATGGGATATTGTGTGTACATTGATGAAGAAAAAAACGATTTAATACATTTTAGAATAAGGCTGTAAGGTAACAAAATGTGGAAAACGTCAAGGGGTCTGAATACTTTCCAAAGGCACTATAGGTTGAGGCTGTCATTGTGGTGGTATAGATGTAGAGAGGGAGATCATCAAGAACATTGAATATGTATTCTATACATAGGGCAAGGAGTTCTTTATTGGTCAGGTCACGTGGTCAGGAAAAACTCCTTACCCAATGCATTCAAAATGCTTTGTACTGTATATAATCATCAGTACATTGAAAGAAATGTGGCTACTGGGTGAGGAATCCACTCCAGGCATTTTTCTTCTGAGCACAGTTCATACCTGTCAATGAGGTATGGGCTCTAAGCTCCAGGCAATAACCTGAAGTTGTGTTGTAAAGAGTCGGAGAGAGAGAGAAGGATTTTTAAATGACTTTGTTACACACAAGGCTAATTACCCATTATGAAATCGCTAAAGGCAAGACAAGTTGAGAATGTTTTGAATCTTTCTAGGAAATCTAGCTACATGTAAGGTATGTTCATTTTCTGCAACTCCAACCAGTTTTGAAAAACGTGTTACTTATGAGCACTGAGCAGCAGTAGCAACGTGAGTGTGGCTGGCTGGCAGTCAGGGCCCCAATGCATGTCGCCCGAGTTGAGTAAATGTGAAGCCCTGAACCAGTGAAAAAGTTTCACAAGATTATAGGTAGAGTTACTGTTGGTGATCAGGTTCCTATGGGAACAAAGCCTGGTGTTATGATTAGAGAACAGGGTCAGGGCCTGTGTTTGGGAGACTATCCGGGTAGCCTAGCGGTTAAGAGTGTTGGGCCAGTAATCGAAAGGCCGTTGGTTTAAATCCCTGCGCTGGTAAGGTGGAAAAATCTGCTGTTCTGCCCTTGAGCAAGACAGTCAACCCCAAACATCAACTGCTCCCTGGGTGCTGAAGATGTTGATTAAGGCAGCCCCCCCCCCCCCTTCTCTGATTCAGAGGGGTTGGGTTAAATGCAGAAGGCACATTTCGGTTGAATGCGTTCAGTTGTGCAAATGACTAGGTTTTCCCTTCCTTATCCTCAGTCTAGAAGCACAAGAGAGAAAGCTAAGCTACGGAAGCTCATTTCAAAGACTCCTGGCTGAGGAAAGCAAGACATTTTCAAACAGCTAGGTAAGTAAACCCTCCCCAAAACAAAATACACTACCTTTCCCCAACTCGAGCGTGTATTTTTTGATCAATTGAAAATATACATCAGTGCAACGTGGACCCTGTAGAGAGTTGCACAGTGGTCTAATCCAGTAGGCGTCTCTCGCTCTTGTTTCCTGATCTTTACCACAGAGGAAAGCAAACACTAGGCTTGGCAGCTCCGGTAATGTATTTCTGACCCGGCCCCCAGAAAGCAGATGGTGAGAGGAATTGAAACATTGTATAAGGTGGAGAGAGAGAGAGAGATTCCCACTAAGAGCTATGGTGCTATAGCAGCCAGGATGCCAGACAGGCTGAGTCGTAGGCTACATGATTAAGGGGCCATGCGCTGTGAGCGTGAAGCAGACCAACTGGCCTCATAAAAAACCTGGGAACAGAGAGGCCTCAGATTTACCATCAACACAGCCAAGTCACAGGCTGCATGGTGAGCCACACATAAAACAGGTCATGCTAATTCATTGGCAAGTGGTACTGCTGTGAACGTACAGTATGTCAAAATAAATGTTATTATATATTGAACATACAGTTCAAATGTAAATGTGATTGCGGCCTTCTGAGGACGTCAGTTGAGTTTGGTTGCCTACTGTTCTACTTCAGTAGAGATCACATTGTTCTCATACTGTTTCAGTTTACAATAGTGTTTCTGAACTGTGGTCCTCACGGTGCTAGTTCTAGCCCATCACATGTACAACTGATTCAACTAATCAAGGACTTGATGTCTAGTTGATAAGTGAATCTGTTGTGCTTATGCTGGGCTAGAACAGAAATGTGCAACCATGGGAGTATGTGAGGACTGGAGTTGAGAAACTGGTTTACGTCGTACAGTTACAGACAAGTGGCTATATAATATGCTGTTGTGATGCCAATGCAACATGAGCCTACTTCAGGCCCTAGTTTTGTCGCACCTGGACTACTGGCCAGTTGGGTGGTCATGTGCGGCAAAGAAGGACATAGCCAAATTGCAGTTGGTCCAAAACTTAGATCTACTTAGATGTACACGGAGGGTGAATGTCAGTGACATTCATGTCAATCTCTCCTGGTATAAAGTTGAGGAGAAATTGACTGCATCACCAAATGGTCTTTATGTGAGGTGTTGAAGGTACCGAACTGTCTGTTCAAGCAGTTGGCACACAGTTTGGACATTCATGAGTACCCCACATGACAGGTGTGATACAGTCCCCAGCTCCAGAACAGAGGCTGGGAAACACACAGTATTAAATAGAGCCATGACTACATGGAACTCTGCCACCTCAGGTAACTCAAGCTAGTAATAAAAGATTCAAAAACCAGATAAAGAACACCTTACGATGGGGACAGTAAAGAGACACAAATAAATGTTTACGCATATTGTATTTTATTTTGCATTGTATTATATATGTGATACGTGGTTGGGATACGGATGTGGTTGTCTCGCCTGGCTTCTTAAGATGAATGCACTGTGGGTCTGTGGGTCGCTCTGGATGGGAGCGTCTGCTGAATGGCTAAATTGTAATGTAAATGTTGTGCTATGTATGTATGTTTATGCAAATTACGTATTTTATTTGTTGTGTTGTTTCCTGTTTGGACCGCAGGAAGAGTAGTCGCTGCCTCTGCAGCAGCTAATTGGATCCTAATAAATACAAAAAAATACTAAAATATAAGGCAAGTATCAAACAAATAAATCAAAGTCCAAAGTCATATTTAACTGGGTTCTCATCCACACTGTCTTAGGGCTTTCAAACCCACTATCCAACTCCCTGCTGTCACACTGAGAATGCACTCACAAAACCTTTTCTACCACAGATGCAAGTGATGAAATAGAGGCCTAGCATTGCGTGGCTCCCATAACTCACTGCTTCTTGATAGACAGGTTTGGTATCATTACAGTGTCCATGAACATAATATAAACCAATTGGATTGAGCACTCTTGACATGCAATATTAGGGCTGAAATGCACTATACCGCAGGGCGTATGATTGACATGTGTGGCTATGGCTCCAAGTCATTTAATCAGTCTCCTGGAAATGATAGAAGCTGGATATTGCAGGGCTGCCCTGCAGAATGCAGCAGTGACACCACTTTTATGCTTCCCATATTGCTTCTAGATTAGATCTCAGGAGGAGTCAGTCTGCTGCCAGAAGAAAATGGATAACACTTTATTTGGATAGTTTGTAGAGCACCTACTGATGGACTATCAGTAACATGTCAACAAGAAAGTGTCTGTAGTCCATCTACAGATGTTCGACAAATGTACACTATCAGCAGCGTTTCAGCTGCAAATCAGTAACAACAAGCATATTTATTGTCATTCTGTTAACTATCTGCAGATATGCTTTAGGACCATCCTAATAAAGTTGAGCTTGGTTGACGGTCTACAGACTACTTCACATACAAATATGTATCAACTGATGAGCTTGTTCAGTGCACTCACTAACAGTCTAGTAACCCTGTGTCAAATCAAATGTTATTTGTCACGTGCCAAATACAACAGGTGTAGACCTTACAGTGAAATGCTTACTTACGAGCCCTTAACCAACAATGCAGTTTTAAGAAA
This sequence comes from Salvelinus alpinus, assembly GCF_045679555.1. Lineage (NCBI taxonomy): Eukaryota > Metazoa > Chordata > Actinopteri > Salmoniformes > Salmonidae > Salvelinus > Salvelinus alpinus. The sequence continues at coordinate 13,250,535 of NC_092109.1, forward strand.
AAGACAAAAATGATTTAAAAAATAAATACAAGTAACAAATAATTAAAGAGCAGCAGTAAAATAACAATAGCGAGGCTATATAAAGGGGGTACCGGTACACAGTCAATGTGCGGGGGCACCGGTTAGTCAAGGTAATTGAAGTAATATGTACATGTAGGTAGAGTTATTAAAGTGACTATGCATAGATAATGCATAGTAGGGGGCAATGCAAACAGTCTGGGTAGCCATTTGAGTAGATGTTCGGGAGTCTTATGGCTTGGGGGTAGAAGCTGTTAAGAAGCCTCTTGGAACTAGACTTGGCGCTCCGGTACCGCTTCCTGTGCGGAGGCAGAGAGAACAGTCTATGACTAGGGTGGCTGGTGTCTTTGACAATTCTTAGGGCCTATCTCTGACACCGCCTGGTATAGAGGTCCTGGTTAGCAGGAAGCACTATTTCATTAAAATGATCTGCCGTTGCCAGATTAGTGCAGATTAGTCTTCCATCCTATCAACGTACTCACATACTCACGTACCCCCTCATTTTGACCCTGAGTGCATTTACTCATTTTGTTAATGTCAGGGCGGAACAAAATATTTCCAATAGCTGTCACAAATATCTCAATTTGTTCCTGAGAAGTAGCTGGGTCCAGTGTTGGATTTAGGTATAGGCGACATGGGCAGCCGCCCAGGGCGACATCTTGTCGGGGGCAGCACGGGGCACCCGCACAATTTTTCTTTGAATGGTGACATTTGCGGGATCGGTTTTCTATCACTCATTTGCACGTCACAATAATGATATCTTGTCACCGTGTGGGACTGTGGATCAACTAACCTTGTCGGAGTGGGTGCCCTGATTCTAGTTTGAGCTAGGCAGGCTACTACCTGGGAAGATCTCCCACTCAGAAGTACGAGATGGGGAGGAGGGCGGGGTAGGTTGATTCTAATACTGTTGATATTTAGTTTCACAGACATATTGTTGCATTTCTTTCTGGTTTGTGCAAAATGGTTAAGAATAATATAAAACCAGTCTGCACACCACCAAGGTGAATTGATTTAGTCTTGACTCTTGGTTGACAGTGTTGGGGGATGGGTAATGTATTGATGCTCGAGTGCCAAATCAAACACATCTTTTTGATATTTATGATACTTCTTTTTTTGTATATTTTTATATGGTTTTAAATGTTATGATTATTTATTTGTGTTGTTGAGTCATGTTATTGATTGGCCATCTGGCAGAATGGGGTTCCCTCCCTCTGGGAGATCCCGGGATAATAAGTCATCGCAACTGCACGAGTAAGAACCGGGCTCACCTCTCTATGGTTTCCAAGATCCCTCCAATCTATGATCCAGTCTGGGACTACTATGTCTGGACTGGTGATACATCCTTCTGCTGCCTCTCTAAACCTGTAACGCTCTTTTTCCTCTATTTGAGAGGGATATAGCGGAGACACGACCTGTTAAGGCTGGGATACATGATATCCCGGGGTGAACGGTGGGGAAGTGGCGAGACTATATACCCCCCCACAGGTGTTCTGATGCTGCTGGAGGACAGCCGTAAGTTGTCCTGGTTCTTTTCCTATAATTCATGAGTCCGTCCATCTGCTATTTCAAATGTTGTATTAGTTGCCTCATACTTGTCAGTCGCCTGGACAAGATGACCCTACATATCTTTAATTTGAGCTTTATCTATTATACTCTTCTGTTGATAAAACTCTGACATGAAAATGTTTGTATATTGAGCTTGCAATTTCTCAATGATGTCATTGTGTCTACCACAACAGCATTTTTGAGTTTATTTGATTGGAATTTTCCCTCAGTAGGGAAATGCTGGCCAATTTTATCCAGTTTTCCCCAAAAAGTTGACAAATATTCGAGACGAATTGGTAGATTGCTTGTGCGCTTGTGTAACAATGTGCGCTGAGAGTCGGGAAGCAAGTACAGGGAGTGAATATTTAATAAATAAAAGGAACATAATACAAAAACAAGAAACACTAACAGCACACAGACATGAAACCAACAGAAATAATAACGCCTGGGGAAGGAACCAAAGGGAGTGACATATATAGGGCAGGTAATCAAGGAGGTGATGGAGTCCAGGTGAGTGTCATTAGGCGCTGATGCGCGTGACGATGGTGACAGGTGTGCGCAATAATCAGTAGCCTGGTGACCTAGAGGCTGGAGATGGTACACACGTGACAGCTTGGTTTAGCGCATCCATGGCTTTATTAAACTTTCCTTCTTCTGGCTCCACTTTTAAAGGAGAATCGTAGCCATCGGTCGCCAATTCAATAGCTATTATTCCACGCTTCTCCAAACGGTTTCCAGGGGGTTTAGATATCCTCCACCACGGCTCTAATACACGCCAATTGTAACTATTTTTCAGATAGTGATACCCACTTCCCGGAGAGTAGTTAAGGTATAGGTGCCTAATAATTTGGTCACGGGACTTGATTCCTTATATTAGAACCAAAACTAAAGTGTCTGCCAATTTATTACAGGAGAATACAGGTGACCTAATGTCTTATTCCAGTGTTACGCCTCAAATATAACTGTTGTTGACAACACACATTACCAAAACTATCCACAGTTGTCTTCCTATTTCCACACAATCTGTCACGGTTCTCCTCACCAATCAGGCTAAAACCAAACTCTCTTTATTGCTACTGCTAATACAGACAAATCATGTTCAAACAACTTTCAAATATTTTCTTGCTTCTCTAACCATGAATGTGGCTCTCCCCCTGAACACGCTGTATCCGCAGTTCCCCAGTCTAACCTATTAGGGGCCTAAACCCTCCTGAACACGCTGTGGCCGAAGTGCTCCAGTCTAACCTATTAGGGGGCTAAACCCTCCTGAACACGCTGTGGCCGAAGTGCTCCAGTCTAACCTATTAGGGGGCTAAACCCTCCTGAACACGCTGTGGCCACAGTGCTCCAGTCTAACCTATTAGGGGCCTAAACCCTCCTGAACACGCTGTGGCCACAGTGCTCCAGTCTAACCTATTAGGGGCCTAAACCCTCCTGAACACGCTGTGGCCACAGTGCTCCAGTCTAACCTATTAGGGGGCTAAACCCTCCTGAACACGCTGTGGCCACAGTGCTCCAGTCTAACCTATTAGGGGGCTAAACCCTCCTGAACACGCTGTGGCCGAAGTGCTCCAGTCTAACCTATTAGGGGGCTAAACCCTCCTGAATACGCTGTGGCCACAGTGCTCCAGTCTAACCTATTAGGGGGCTAAACCCTCCTGAACACGCTGTGGCCACAGTGCTCCAGTCTAACCTATTAGGGGGCTAAACCCTCCTGAACACGCTGTGGCCGAAGTGCTCCAGTCTAACCTATTAGGGGGCTAAACCCTCCTGAACACGCTGTATCCGCAGTTCCCCAGTCTAACCTATTAGGGGGCTAAACCCTCCTGAACACGCTGTGGCCACAGTGCTCCAGTCTAACCTATTAGGGGGCTAAACCCTCCTGAACATGCTGTGGCCACAGTGCTCCAGTCTAACCTATTAGAGGGCTAAACCCTCCTAGGCACGCAGTGCCCACAGTGCCTAGTCCTACCAGTAGTATTTACAGTGGGCCTACTAAATAAACTCAGCCTTTTTTAGGTCCATATCCTATAATTGTTCAGCCTACGATTCTCATCTGCCCAAGATGGCAGAATGAGTGCTAGCAGGTGTAGGAACTGTGCCTACCTTGTTTCTGGTGCCGGCTTCTGTTTCACTGATTCAGACTCTGTAGTTCGAATGTAAATCGTGGTGAACCCTGCTCGCAGCGCCAACTGTTAGGTTCTAAATAAACAGTAAAAAACTCACGGACAACTAGTAAAGCTCAAACCAAGTTTATTCACCCACTGGGTCACACAGCTGCATAAGGCAATGACATGTTCCCACCAGCACAAGTATATATACCCCAATTTAGGTGAAGTCTCCTCCTTCCTTCTAAACATGACATATTTATTGCTAGGCAGGAAGATACGTGATTTTTTGGGGTTGTAAACTGGATACGCAGAATGATGGAAATGTTTGAAGTGTTAATAATAAAAACTGTTCCTTATCCCTTAATGTGCCCTGACCTCGGCCCCCAATCCTCACTAATCCACAGCTACATTCCATAGCCTCTGGCTCAAATATAACCTTAAATTGACCCCACCATATACATTCCTCCTACAGATAACTATTCATTTCTGGTGTAGAAACAAGACTGTGGCCCTTCTCCTTTCCATTGGATACCTAATATCTAACAATAACATGTTCTGGCAGAATGTAAACTCTCTGCATTCCTCCCTCTCCCTCAGTAACATGGATAATGATATTTCAAGTTTAGAAGACAGAACCCATCACACCTCATGGCTTCGTTTTTGCTCTGACATGGACTGTCAACTGTGGGAAATTATATAGACAGGTGTGTGCCTTTTCAAATCATGTCCAATCAATTGCATTTACCACAGGTGGACTCCAATCAAGTTGTAGAAAAATCTCAAGGATGATCAATGGAAACAGGATGCACCTGAGTTGAGTCTCATAGCAAAGAATTTCGAGTCTCATAGCAAAGGGTCTGAATACTTACAGTTGAAGTCGGAAGTTTATATACACCTTAGCCAAATACATTCAATTCTCGGGACACACGTACATCAAATGTATTCACGCATGACTGTGACTGAAGTTTACATACACCTTAGCCAAATTCCCTTAAACTCAGTTTTTCACAATTCCTGACATTTAATCCTAGTAAACATTCCCTGTCTTAGGTCAGTTAGGATCACCACTTTATTTTTTAGAATGTGAAATGTCAGAATAATAGTAGAGAGAATGATTTATTTCAGCTTTTATTTCTTTCATCACATTCCCAGTGGGCCAGAATTTTACATACACGCAATTAGAATTTGATAGCAATGCCTTTAAATTGTTTAACCTGGGTCAAACGTTTCGGGTAGCCTTCCACAAGCTTCCCACAATAAGTTGGGTGTATTTTGGCCCATTCCTCCTGACAGAGCTGGTGTAACTGAGTCTGTGCAAACCGTGTTCTGGCAATTCTTATGGCGGTTTTGGAGCAGTGGCTTCTTCCTTGCTGAGCGGCCTTTCAGGTTATGTCAATATAGGACTCGTTTTACTGTGGATATAGATACTTTTGTACCTGTTTCCTCCAGCATCTTCACAAGGTCCTTTGTTGTTGTTCTGGGATTGATTTGCACTTTTCGTACCAAAGTACGTTAATCTCTAGGAGACAGAAGGCGTCTCCTTCCTGAGCGGTATGACGGTTGCCTGGTCCCATGTTGTTTATACTTGCGTACTATTGTTTGTACAGATCAACGTGGTACTTTCAGGCATTTGGAAATTGCTCCCAAGGATGAACCAGACTTGTGGAGGTCTACAATTTGTTTTCTGAGGTCTTGGTTGATTTCTTTTGATTTTCCCTTGATGTCAAGCAAAGAGGCACTGAGTTTGAAGGTAGGCCTTGAAATACATCCACAGGTACACCTCCAATTGTCTCAAATTATGTCAATTAGCCTATCAGAAGCTTCTAAAGCCATAACAGCTGTTTAAAGGCACAGTCAACTTAGTGTATGTAAACTTCTGACCCACTGGAATTGTGATACAGTCAATTATAAGTGAAATAATCTGTCTGTGAACAATTGTTGGAAAAATTACTTGTGTCATGCACAAAGTAGATGTCCTCACCGACTAGCCAATATTATAGTTTGTTAACAAGAATTTGTAGAGTTGTTGAAAAACAAGTTTTAATGACTCCAACCTAAGTGTAGGTAAACTTCCGACTTCAACTGTACCTTGTGAAGCAACATCATTCTATCCCTCTCGATCTTGCATTCTTCTGTGTCTACCTTACACTAACCCAAAGTAGCAGGCTAAAAGAAACACACAGACTGGCTGTAATGGATTATGGTCATGATAGTTAACTACCACGTTTTCCGCACTAAACTATGTAGCTAGAATTTTGTCCTGTTGGAAACTATAACTCCCTAGTATATAGCACAGTTCAGGCTGATTTGATTTATCTCTAGAGAAACTATGAAATGTGCGCATTGAGCTCAAAGAAAAAAAACGAAGGAAATGGAATTCAAATAATTGAACCGATGCTGGTCGGTTATAACCAACATTTCAGTTAATCGCTCAGCACTAGTCTCAGTGAACCAAAGAACATTCTCTAACCAGCTCCTGAGACATCAATCACTGTACTCAGTATTCAGTCACTCACTCAGGCATGCAAAAGTTGGCCAGCAAACCTCTTACCTCTGCCCACAACTGATATGGACACAGAGTAATTCAGGCACTTCTGTTGAAGCCCACTAAATTCTGAGGGTCCAAATTAACTCTCGGCTCCAGCCCTAGTAGAACAGTCCTCTGCTTTATTACATACTTGGCAGTTGCAGTATATAATTTTGCTGGTCCCTCTCTTTTTATATACTGGCCAAATAACTCTGACGGCAAGAATGCAGTTTTAGACTATCAGCGGACAACGCAGTGCCAAATGTCTCCTCATCTCTCGACTTCGATCGTCCAACAGGGAAATTTGGATCATTAAACTAACAGCAAGTTCAGTCTGTTCTTGTTTACATACAGTTGCAGTGAGATTTAGTTACATGAAGCTCAATGGACAGGAAGTATTGTTTAGTCATTTAACTCACAGAAAGTGTTCCCCAGGTTCCTAGGCAACTAGCAAGGCCACAGAGGCTTGGTTGGTGACTCTGTTTGTTGATATTGAAGGCTGAGGTGACGGGGGATATGATGTTGTCATTTCAATTTTCAGGAGGAACTTGAAAATACGATTGGTTTGATGTTGAAATGTAATTACATTTCAAATGCATGTCCATCAGCGTGTCACACGATACTTATGATTCTTTGTCATGTGTCAACTGCCAAACCTTGTCTCCTTTGGGCATTGAATGCTAGCCACAAAATCCAAATATGGCTACATCTTGATAATACTTAATTATCAGTCATTTACGACAATTTGGTTTGCAGTTTTACAGCTGTGTTCACATTAAGATCATGCAAAGTGTCTTTAGTTTCATTATCAATCTCAAGTGATTGTACTGTTCGCATAATAAACATTGTCATCCGAGAAACACATCCCATAGGGCAACCACGTAATTTCAACATTGAAATTTGGGTAATATTTGGTTTATTTACCTTTATTCACCCACTCAAAAAGACAGAAGTTAGTTGAATTCCCAATGTGTCACTGTGCTTCAATCATCTAAAGCACAACCAAACTCCAATGGAAAAACCAGTTCTGATTTTTTGGTTAAGTTGTCATCTAAATGTGTCATCACTGCGCTTTCAACCATTTAAAAGCATAACAATGTCATATATTTTGTATTTTTACAACAACATTACAATACAAGTACATAGTGTAGGTGATCAATGCTGTTTGAGATTCTGCACAGATTATTATAGCAATTGTTAAGATCTACACAGACCTGCAACATTTGCATGCTATATTGAACATAATCGCCTTCTATGATTACATAAGAAAACATTTATAGTTACAGTAACTATGTGTTTGGCCATGGATGTGTTTGTATTTATTATCGATCCCCTGTGGTCTGCAAAAATGAAGGTAGTTATACAATTTTATAAACATCACAATTCATTCATAACAGATTTCACAACCCACTAAGTGTGTGCCCTCAGGCCCAGACTCCACTACCACATATCGACAACACAAAATCCATGTGTATGTGTGTGTATTGTGCGTATGTTATCGTGTGTATGCATGTGTCTGCGCCTATGTTTGTGTTGCTTCACAGTCCCCGCTGTTCCATAAGGAGAATTTGTATCGTTTTTTAAAATCTGATTCTACTACTTCCATCAGTTACCTGATGTGGAATAGAGTTCCATGTAGTCATGGCTCTATGTAGTACTGTACGCCTCCCATAATCGGTTCTGGGCTTGGGGACTGTGAAGAGACCTCTGGTGGCATGTCTTGTGGGGTATGCATGGGTGTATGAGCTGTGTGCTAGTCCTTTAAATAGAAAGCTCGGTGCTTTCAGCGGGTCAATACCTCTCACAAATGGGCTGGGCTTGGGGACAGGGAAAGATGGCGCCGACAGATATGGCAGCTCTGCTTCTAGCTCCTAAGCAACTTTGCAGTATTTTGTTTTTTACAAGCATTTCGCTACACCCGCAATAACATCTGCTAAATATGTGTATGTAACCAATAACATTTTATTGTAGTGATGAAGTAGTGATGAAGTCACTCTCCTCCACTTTGAGCCAGGAGAGATTGACATGCATAATGTTTCCTATCTGTTGTCATGACGTTGGCCTGGGGGTAGGTTTATGACAGTCATAAATACCTCTCCCCCCCTTTTTCCTCTCTCTACCCTACTGATGTGACATTTGAAAATCCCTTGGTTAACATAGACATTCTGGGAACATCAGAAGTTGGGGGGAAATTAACCATATTTTGGTAATCCGACCAGTTGAACATATGGGTTGGTACTTAATGAATATGATGTCAGTTCGGTTGTCATCTGAGACATTCTCATCAATGATAGGATGACCTAAACTCTACAGTGGAAAGTCTACACATTAGAGTTATCAGATTCACATGGAATTGTTGGGCAATTTAAATGCTTGAATATAAAATTATTGGTGAAAAGATTAAATGTAATTTTAGCTTCCAAATGGGAGATTTGGGTTTTCATAAGGTTAGAGCTCTGCTCAATCAGTGGTCCGCCCCTGTGAAGAGACATGGGTTATAAAACTATGAAAACACACCCTTCTTACTCCACTATATAAGCCTTGATGAAAATGTAACCTCCTGTTCCGTGGACGTGAGGACGACGGTCCATACGTTAAAAAGGACTAACATGTCAACTACAGAACTAAGCCAACCTCAGCGTGAGCTTTGGTTGTGAATGGTATGAACTTTGAACTCTTATTCACTAAAGAAGTGAGACATCCTAGCCGTTGAGTTAGCAACAGCAGCTGTAAACGTGGGCTAGGAAAGGACAGACAGAGTATCCTGTCTACCACACAAACGACGACACTACAACGTATCCCGTTCACCACCAGAGACACTCTTCAAAGGACAAAGGACTCTGTTGGGCAACATGGCCTTCCATCTACCACCAACCTATTGAAGCGCAGCTCAGAGTAAATATTTCTTGCATTTTCCTTTTCCAAATGGGCGGTAAGTTAGAATGCATAAGATTCTGTATTTACGATAGAGAAGCTGCCTACGGCCCGATAGAGACATCGCTTCTCCCTTTGTTCTTCAGTCTTCCCGCTCTTTCACTCAAACCCAACCCATTTTCCTTTGTGTAACCAGCTGTCATATCTGCTCCGTCCGCTAGGGACGTTTTCCTTTATGACATAATTTGTAATCAAGGTACGATTCATTCTGTGTATATGTAATTCTGTGTGATTAGTTAGGTATTTAGTAAATAAATAATTAAACCCAATTTTGTATTGCTGATTCAACTTGTTAGCCAGGGTTCGTGAAGATAACCAAGAATTTACAACTTTCAGATGAGACTGAAATAAGGTGACGATTAATATTGACTGCTATTGATGTAAAATATTACTAGGTCTTTAAGAGTTTATTCGGAAGATAACAGCTCTATAAATATTATTTCGTGGTGCCCCGACTTTCTAGTTAATTACATTTACATGATTAGCTCAATCAGGTAATATTAATTACGGAGAAAGGATTTTATAGAATAGCATGTCATATCACTTAATCCGGCATAGCCAAAGACACGACACTGTGTACATCCAAGGGCCAGCCGTGCTGCCCTGTTCTGAACCAATTGCAATTTTCCTAAGCCCCGCTTTGTGGCACCTGACCACACAACTGAACAGTAGTCCAGGTGTGACAAAACTAGAGCCTGTAGGACCTGCCTTGTTGATAGTTCTGTTAAGAAGTTAGAGTAACACTTTGTTATGGACAGACTTCTCCCCATCTTAGCTACTGTTCTATCAATATGTTTTGACCATGACAGTTTCCAATCCAGGGTTACTCCAAGCAGTTTAGTCACCTCAACTTGCTCAATTTCCACATCATTTATTACAAGATTTAGTTGAGGTTTAGGATTTAGTGAATGACTTGTCCCAAATACAATACTTTTAGTTTATGACATATTTAGGACAAATGTATTCCTTGCCACCCATTCTGAAACTAACTGCAGCTCTTTGTTAAGTGTTGCAGTCATTTCAATCGCTGTAGTAGCTAACATGTATAGTGTTGAGTCATCCGCATACAGAGACACACTGGCTTTACTCAAAGCCAGTGGCATGTCATTAGTAAAGATTGATAAAAGGGAAATTCCTGATTCTACCTGGATTATGTTGGAGATGCTTCCATTAAAGAACACCCTCTGTGTTCTGTTAGACAGGTAAGTCTTTATCCACAATATAGCAGGGGGTGTAAAGCCATAACTAAAGTTTTTCCAGCAGCAGACTATGATCGATAATGTCAAAAGCCACACTGAAGTCTAACAAAACAGCCCCCACAATCTTTTTATCATCAATTTCTCTCAGCTAATCATCAGGCATTTGTGTATGTGCTGTGCTTGTTGAATGTCCTTCCCTATAAGCGTGCTGAAAGTCTGTTGTCAATTTGTTTACTGTAAAATAGCATTGTATCTGGTCAAACACATTTTTTCCAAAACTTTACTAAGGGTTGGTAACAGGCTGATTGGTAGGCTATTTGAGCCTACCAAGGGGGCTTTAATATTCTTAATATTCTTAGGCAGCGGAATTACTTTTGTTTCATTTACATTTAACATTACATTTACATTTAAGTCATTTAGCAGACGCTCTTATCCAGAGCGACTTACAAATTGGTGCATTCACCTTATGATATCCAGTGGAACAACCACTTTACAATAGTGCATCTAACTCTTTTAAGGGGGGGGGGGGGGGTTAGAAGGATTACTTTATCCTATCCTAGGTATTCCTTAAAGAGGTGGGGTTTCAGGTGTCTCCGGAAGGTGGTGATTGACTCCGCTGACCTGGCGTCGTGAGGGAGTTTGTTCCACCATTGGGGTGCCAGAGCAGCGAACAGTTTTGAGTTTTGTTTCCCCTCCAGGCCTGAGGGCACACTTTCTACGAGGCTTAAATTGAAGATATGGGGCCTCCCGGGTGGCGCAGTGGTCTAGAGCACTGCATCGCAGTGCTATGCTGCGCCACCAGAGTCTGGGTTCGCGCCCAGGCTCTGTCGCAGCCGGCCGCGACCGGGAGGTCCGTGGGGCGACGCACAATTGGCTTAGCGTCGTCCGGGTTAGGGAGGGTTTGGCCGGTAGGGATATCCTTGTCTCATCGCGCTCCAGCGACTCCTGTGGCGGGCCGGGCGCAGTGCGCGCTAACTGAGGGGGGCGGGTGCACGGTGTTTCCTCCGACACATTGGTGCGGCTGGCTTCCGGGTTGGAGGCGCGCTGTGTTAAGAAGCAGTGCGGCTTGGTTGGGTTGTGCTTCGGAGGACGCATGACTTTCGACCTTCGTCTCTCCCGAGCCCGTACGGGAGTTGTAGCGATGAGACAAGATAGTAATTACTAGCGATTGGATACCACGAAAATTGGGGAGAAAAGGGGATAAAATTTAAAAAATAAATAAATAAATAAATAAAAAAAAATTGAAGATATGGCAAATAGGAGTGGCAATATTGTCCGCTATCATCCTCAGTAACTTTCCATCCAAGTTGTCAGACCCTGGTGGCTTGTCATTGTTGATAGACAACAATAACTATTTCACCTCTTCCACACTCACTTTACATAAATCAAAATGACAATTCTTGTCTTTCATAATTTGGTCAGATATACTTGGATGTGTAGTGTGAGCGTTTGTTGCTTGCATGTCTTGCCTAAGTTTGATAATCTTGCTAATGAAAATAATCATTAAAATAGTTGCCAATATCAGTTGGTTTTGTGATGATTGAGTCATCTGATTCAATGAATGATGGAGGTGAGTTTGCCTTTATCCCAAAATGTCATTGAAGTTGCGCCAAAGCTTTTTACTATCATTCTTTATATCATTTATCTTTGTTTCATAGTATAGATTCTTCTTATTTTTATTCAGTGTAGTCACATGATTTCTCAATTTGCAGTACGTTTGCCAATTGGTTGCGCTGCCAGACTTATTTGCCTCATCCCTCTCAACCATACAATTTTTCAATTCCTCATCAATCCACAGGGATTTAACAGTTTTTACAGTCATTTTCTTAATTGGTGTATGCTTATCAGTAACTGGGATAAGCAATTTCATAAATGTGTCAAGTGCAACGTCTGTTTGCTCCTCATTACACACCACGGACCAACAAATATTTTTTACATCAACAACATTCGAATCACTACAAAACTTCTTGCAGGACCTCTTATACACTATATTAGGCCCAGCCTTTAGAACTTTGGTTTTCCTAGATATGGCTACTTTATTGTGATAACTACATCTGATGGATCTGGATACTGCTTTCAAGCACATTTCTGCAGCATTAGTAAAAATGTGATCAATACATGTTGATGATTTCATTCCTGTGCTGTTTGTAACTACCCTGGTAGGTTGACTGATAACCTGAACCAAGTTGCAGGCACTGGTTACAGTTTGAAGCTTTTTCTTGAGTGGGCAGCATGATGAAAGCCAGTCAATATTTAATATCACCCAGAAAATATACCTCTGTTGATATCACATACATTATCAAGCATTTCACATGTTATTCAGATACTGACTGTTAGCACAAACAATCCAAGGTGGCGTAGCAGTTCAGACGTCCTTTTCTGTTCCGTATTGTTCGTGTCCTGTATATATATATATTTACACCTTTCTTCGCATATCTTTTATCTATTTTATTATCCAAGAACTCAACTACAAAAGCTTTCCTGCAAAAGCTTTCCTGCAACCCGCTTCACCAATTACAAAAGTATTACTTACCTCAATCTGAAAATCCATCGTGGAAGCTAGTCAGGGGCTAATTCAGAAGCTAGCCTGAAAGCTTAACCAGAAGCTACTCCGATAGCTAGCCAGAAGCTAATCTGTAGCTGCCCCGAAATTAGCCGGTTTGCTGGCTAGCGTTGGTGTTTCAGCTGCCCACGTTTAGTGGTCATCAGCTATTCCTTTAGCTCGATAATCTACCGGCACTTTTGTGCAACGCGACTCGGACCGGAGCATTCCGGGACTCTTTTTTTTTTTTTTTTTTTTCTCTCAGTTTCCCCGGATTCCAGCCGCAGGCTCTGGACACTTGTACCTTGATTTCGCAGCTAGCTAGCTGCAAACCGTGTGACTATTGGCTTACGTCGACCCCGGAGCAAACTCTAATCATTCTGGAGCTAGCCAGCTGAGGAGTTCCATCACCATCCGGACCCGTTTCTTTTGTTGCTGCTGCAGATACGGAACCCCACCGGGCCTTCACGACTGACTGCCGCGACTGACTGCCGACGTTATCTGCCCGAGGGATTTATCTAACTGGCACCTCCGTCCCGACGTTACCTGAACGCTCATCTGAGGCCCGCTAATCGTTAGCTGTCTTATCGGCTGCTATTTGAACAAGTATATCGGACAACTATTATTATTATTATTATTTATTTATTTTATTTTTTCCTTGGGTCACTATATCTATTTTGCCAATTTGGATTGATCCCCTCTACCACACGGAACCCCACTACACGGAACCCCACTAACCTACCGACGGAAACGCACGAGGTATCTACAAACAGACCTCCATCCTATGCTGCTACCGATAGCCATATACCCGGCCAGCTGTCTGGATCGCCACGACCCCAACCAACCTCTACTCACTGGACCCTTATTGATCACTCGATTAGCATGCCTCTCCTTAATGTAAATATGACTTGTCCATTGCTGTTCTGGTTAGTGTTTATTGGCTTATTTCACTGTAGAGACTCTAGCCCTGCTCTCTATACCATATCCAACCTCTCAGTTCCACCACCCACATATGCGATGACATCACCTGGTTTCAATGATGTTTCTAGAGACAATATCTCTCTCATCATCACTCAATACCTAGGTTTACCTCCACTGTATTCACATCCTACCATACCTTTGTCTGTACATTATTCCTTTAAACTATTTTATCGCCCCCAGAAACCTCCTTTTACTCTCTGCTCTAGTAGCTCTAGGCGACCAATTCTCATAGCTTTTAGCCGTACCCTTATCCTACTCATCCTCTGTTCCTCTGGTGATGTAGAGGTGAATCCAGGCCCTGCAGTACCTGGCTCCACTCCTATTCCCCAGGCGCTCTCTTTTGATGACTTCTGTAACCGTAATAGCCTTGGCTTCATGCATGTTAACATTAGAAGCCTCCTCCCTAAGTTTGTTTTGTTCACTGCTTTAGCACACTCTGCCAACCCGGATGTTTTAGCCGTGTCTGAATCCTGGCTTAGAAAGACCACCAAAAATTCAGACATTTTCATCCCCAATTACAAGATTTTCAGACAAGATAGAACGGCCAAAGGGGGCGGTGTTGCAATCTACTGCAAAGACTGCCTGCAGAGTTCTGTTATACTATCCAGGTCTGTTCCCAAACAATTTGAACTTCTACTTTTAAAAATCCACCTCTCTAAAAACAAGTCTCTCACCGTTGCCGCCTGCTATAGACCACCCTCTGCCCCCAGCTGTGCTCTGGACACTATATGTGAACTGATTGCCCCCCATCTATCTTCAGAGCTCGTGCTGCTAGGCGACCTAAATTTGAACATGCTCAACACCCCAGCCACCCTACAATCTAAGCTTGATGCCCTCAATCTCACACAAATTATAAATGAACCTACCAGGTACCACCCCAATTCCGTAAACACGGGTACCCTCATAGATATCATCCTAACAAACTTGCCCTCCAAATACACCTCTGCTGTTTTCAACCAAGATCTCAGCGATCACTGCCTCATTGCCTGCATCCGTAATGGGTCAGCGGTCAAACGACCTCCACTCATCACTGTCAAACGCTCCCTGAAACACTTCAGCGAGCAGGCCTTTCTAATCGACCTGGCCGGGGTATCCTGGAAGGATATTGATCTCATCCCGTCAGTAGAGGATGCCTGGTCATTTTTTAAAAATGCCTTCCTCACCATCTTGAATAAGCATGCCCCATTCAAGAAATTTAGAACCAGGAACAGATATAGCCCTTGGTTCTCTCCTGACCTGACTGCCCTTAACCAACAGAAAAACATCCTATGGCGTTCTGCATTAGCATCGAACAGCCCCCGTGATATGCAACTTTTCAGGGAAGCCAGAAACCAATATACACAGGCAGTTAGAACAGCCAAGGCTAGCTTTTTCAAGCAGAAATTTGCTTCCTGCAACACAAATTCAAAAAAGTTCTGGGACACCGTAAAGTCCATGGAGAATAAGAACACCTCCTCCCAGCTTCCAACCGCTCTGAAGATAGGAAACACTGTCACCACCGACAAATCCACTATAATTGAGAATTTCAATAAGCATTTTTCTACGGCTGGCCATGCTTTCCACCTGGCTACCCCCACCCCGGACAACAGCACTGCCCTCCCCTCTGCTACTCGCCCAAGCCTTCCCCATTTCTCTTTCTCCCAAATACAGTCAGCTGATGTTCTAAATGAGCTGCAAAATCTGGACCCTTACAAATCAGCCGGGCTAGATAATCTGGACCCTTTCTTTCTAAAACTATCTGCTGAAATTGTTGCCACCCCTATTACTAGCCTCTTCAACCTCTCTTTCGTGTCGTCTGAGATCCCCAAAGATTGGAAAGCAGCTGCGGTTATCCCCCTCTTCAAAGGGGGGGACACCCTTGACCCTAACTGCTACAGACCTATATCTATCCTACCCTGCCTTTCTAAGGTCTTCGAAAGCCAAGTCAACAAACAGATTACCGACCATTTCGAATCCCACCACACCTTCTCCGCAATGCAATCTGGTTTCAGAGCTGGTCATGGGTGCACCTCAGCCACGCTCAAGGTCATAAACGATATCGTAACCGCCATCGATAGGAAACAATACTGTGCAGCCGTATTCATTGACCTGGCCAAGGCCTTTGACTCTGTCAATCACCACATCCTCATTGGCAGACTCGACAGCCTTGGTTTCTCTAATGATTGCCTCGCCTGGTTCACCAACTACTTCTCTGATCGAGTTCAGTGTGTCAAATCGGAGGGTCTGTTGTCCGGGCCTCTGGCAGTCTCTATGGGGGTGCCACAGGGTTCAATTCTTGGACCGACTCTCTTCTCTGTTTACATCAATGATGTCGCTCTTGCTGCTGGTGATTCTCTGATCCACCTCTACGCAGACGACACTATTCTGTATACTTCTGGCCCTTCTTTTGACACTGTGTTAACAACCCTCCAGGCGAGCTTCAATGCCATACAACTCTCCTTCCGTGGCCTCCAACTGCTCTTAAATACAAGTAAAACCAAATGCATGCTCTTCAACCGATCGCTGCCTGCTCCTGCCCGCCTGTCCAACATCACTACTTTGGACGGCTCTGACTTAGAATATGTGGACACCTACAAATACCTAGGTGTCTGGTTAGACTGTAAACTCTCCTTCCAGACTCACATCAAACATCTCCAATCCAAAGTCAAATCTAGAATTGGCTTCCTATTCCGCAACAAAGCATCCTTTACTCATGCTGCCAAACATACCCTTGTAAAACTGACCATCCTACCAATCCTCGACTTCGGTGATGTCATTTACAAAATAGCCTCCAAAACCCTACTCAATAAATTGGATGCAGTCTATCACAGTGCCATCCGTTTTGTCACCAAAGCCCCATATACTACCCACCACTGCGACCTGTACACTCTCGTTGGCTGGCCCTCGCTTCATACTCGTCGCCAAACCCACTGGTTCCAGGTCATCTACAAGACCCTGCTAGGTAAAGTCCCCCCTTATCTCAGCTCGCTGGTCACCATAGCAGCACCTACCTGTAGCACGCGCTCCAGCAGGTATATCTCTCTAGTCACCCCCAAAACCAATTCTTCCTTTGGACGCCTCTCCTTCCAGTTCTCTGCTGCCAATGACTGGAACGAACTACAAAAATCTCTGAAACTGGAAACACCTATCTCCCTCACTAGCTTTAAGCACCAGCTGTCAGAGCAGCTCATAGATTACTGCACCTGTATATAACCCATCTACAATTTAGCCCAAACAACTACCTCTTTACCTACTGTATTTATTTATTAATTTATTTTGCTCCTTTGCACCCCATTATTTCTGTCTCTACTTTGCACTTTCTTCCACTGCAAACCAACCATTCCATTGTTTTTTTAGTTTTTATTTTACTTGCTGTGTTGTACTCACTTCGCCTCCATGGCCTTTTATATTTTTATTTATTTATACATATATTTGTTTGCCTTCACCTCCCTTATCTCACCTCACTTGCTCACATTGTATATAGACTTATTTTTTTTTCACTGTATTATTGACTATATGTTTGTTTTACTCCATGTGTAACTATGTGTTGTTGTATGTGTCGAACTGCTTTGCTTTATCTTGGCCAGGTCGCAATTGTAAATGAGAACGTGTTCTCAATTTGCCTACCTGGTTAAATAAAGGTTAAATAAAAAAAATAAATAAAAAAACTTAGTGGTCTATAGCAACTTCCCACAAGAATGGGGTTTAGGGGAGGTAGATGACCCTGTAGCCATATTACTTAAACAGTGAGATCCTCTCTTACCTTTACAGGAATATGGTTCTGAATATAAACAGAAACACCTCCACCACTGGCATTTCTGTATTTTCGGTAATGTTATAACCTTGAATTGCTACCACTGTCTCAAAGGTATTGTCTAAGTGAGTTTCAGAGATAGTCAGAATATGAATGTCCTCTGTTACTAGCAAGTTCTTCATTTTATGAACCTTGTTTCTTAAGCTACATGTATTACTCATTTTCTGGTTGAATAAAACTGTTACATTAGTTTGTAAGATAACTTTAGACTGTTTACTGTATTACAAAGTAATATTGAATTGTGTTTGGTTGACAATGCAAACAAATATCAAAAGTTAAAGGAGATATATGTAATGCCTGGGTAGTTTCATCTGAGCCACAAGCTTAAACGGTCAAAGAGGAGTAGTGTCTATAATACAAGTCTAAGGTCATTTAAATTAATTGGGTTTTATGCAAAGAAATCCTGAAATCAGCATTTTATCAGGATCTGTGCTATGCGGAATCCTTGGGACGTCAGTATCTCATTGAAGTTGAAATTTTAAATGGTTAAGGTAAGGGTTAGGGTTAGGGTAAGGGTTAGGGTTTAGGGTAGGGAAGTCCCAAGGATCCCGGTGTGAACTGACAATCTTATCAGTGCTTAATGATGTCAAAGTCTATATTATGAAGCCATTTCTCAATGATTTGGTTCTTTAGATTTAACTATATAAGATCAAATAAACCCTTAGATTACTCAAGAGACAAGAAATTGACCTCCGGAAGTCCTCCAAATCTTTCTTCTGTATACACAACAATCCTTTATGAATCATAATCTTTTTGTTTTGTTTAGAATAATACGCTTGGAAGAAAAAGGATATGTCACAAAGAGGAAAACCTGTGAGCAAGAAATACATAAAACAGAGTAGATTGGAGTTTCGTATAATATGGATGGGGTTTACTCATACAAACCTGCAGTATTATTAAATATTTGTTTCCCCAGACAACATGCATGTGGCCCTTTAGACGCACCCACAGTAATAAAAAACTAGGCTACTGTAGTAGCAGTGAATTGTCAGTCACCAGGTGAGCCCTACTATGATGATACAGCGGGCATGTCACTGCACTGTAGATTATGTGTCAATTGTAGTGAGCAGGTTAACAAATACTAGCGTTTTTGTGGGAGAAATTATGTTTTCTGAAGCTTTCCAGTCACCCACTTGCATTTGAACTCAAAACGATTATTTGGTAGGCATTGTGGCAGCACTGTCTTGGAACCATATGTGTGTATATTGCATTATGGATGAAAATATAATCCATGCCTTCTATTACTTCATAGTGCATTATAATGACCTAATATTATGATCATTATAAATTTACACTTGTTATATGAAAAGCCTATCAAAATGTATAAACCCATATAATGCATTCACAATACTTGAATTCTGCCTCGAACAAATGTGAAGACAAATGCTTTCAGTTCATCACACTGTGGCATGTGGATTGGTATGGTTCGGTGAACCACGCTCACGTGCAGAGTAATCTTACCTGAGACCTAAATGGCTAGGCTTTAGCTCTGTGTGATATGCAACGCCCAGCCGGGTCACATAGACATTGGGCGTCCTACTAAATGCATTTTGTGAGATTCGACACCCGGTCAGTCACATTATACACTGAGTGTCCTGCTAAATGCATTGTGTGAGCTTTGATTGAGGTAATTCCTCTGAGCTATTGCCTGGGGAAAGTAGTCCAAACCTGCGTTGGCAGCTTTCTCACTTGCAGGACGCCAGTGGCGACAGATGCGTGAAGCTGCAGATGTTCCCTGATTATAGGCTTGGGCAATAATCAGCTTGGTGGAGTCGTGCTCTGCTTTGCTCACCCTCTCATTTCTACTGGCTTACCCTCTGTGTAAGATTACTCCCACCATTGATTCTCTGGAGGTTCAGATCCATCCGTCAACGTCACTATGATATTGAGTGCGAATACTCTATCTGTGATAGAAAATCAAATGGAACCGAGAAAGAGAAATCATTAGTCAGTGGGTGGGTGTGTGTGTGTGTGTGTGGGTTGTTTGAAGGGGGGATTGCGACTGCACTAATGTTGCTGTAAATTGTGAATGTTGAACATACATTTGTGCATTCCCATTATGTTTGACAGTTCACTCCAAAATCAAGGTTTGTCAAACATTTTCAGACCTCCAAAGTGGTCTAATGTTGAGATAAGTCCATGTCCCATGCCATCTGTTGTATAGATCCAGCTCTATAACTCAATCCCAAATGAATGGGAAAGATTGACACCGTACAATTTACTCATATTAGACGGTGCCTATCTCTCCCATTCATTTGTGGTCACAGGATCTACACAACAGATGGAATGGGGGGTGGAGCGTGGACTCATCTTGACATTAGACCTCTGTGGAGGTCTAAAACATTTTAAATGAACACTTTGGAAATCTGAAAAACGTCACACAAACTTCAGGGATAGTAAAGAGAGTTTCCTGTTCTGGGTGCTTGGCAAGCAGGCTGCAGTTCAAATGTAAATTAAAAGGAGAAAGCACAAGACATGAAGCTATGAATCAGAGGCATCAACCAGCAATAGAAACATTGTAGAGTTGGAAGATACTGTGGCCCCAAATGTCTGTAACTGTATCTAAATTTCCTCAAACTAATACAATACATTTATATATGTTTTAATATTTTAAGTTTATCTATAAATTGGTGAATAAGAATAACACATTCTCTGTTTATAAGGGTCCCATAGAAATTGGAATTTGTCTGGAAGATGTTTCAGAGAAACAACTGAACAATCACATCACATTGGGAACTTCCGGCGCCGGAAAGAGATGGCTGCCTCGCTTCGCGTTCCTTGGAAAATATGCAGTATTTTGTTTTTTTACGTGTTATTTCTTACATCGGTACCCCGGGTAATCTTAGGTTTCATTACATACAGTCGGGAGGAACTACTGAATATACGATTAACGTCAACTCATCATCGTTCCTACCAGGAATATGACTTTCCCGAAACGGATCCAGTGTCTTGCCTTCCACACAATACAATGGATCTGATCCCAGCCGGCGACCCTGTGCGACGCCGAAAAAGGGGAAAACGTGGCGGTCTCGTGGTCAGGCTTCGGAGACGGGCACATCGCGCTCCACTCCCTAGCATACTACTCGCCAATGTCCAGTCTCTTGACAATAAGGTTGATGAAATCCGAGCACGGGTAGCATTCCAGAGAGACATCAGGGATTGCAACGTGCTCTGCTTCACGGAAACATGGCTAACTCAAGGGACGCTAACGGAGTCGGTGCAGCCAGCTGGTTTCTCCATGCATCGCGCCGACAGAAACAAACATCTTTCCGGTAAGAAGAGGGGCGGGGGGGTATGCCTTATGATTAACGAGAAGTGGTGTGATCATCATAACAACACACAAGAACTCAAGTCGTTCTGTTCACCTGATCTAGAACTCCTCACAATCAAATGTCGACCGCATTATCTACCAAGGGAATTCTCGTCAATCATAATCACAGCCGTATACATTCCCCCCCAAGCAGACACATCGATGGCCCTGAACGAACTTTATCTGACTCTTTGTAAACTGGAAACCACACACCCTGAGGCTGCATTCATCGTAGCTGGGGATTTTAACAAGGCTAATCTAAAAACAAAACTCCCTAAATTCTATCAGCATATCGATTGTGCTACCAGGGCTGGAAAAACACTAGACCATTGTTACACTAATTTCCGCGACGCTTATAAGGCCCTCCCCCGCCCCCCTTTCGGAAAAGCTGACCACGACTCCATTTTGTTGATTCCAGCCTACAAACAAAAACTCAAACAACAAGCTCCCGCGCTCAGGTCTGTTCAACGCTGGTCCGACCAATCTGAATCCACGCTTCAAGACTGCTTCGATCACGCAGATTGGAATATGTTCCGCATCGCGTCCAACAACAATATTGACGAATATGCTGATTCGGTGAGCGAGTTCATTAGGAAGTGCATTGACGATGTCGTACCCACAGCAACGATAAAAACATTCCCAAACCAGAAACCGTGGATTGACGGCAGCATTCGCGTGAAACTGAAAGCGCGAACCACTGCTTTTAACCAGGGCAAGGTGACCGGAAGCATGACCGAATACAAACAGTGTAGCTATTCTCTCCGCAAGGCAATCAAACAGGCCAAGTCTCAGTACAGAGACAAAATCGAGTCGAAATTCAACAGCTCAGACACAAGAGGTATGTGGCAGGGTCTACAGTCAATCACGGATTACAAAAAGAAAACCAGCCCCGTCGAGGACCAGGATGTCTTGCTCCCAGACAGGCTAAACAACTTTTTTGCCCGCTTTGAGGACAATACAGTGCCACTGACACGGCCCCCTACCAAAACCTGCGGGCTCTCCTTCACTGCAGCCGAGGTGAGTAAAACATTTAAACGTGTTAACCCTCGCAAGGCTGCAGGCCCAGACGGCATTCCCAGCCGCGTCCTCAGAGCATGCGCAGACCAGCTGGCTGGTGTGTTTACGGACATATTCAATCAATCCTTATCCCAGTCTGCTGTTCCCACATGCTTCAAGAGGGCCACCATTGTTCCTGTTCCCAAGAAAGCTAAGGTAACTGAGCTAAACGACTACCGCCCCGTAGCACTCACTTCCGTCATCATGAAGTGCTTTGAGAGACTAGTCAAGGACCATATCACCTCCACCCTACCGGACACCCTAGACCCACTCCAATTTGCTTACCGACCCAATAGGTCCACAGACGACGCAATCGCAACCACACTGCACACTGCCCTAACCCATCTGGACAAGAGGAATACCCATGTGAGAATGCTGTTCATCGATTACAGCTCAGCATTTAACACCATAGTACCCTCCAAACTCGTCATCAAGCTCGAGACCCTGGGTCTCGACCCCGCCCTGTGCAACTGGGTCCTGGACTTCCTGACGGGCCGCCCCCAGGTGGTGAGGGTAGGTAACAACATCTCCACCCCGCTGATCCTCAACACTGGGGCCCCACAAGGGTGCGTTCTGAGCCCTCTCCTGTACTCCCTGTTCACCCACGACTGCGTGGCCATGCACGCCTCCAACTCAATCATCAAGTTTGCGGATGACACTACAGTGGTAGGCTTGATCACCAACAACGACGAGACGGCCTACAGGGAGGAGGTGAGGGCCCTCGGAGTGTGGTGTCAGGAAAATAACCTCATACTCAACGTCAACAAAACAAAGGAGATGATTGTGGACTTCAGGAAACAGCAGAGGGAGCACCCCCCTATCCACATCGACGGGTCAGTAGTGGAGAAGGTGGAAAGTTTTAAGTTCCTCGGTGTACACATCACGGACAAACTGAACTGGTCCACCCACACAGACAGCGTTGTGAAGAAGGCGCAGCAGCGCCTCTTCAACCTCAGGAGGCTGAAGAAATTCGGCTTGTCACCAAAAGCACTCACAAACTTCTACAGATGCACAATCGAGAGCATCCTGTCGGGCTGTATCACCGCCTGGTACGGCAACTGCTCCGCCCACAACCGTAAGGCTCTCCAGAGGGTAGTGAGGTCTGCAGAACGCATCACCAGGGGCAAACTACCTGCCCTCCAGGACACCTACACCACCCGATGTCACAGGAAGGCCATAAAGATCATCAAGGACAACAACCACCCAAGCCACTGCCTGTTCACCCCGCTATCATCCAGAAGGCGAGGTCAGTACAGGTGCATCAAAGCAGGGACCGAGAGACTGAAAAACAGCTTCTATCTCAAGGCCATCAGACTGTTAAACAGCCACCACTAACATTTAGCGGCCGCTGCCAACATACTGACTCAACTCCAGCCACTTTAAAAATGGGAATTGATGGAAATTATGTAAAAATGTACCACTAGCCACTTTAAGCAATGCCACTTAATACAATGTTTACATACCCTACATTACCCATCTCATATGTATATATACTGTACTCTATATCATCTACTGCATCTTGCCATCTTTATGCAATACATGTACCACTAGCCACTTTAAACTATGCCACTTTATGTTTACATACCCTACAGTACTCATCTCATATGTATATACCGTACTCTATACCATCTACTGCATCTGCCATGCCGTTCTGTACCACCACTCATCCATATATCTTTATGTACATATTCTTTATCCCTTACACTTGTGTGTGTGTGTAAGGTAGTAGTGTGGAATTGTTAGGTTAGATTACTGTTGGTTATTACTGCATTGTCGGAACTAGAAGCACAAGCATTTCGCTACACTCGCATTAACATCTGCTAACCATGTGTATGTGACTAATAAAATTTGATTTGATTTGATTTGATTTGATCTAATGTGAATGGAGATGCAATGAGTCATACACTTTTGCTACATTTTGCAACGACAGATAGCATCTGTCAACATAGGCTGTATCTCCTCTGTAGCGCGATGGATATGGCAGGGCTTGGAAACTATCACGGATTACAAAGTGAAACCCAGCCATGAGCTGCCCAGCGACGTGAGCCTACCACACAAGCTAAATGCCTTCTATGCTACTTTGAGGCAAGCAACACTGAACCATGCGTGAAAGCACCAGCTGTTCTGGACGACTGTGTGATCTCACTCTCCATAGCCAATGTAAGACCTTTGAACAGGTTAACATTCACAAGGCTGCGGGATACCAGGATGCATACTCAGAGCGTAATCAGCTGGCAAGGGTCTTCCCTGACATTGTCAATCTCTCTCTGACCCGGTCTGTAATACCAATTTGTTTCAAGCAGACCACCATAGTCTGTGTGCCCAACAACGCAAAGGTAAGCTGCTTAAATGACTATTGCCCAGTAGCCCTCACATCAACAGTACCAGTCAAAAGTTTGGACACACCTACTTATTCAAGGGTTTTTCTTTTTTTTAACTATTTTCTACATTGTAGAATAGTGAAGATATCAAAACTATGAAATAACACATATGGAATCATGTAGTAACCAAAAAAGACAACAAATCTAAATATATTTTATATTCTTCCAAGTAGCCACCTTTTGCCTTGATGACAGCTTGGCATTCTCTGTCAGCTTCATAAGGCAGTCACTTGGAATGCATTTCAATTAACAGGTGTGCCTTGTTAAAAGTTAATTTCTATAATTTCTTTGCTTCTTAATGTGTTTGAGCCAATCAGTTGTGTTGTGACAAGGTAGGGGTGGTATACAGAAGATAGCTCTATTTGGTAAAAGACCAAGTCCATATTATGTCAAGAACAGCTCAAATAAGCAAAGAGAAATGACAATCCATCATTACTTCAATACGGAACATTTCGAGAACTTTGAAAGACAAGTGCTATGATGAAACTGGTTCTCATGAGGACCACCACAGGAAATGAAGACCCAGAGTTACCTCTGCTGCAGAGGATATGTTCATTAGAGTTACCAGCCTCAGAAATTGCGGCCCAAATAAATGCTTCAGAGTTCAAGTAACAGACACATCTCAACATCAATTGTTCAGAGGAGACTGGGTGAATCAGGCATTCATGGTCGAATTGCTGCAAAGAAACCAGTACAAAAAGGGTACCAATAAGAAGAAGAGACTTGCTTGGGCCAAAAACCCTGAGCAATGGACATTAGACCAGTGGAAATCTGTCCTTTGGTCTGATGAGTTAAAATTTTAGATTTTTTGGTTCCAGAGTAGGGGAACAGATGGGGGAACAGATGGGAACAGGGGAACAGATGGTCTCCGCATGTGTGATTCCCACCGTGAAGCATGGAGGAGGTGGTGTGATGGTGCTTTGCTGGTGACACTGTCTGTGATTTATTTAGAATTCAAGCACCACTTAAGCAGCATAGCTACCACAGCATTCTGCAACAATAAGCCATCCCATCTGGTTTGCGAATAGTGGGGCTATCATTTGTACAATGACCCAACACACCTCCAGGGTATGTAAGGGTTATTTGACCAAGACAAAGAGTGATGGAGTGCTGCATCAGATTACATGGCCTCCATAATCACCCGACCTCAACCCAATTGAGATGGTTGGGATGAGTTGGACCGCAGAGTGAAGGAAAAGCAGGCAATAAGTGATCAGCATATGTGGGAACTTCTTTAAGACTGTTGGAAAAGCATTCCAGGGGAAGCTGTATGAGAGAATGCCAAGAGTGTGCAAAGCTGTCATCAAGCCAAAGAGTGGTTACTTTTTTGGTTACCACATGATTCCATGTGTGTCTTCACTATTATTCTACAATGTAGAAAATAATCAAAATAAAGAAAAATCATTGAATGAATAGGTGTGTCCAAACTTTTGACTGGTACTGTATTTCAATGAAGGATGGTCATGGCTCACATCAACACCATCATCACAGACCCACTCCAATTTGCATACTGTCCCAGATCCAAAGATGACGGAATCGGTCAAAAGGAATATCTACTGCATGTTAGAATGCTGTTCATTGACTACAGCTCAGCTTTCAACACCATAGTCCTCTCCAAGCTCATCACCAAACTCAGGAACGTGGGATTGAACACCTCCATCTGCAACTGGATCCTGGACTTCCTGATGGGCCACCCCCAGGCGGTGAGGGTAATTAACAACACATACCTTGCTGGGGCTGTAGTGGAACGGGTCAGGAGCTTCAAGTTCCTCGGTGTCCACATCACTAATGAATTAACATGGTCCACACACACACCAACACAGTTGTGAAGAGGGTACGTCAGCGCCTATTCCCCTTCAGGAAAGATTTGGCATGGATCCCCAAAAAGTTATACAGCTGCACCATTGAGAGCATCTTGACTGGCTACATCACTGCATAGTACGGCAACTGCAAGGCACCTGACCGCAAGGTGCTACAGAGGGTAGTGAGTTTGGCGCAGCACATCACTGGGGCTGAGCTCGCTGTCATCCAGGACCTCTACACCAGGCGGTGTCAGAGGACGGCCCCAAAAAATTGTCCAAGACTCCAGCCACTCAAGCCATAGTCTCTTCTCTTTGCTACTTTTACTCATTATTCTTATTCGTTATTCACTATGCATTTGTTCCTTGTGTCACTATTTCTATTTTATCTTTCTCTGCGTTGTTTGAAAAGGACCCGTAAGTAAGCAATGAAACTTGATAGTATCCAATTATTCACCCTTTGTTAAGCCCCGCCCCCTTGGACAACATTTTCCCGGGAAGTGGAAACATCTAGGAGCAACAACCACTCAGCCCCGAAGTGGTAGGCCACACAAGCTCACAGAACGGGACCACCGAGTGCTGAAACGCGTAGTGCGTAAAAATCATCTGAATGGAAGTAAGTCCCCGCAGAAATATTCCAACATCTAGTGGAAAGCCTTCCCAGAAGAGTGGAGACTGCTATAGCAGCAAAGGGGTGACCGACTCCATATTAATGCAGACGAGCAGGTGTCCACGTACTTTGATCATGTAGTGTATCTGAATGCTTACATCGAATGTCTTACTTCGACTGTCATATTTCCAACATAACCAAGACCACAGGTATCACAAGACTTCAATGGTGCTGTAAAAAGGGCAACCTCATGTTTCTTCAGACTGCAGAGAAAATAACTAACGTCATGGTGACTTAATATAGAAAGAGCATAAAGAATATCACAGTACAATCCTTCCATAGTGCATTCCTTTCATATCAGTGGGAAAGAAGTCTCTCACGTTGTTCACCAATATCAAGCACCAACACTGCATAACAGCAGGCATTGCATGTAACATATACAGTATAACGCACTCCATTCCGCTTCTACAAGCCACAAAGTCTTGCATGGTCAGAAGCACGCAGAGCAAGTAATTGGTATCATGTTTTGTACACGGATGGACCGGTGCTGCTGGTTAGAAGATAGTATGAAGAGAAACAGGTGATGGTTTTAGAACACGTTTGTTTTGTGTTTGGTCACCCGTGCTGATGGCTATCACAGCATGGCAGGTTCACACAGGGTTCAGGCCTTTTTCCTCTCACTGAAATAGACAGCGCAGCAATAAGTCTCCGTTGCCTGGTATTAACCCTTCGAAAGTACCTGGGTGCTCAAGAGATTATGCTAATCCTGCTAATCCTTGGCAGTTCTGACTCGGAACGTCCTTCGACTCGCAAGGTGTTCGCTGACACTCGGCAGAATCCAAGAGGACATTTGTCTAGGCGCGGATTGATGCTAAGTAAGCAGTGTCTGTGTTTTTATATGATTCACTCACGCTTTGCATTTGGCACTGGAAAGTCGTTTTGCGTATATGTAATGCATCAGAGGTGGAGTCGTGATTTAAAGGGGGCAGAAGTTCATCCCTACTGCATGCCTAAACTTTCATTTAAGATTGATGCCTGAGTGTGGCAAACTGTTACTTCTTATCCAGCAAGGTGCTCTGCCAACTCACTGGCTTCTCAAAGGAAGTAGTTTGCATCAGTTCTTATGTCTTTCATTACCGTTAATAAATATACATGCAATTTATGGACTTTACCTCATGTTAATGACCTGATACATCTTTGAACATGCAATGTCTGAGCCGTCACCATCTTTCAACACAACAGTCTGCATGGTCACTTTGATTGAATGATTTGTTGAACTGAAAAGCCTGGCCGTGTCAAAATATATTTGCCTACAATGTAAGAAAAGCTACTTAGACAAATCTACCTCGTCATTGGACAGTTGAGCCAAGTTTAGTACAGTATTAGTCAGGGGTCAGAGAGTTGAGGTCTGTTAGGTTTACAGATGGGGCTTAACTAATCCGGAGGTAACCACAATGTCACCTCTTCAAAGTCACCACCATGTGTGAAGTCGGCTAGCTTCAATCCAACCAAACTAAGAACGCAAACCAGGTAACCTGACACCTTATTATGTTTCTACTGAAGGTTGGGCTTGGTGGCATGATGAATATTAGTGGGTCATTTCTATTCACACCATCTGTTGGCGTAACCATTGTCTCATTTGTGTCTTTAACTAGATCGCTAAGACACAGATCCCCCAAGACACCAATTATTATTTAGTATAATTCTTAGTATTTTCTGCAGTGCCCCAGTTTACAATAATCTGCACTATTACAAGAGGCTTTCAGTATTTATTTTCATGTTTCCAAATAAAGCAAATTTTTCTTATCACCCTGCTTACTATAGACCCTCTTGCTGTCCTTACTGTTTCTTGATTGAACTGGATGAGTACAAATGTACCACCCCATAATCAAATTCAAAACATTGTCACCTCTCGTGTTTCTCGCCAACAGTTTCTGATTTTAGCTTGGACCCTAGTTAATGATGTTTGATATATTTTTGATTAGCACTTAAATTGTAAGCGTAGGACTGCTGGTAGTTTAGTGACAGCCTACCTTCCCCAATTCAAAATTCAAAAGAAGTATTAAGGCAGTCGTTTCTCAAGAAACTCACAGAAAGAGCTTGTGGTCTCAACACCAAAATGTCTAGTCATACCAAGCAGAAGCAACTACTACTTTGAAAGCAAACAAGGTGTTTCCCTTTTGTTTACCTCAGCACGGCATTCATTAAATGAAGTTTGTCTGTGTGTGCGCGCGTGTGAGGTGAATATTAGATGGTGTTACCATTCTTCATAAACACAGGGAATGACAGTATAGCTTAGGCAATGTTTATATTGCAGGGAAGTGCTGTCACCGATCCGATCATGTTACAATACATACTTCCTGGATATGGCATATCCAGACTTAAATAGTTCTAAACCCGAAAAAATGGTTCTGGATAGACTTTATACTGTATGTTACAATGTATTACATGTTTAGAAATACCAAGAACATAAACATATCCCATGCTCACTACTCAAAGAAAATGCTCAAATTATTGATACAGTATACAGTGCCTTCGGAAAGTATTCAGACCCCTTGACTTTTTCCACATTTTGTTACGTTACAGCCTTATTCTAAAATGGATTTTAAAAAATGTACATCCTCAGCAATCTACACACAATGCCCTATAACGGTAAAGCAAAAACAATAAATAAAAAAACAGAAATAAGTTATTTACATAATTATTCAAACCCTTTGCTATGAGACTTCGACATTGAGCTCAGGTGCATACTGTTTCCATTGAGCATCCGTGAGATGTTTCTACAACTTGATTGGAGTCCACCTGTAGCAAATTCAATTGATTGGGCATGATTTGGAAAAGACACACCTGTCTATACAAGGTCCCACAGTTGACAGTGTATGTCAGAGCAAAAACCAAGCCATGAGGTCAAAGGAATTGTCCGTAGAGCTCAGAGACAATTGTGTGTAGACACAGATCTGGGGAAGGGTACCAAAACATTTCTGCAGCATTGAAGGTCCCAAGAACACAGTGGCCTCAATCATTCTTGAATGGGAGAAGTTTGGAACCACCAAGTCTCTTCCTAGAGCTGGCCGCCCGGCCAAACTGATCAATCGGGTGAGAAGGGTCTTGGTCAGGGAGGTGACGATGGTCACTCTGACAGAGCTCTAGAGTTCCTCTGTGGCGATGGGAGAGCCTTCCAGAAGGACAACCATCTCTGCAGCACTCCACCAATCAGGCCTTTATGGTAGACTGGACAGCCAGAAGCGACTCCTCAGTAAAAGGCACATGACAGCCCACTTGGAGCTTGCCGAAAGACAACTAGAGACTCAGACCATGAGAAGCACGTTTCTCTGGTCTGATTTAAACAAGATTGAACTCTTTAGCCTGAATACCAAGTGCCATGTCTGGAGGAAAACTGGCACCATCCCTACAGTGAAGCATGGTGGTGACACCATCGTGCTGTGGGGATGTTTTTCAGCGGCAGGGACTGGGAGACTAGTCAGGATCAAGGCACAGATGAATGGAGCAAAGTATGGATAGATCCTTGATGAAAACCTGCTCCAGAACGCTCAGACTGGGGTGAAGGTTCACCTTCCAACGGGACAATGACCCTAAGCACACAGCCAAGACAACGCAGGAGTGACTTCGGTACAAGTCTTCAGTACAAGTGCCTGAGTCAGCGTTTTCCACCACCATCAACAACGGAATATTCACATGGAAGAATGGTGTCGCATCCCTCCAGACACTTGTAGAATCTATGCCAATGCGGCTTTGGCGGCTCTTGGTGTCCCAACACCCTATTAAGACACTTTATGTACAGTGGGGAGAACAAGTATTTGATACACTGCCGATTTTGCAGGTTTTCCTACTTACAAAGCATGTAGAGGTCTGTAATTTTTTATCATAGGTACACTTCAACTGTGAGAGACGGAATCTAAAACAAAAATCCAGAAAATCACATTGTATTATTTGTAAGTAATTAATTTGCATTTTATTGCATGACATAAGTATTTGATCACCTACCAACCAGTAAGAATTCCGGCTCTCACAGACCTGTTAGTTTTTCTTTGAGAAGCCCTCCTGTTCTCCACTCATTACCTGTATTAACTGCACCTGTTTGAACTCGTTACCTGTATAAAAGACACCTGTCCACACACTCAATCAAACAGACTCCAACCTCTCCACAATGGCCAAGACCAGAGAGCTGTGTAAGGACATCAGGGATAAAATTGTAGACCTGCACAAGGCTGGGATGGGCTACAGGACAATAGAAACAGCTTGGTGAGAAGGCAACAACTGTTGGCGCAATTATTAGAAAATGGAAGAAGTTCAAGATGACGGTCAATCACCCTCGGCCTGGGGCTCCATGCAAGATCTCACCTCGTGGGGCATCAATGATCATGAGGAAGGTGAGGGATCAGCCCAGAACTACACGGCAGGACCTGGTCAATGACCTGAAGAGAGCTGGGACCACAGTCTCAAAGAAAACCATTAGTAACACACTACGCCGTCATGGATTCAAATCCTGCAGCGCACACAAGGTCCCCCTGCTCAAGCCAGCGCATGTCCAGGCCCGTCTGAAGTTTGCCAATGACCATCTGGATGATCCAGAGGAGGAATGGGAGAAGGTCATGTGGTCTGATGAGACAAAAATAGAGCTTTTTGGTCTAAACTCCACTCGCCGTGTTTGGAGGAAGAAGAAGGATGAGTACAACCCCAAGAACACCATCCCAACCGTGAAGCATGGAGGTGGAAACATCATTCTTTGGGGATGCTTTTCTGCAAAGGGGACAGGACGACTGCACCGTATTGAGGGGAGGATGGATGGGGCCATGTATCGCGAGATCTTGGCCAACAACCTCCTTCCCTCAGTAAGAGCATTGAAGATGGGTCGTGGCTGGGTCTTCCAGCATGACAACGACCCGAAACACACAGCCAGGGCAACTAAGGAGTGGCTCCGTAAGAAGCATCTCAAAGTCCTGGAGTGGCCTAGCCAGTCTCCAGACCTGAACCCAATAGAAAATCTTTGGAGGGAGCTGAAAGTCCATATTGCCCAGCGACAGCCCTGAAACCTGGAGGGTCTGGAGAAGGTCTGTATGGAGGAGTGGGCCAAAATCCCTGCTGCAGTGTGTGCAAACCTGGTCAAGAACTACAGGAAACGTATGATCTCTGTAATTGCAAACAAAGGTTTCTGTACCAAATATTAAGTTCTGCTTTTCTGATGTATCAAATACTTATGTCATGCAATAAAATGCAAATTAATTACTTAAAAATCATACAATGTGATTTTCTGGATTTTTGTTTTAGATTCCGTCTCTCACAGTTGAAGTGTACCTATGATAAAAATTACAGACCTCTACATGCTTTGTAAGTAGGAAAACCTGCAAAATCGCCAGTGTATCAAATACTTGTTCTCCCCACTGTAGGTGTTTCCTTTATTTTTGCAGTTACTTGTAAATGGAAACTGAAGTCAATTCCAAAAGCAGTACATACACCTGGTAAATACTGTAGTTACACTACTGGTGCTGCTCCACATAGAATGATATTCATAGAATTGTATGCACAGTTTAGATACTGATTTTGCTACAGAGCACATTGACAACAGATCAATAATGATAATAGCACAGTGAAATGACGAATCTTAATGCGCATGTCAACTCAACAAAAACAAGCTTCCGAGTGCTGGTGTGTCCATATGCACTGGCAAATTCATAAATCAAATGAGTATTAACATTGTAATACAGAGCAGGCTTTGAAAAGCAGGTCTGCCAGGACTGATAGTACCAAAGACAAGTAACTGACCGCAAAACAATCAATTTATACTGAACAAAAATATAGGAACGCACCATGCAACGCTTTCATTGATTTTACTGAGTTACAGTTCATATGAGGAAATCAGTCAATTATAATAATTTCATTAGGCCCTAATCTATGGATTTCAAATGACTGGGAATACAGATATGCATCTGTTGATCACAGATACCTAAAATAAATGGGCCTCTATGGGCCTCAGGATCTCGTCACGGTATTTTTGTGCATTCAAATTGCCATCAATAAAATGCAATTGTGTTCGTTGTCCGTAGCTTATGTCTGCCCATACCATAACCCCACCTCCACCATGGGGCACTCTGTACACAACGTTGACATCAGCAAACCACTTACCCACAAGGCGCCATACACGTGATCTGCGTTTGTGACGTACTGCCAAATTCTCTAAAACGACGTTGGAGGCAGCTTATGGCAGAGAAATTAACATTCAATTCACTGGCATCAGCTCTGGTGGACATTACTGCAGTCAGCATGCCAATTGCACGCTTCCTCAAAACATTACCTCAAAAAGCACTAATCGCTCAGCGCTATCTAAGAGACATACCCCGGATGGTGCTAGGGGAACTGCTCCTGCTGTTAAACCTTGAAGAAATATGTATTTTTTTCTGATTGGTTTCTATAAACTAGGGTACTGGTGAGCATTTCTTGTAGTGGACAACTATTGGAGCTGTTACAAAGTCATTCATAATTTGCCTTTTTTTCAAGTAAATACATTAAGACAGCATTTCCAACTCGGTCCTGGGTACTCCAAGGGGTACATGTTTTGGTTTTTGCCCTAGCACTACACAGCTGATTCAAATAATCAGCTCATCATCAAGCTTTGATAATTTAAATCAGCTGTGTAGTGTTGGGGGAAAAAACGTGCACCCCTTGGGGTCCCCAGGACCGAGTTTGGGAAACGCTGCACTAAGAAATAAAGGGGTAACATATACTGAACATTAAATTCAGTAACAGTAACATATACTGAACATTAAATTCTCTGGCAACAGATCTGGTGGATATTCCTGCAGCCAGCATGCCAATTGCACGCTCCCTCAAAACTTGAGATATCTGTGGCATCTGTGTTGTGTGACAAAACTGCACATTTTAGAGTGGCCTTTTATTGTCCCCTGCACAAGGTGCACCTGTGTAATGATCATGCTGTTTAATCAGGTTCTTGATCTGTCAGGTGGATGGATTATCTTGGTTATGGATAAATGCTCACTAACAGGGATGTAAACAAATGTGTGCACAACATTTGAGAGAAATAAGCTTTTTGTGCGTATGGAACATTTCTGGGATCTTTTATTTCAGCTCATGACAAATTCCCATCAATTTCGGTTACCGGCCCAATGCTCTAATAAACATAATATCTAGCCTTTACCAAACACTGATGAACAATTCAATAATCCTATTTGATGGTGCATGTAGTTTGCATATCCACACTGTATGTCACACTTAATGTTTACCAAAACCATGGCCAATCAATGAATGTGACTTCTTGCCCGTTGCATAGCAACACAGGAGAATCTGGCAGGCTGTAAATGAAGATCCAAGCTTTTTTACAACTGTTAGGTCATGTACAGGTCAACCAGTAATCGGTTAATTCAATAAAGCTGTGCAAGGGGGACCTATGACGGTGGCCAGGGTTACGCAGAGTTCTGCATCCTCGCTATATTTATTACCCTCCTCTGTAGCTGCCTTCAATTCTGTGAAGTCTTAATTACTCACTGTCAGAAGAACTGGGGGGACTGCTTTCTATTTATGATTTACAAGCAATCACCATGCGCGTAGGGCCGTAGACCCGCACGCTACAAAGGCAAGTCACTTACTTTAAAGCAAACTTCAATCAGATGCAGTCAAGCATTTGCTCCCATGATATTGCTGCTGAGCCCCTATCCAGTCTAATCCCAAATGACCTCTGGCTCATAGATGTGCACATCAATGTGGACTATGGTGTTTTACCGGCTCCTGATGATGTATGTGTGATGTATGGTCCATGCTGAAAGACATTCCATTTTGAATGTGGGTTGACTGCTGTAAATAGCACCTAAGATATAGATGCAATTAATAACTCTGCCACTAACTGTGGACGCTTCATATCTGCAGTGGTTTTCATAAATATAGCATGTATTTTATTTATGCAGATGAGTGAGTTGGGCCCCTGTGATGTACTTATCATGTGGCTGCTTTCACGTGGCCCTCTGTCTGAGCATGTCTCACATAGTAGAGAGGAGGGGTCTCTTTCAGAGCCTTATAATAATGATTTGGTGGGTGCTTATATTT
Source organism: Salvelinus alpinus (assembly GCF_045679555.1). Taxonomy (NCBI): domain Eukaryota; kingdom Metazoa; phylum Chordata; class Actinopteri; order Salmoniformes; family Salmonidae; genus Salvelinus; species Salvelinus alpinus. The sequence continues at coordinate 13,285,420 of NC_092109.1, forward strand.
GTCCTGTTTTATGTAGAACTGTGTATTATACGCATGTATGAAATGGAAATGCGTTTTTTGCATATCCCAACTCCCTCTGAGTAATCCTTGGTGAGAGGGGTTACGGCCAGCCATTATCAACGGCGACCCTGGAGCAATTAGGGATAAGTGCCTTTCTCAAGGGAACATCGAAAGACTTTTCACCTTGTCGGCTCGGGACGTCAAACTTATCGGTTACTGGCCAGTGCTCTAACCTAGACTACCTGCCTCTCCTTATATAAACTCAGCAAAGAAAGAAACTTCAATTTTCAGGACCCTGTCTTTCAAAGATAATTCACAAAAATCCAATTAACTTCACAGATCTTCATTGTAAAGGGTTTAAACACTGTTTCCCATGCTTGTTCAATGAACCATAAAACAATTAATGAACATGCACCTGTGGAACAGTCGTTAAGACACAAACAGCTTAGAGATGGTAGGCAATTAAAGGTCACAGTTATGAAAACTTAGGACACTAAAGAGGCCTTTCTACTGACTCTGAAAAACACCAAAAGAAAGATGTCCAGGGTCCCTGCTCATCTGCGTGAACGTACCTTAGGCATGCTGCAAGGGGCATGAGGACTGCAGATGTGGCCTGGGCAATAAATTGCAATGTCCGTACTGTGAGACGCCTAAGATAGCGCTAAAGGGAGGCAGGATGGACAGCTGATCGTCCTCGCAGTGGCAGACCACGTGTAACAACACCTGCACAGGATCGGGACATCCGAACATCACACCAGCGGGACAGGAACAGGATGGCAACAACAACTGCCCGAGTTACACCAGGAACGCACAATCCCTACATCAGAGATCAGACTGTCCGCAATAGGCTGAGAGAGGCTGGACTGAGCGCTTGTAGGCCTGTTGTAAGGCAGGTCCTCTCCAGACATCACCGGTAACAACGTCGCCTAGGGGCACAAACCCACCATTATTTTATTTATGTGGTTTTGTCTCACCAGGGGTGATGGTCGGATTCGTGTTTATCGTCGAAGGAATGAGCGTTACACAGAGGCCTGTACTCTGGAGCGGGATCGATTTGGAGGAGGAGGGTCCGTCATGGTCTAGTGTGGTGTGTCACAGCATCAATCTCAACGCTGTACGTTACAGGGAAGACATCCTCCTCTCTCATGTGGTACCCTTCCTGCAGGCTCATCCTGACATGACCCTCCAGCACGACAATGCCACCAGCCATACTGCTCGTTCTGTGCGTGATTTCCTGCAAGACAGGAATGTCAGTGTTCTGCCATGGCCAGCGAAGAGCCTTGATCTCAATCCCATTGAGCATGTCTGGGACCTGTAGGATCGAAGGGTGAGGGCTAGGGCCATTCCCCCCAGAAATTTCCGGGAACTTGCAGATGCCTTGGAGTGGGGTAACATCTCACAGCAAGAACTGGCAAATCTGGTGCAGTCCATGAGGAGGAGATGCACTGCAGTACTTAATGCAGCTGATGGCCACACCAGATACTGACAGTTACTTAGGATGTTGACCCCCCCTTTGTTCAGGGACACATTATTCAATTTCTGTTAGTCACATGTTGTGGAACTTGTTCAGTTTATGTCTCAGTTGTTGAATCTTGTTATGGTCGTACAAATATTTACACATGTTAAGTGTGCTGAAAATAAACGCAGTTGACAGTGAGAGGACGTTTCTTTTTTTGCTGAGTTTATATATACAGTGGGGAGAACAAGTATTTGATACACTGCCGGTTTTGCAGGTTTTCCTACTTACAAAGCATGTAGAGGTCTGTAATTTTATCATAGGTACACTTCAACTGTGAGAGACATAATCTAAAACAAAAATCCAGAAAATCACATTGTATGATTTTTAAGTAATTCATTTGCATTTTATTGCATGACATAAGTATTTGATCACCTACCAACCAGTAAGAATTCTGGCTCTCACAGACCTGTTATATACACATACACACAGTGCCTTGCGAAAATATTCATCCCCCTTGGCATTTTTCCTGTTTTGTTGCCTTACAACCTGTAATTAAAATAGATTTTGATTTACACAACATGCCTACCACTTTGAAGATGCAAAATATTTTTTATTGTGACAAAAAACTGAAAACTTGAGCAAGCATAACTATTAACCCCCCCCCCCCCCCCCCCCCTGCTGATAGATGAACCTCTGTCCCGGTCTCAAATCTCTGGATGACTGAAACAGGTTTCCCTCAAGAATTTCCCTGTATTTAGCACCATCATTCCTTCAATTCCGACCAGTTTCCCAGTCCCTGCCAATGAAAAACATCCCCACAGCATGATGCTGCCACCACCATACTTCACTGTGGGGATGGTGTTCTCAGGGTGATGAGAGGTGTTGGGTTTGTGCCAGACATAGCATTTTCCTTGCTGGCCAAAAAGCTACATTTTAGTCTCATCTGACCAGAGTACCCTCTATATATGTTTAGGGAGTCTCCCACATGCCTTTTGGCGAAACCAAACATATTTGCTTATTTTTTTCTTTAAGCAATGGCTTTTTTCTGGACACTCTTCCGTAAAGCCCAGCTCTGTGGAGTGTACAGCGTAAAGTGGTCCTATGGACAGATACTCCAATCTCCACTGTGGAGCTTTGCAGCTTCTTCAGGGTTATCTTTGGTCACTTTGTTGCCTCTCTGATTAATGCACTCCTTGCGTGTTCCGTAAGATTTGGTTGGCGGCCCTCTCTTGGCAGGTTTGCTGTGGTGCCATATTCTTTCCATTTTTTTAATATGGATTTAATGGTGCTCTGTGGGATGTTCAATGTTCTGGATATTTTTTTATTACCCAACTCTGATCTGTACTTCTCCACAGCTATGTCCCTGACCTGTTTGGAGAGCTCCTTGGTCTTCATGATGCCACTTGCTTGGTGGTGCCCCTTGCATAGTGGTGTTGCAGACTCTGGGACCTTTCAGAACAAGTGTATATATACTCAGATCATGTGACACTTAGATTGCACACAGGTGGACTTTATTTAATTAATTATGGGACTTCTGAAGGTAATTGGTTGCACCAGATCTTATTTAGGTGCGCCCCTTTTCCGTTTAGAATTTTTTGAAGCAAGTTATTTTTTGTATGTCATAACATGAAATCCAAATAAAATCCATTTAAATTCCATTTAATGCAACAAAATAGGAAAAACGCCAAGGGGGTGAATACTTTTGCAAGGCACTGTATATATATATATATGTGTGTGTGTATGTCTGTGCCTGTGTGTGTGTGTGTGTGTATATGCGTGTGAGCATGTGCTTGCTCTTGGAACAGATATAGTGTGGCAGCTTGCATCGTTATTGACCAGAAAAAGCTGTAGATTAGTGCGCTATAGCTCACTGGTAATTGGTTCATGCCTGTATTACACCATCACTGTTGCTGGCTGCCGTGCATCTGAAGCAATGTCATACCACCCACATACTGAGCCAGCCACCTTGACTCACTCGTACAATACACAACACGCCCACAGGACAACAGACACACGTTTTCAGTTAGGCCTCAAAACAATAACAAGCCAAATCGAGACTCTGCCTGTTTTAGATTAAATGAACTGATCACGTGGAAATCAAAGGTTATGTATCTGCGTGAGAATATTGGGAAAAATTCCACTGTGTATTTGCAATGAAATGTTAGTAATGCGTGCTTTGTTCAAGAGCTGTAACAGGGATGGGCCATTTGAGGATGTGAAGTCTATTTGAGACCCTGTCGTGTGTTCTCGTTAAAGCCAAGCTGCGCAAAGAACATGTTCCGAGAAAAAAAAAAAGTCAAAATGGGAAGTATAATGGCATCTGTGGTACAGAGGAGTAACATAGTCAGTCGACAGCAAAAACAGATGTTGAGTCCCAGTGGGTTCCCCAACATGGAGAGAAACCTCAGTCTATGACAGATGGGTGTTTAACCAACCAAACAATGTCATTTCACTGCCCAGTTTGTTATGTATAATCATATTTTATTCAATAAAGAACACCAACAGCAACACATGATGTTAGTCAATAACAGAGGCTCAAACAGTTGCCATGATGTTCCAACCAATCAATCCCATCAACTAGCTGCTGCCTTTGAGCCATAACCAAACAAATAAATTCCACCATCAATAAACGATAGGTATGGCAACCTTGACACTTATTGAACAAAAGACAAGGAAGCAATGTTTTATGAAACAGCAGTTGTTTTGCTTTTGTAACAGACTACGAGGAGGACTGTTATATAGCTTTAAGCTATCAATTCCAAACATTGAAATGTGCAGACTGACCCAGCTGTTATTTTTTTAAATTGAACTTTTATTTAACTAGGCAAGTAGGTTAAGAAAAAAAGTATTATTTACAATGACAGCCTACACCGGCCAAACCCGGTCGACGCTGGGCCAATTGTGTGCCGCCCTATGGGACTCCCAATCACGGCCGGTTGTGATACAGCCTGGATTCAAACCAGGGTATCTGTAGTGACACCTCTAGCACTGAGATGCAGTGCCTTTGACTGCTGTGCCACTCGGGAACCCTTTTAACTGTAAGCATTAAACGTTTGCATAAAATAACATGGGTTTGAATAAGAATGATAGGAATACAATGGTAGCTATCCAAAATGGTCCTGCTTCTTGACCATTTAATCTACAAGACCAACTTTAAAACATTCAGGCTAACCTAACTTCAATAAACTAGATTTATTTTACTTTACAAAAAAACCATCAGAACACAGTGGTAAACATTACAAACGCTACTGCTCTTTAACCATTTCAGTTACAAATATTAAAACAACCTTACATTGTTTGAACTACATGTGTATAAAATAGCATAAAATACCCCACCAACAGAAATAGCAACTCTTGAACTATTCTAGCTAAAGACACCAAACCAACCTTCACATGTTCAGGCTATCATACCAACTATAAATACTTCAAGACCAGCTAACAAGTACACACATTTTCTTTAGGAAATGTACTTTTCTATTGTTTTGTGATGTATATGCCATCAAAACCTACACATGCAAAAAAATATATCTGCAGACTGAGATTTGGATTATGTGAGATGTAAACCAAGAGGATTTGGAGGACAGCTTGACACAACATATAGAATTAAGGGTTAATGTGAGCTCAGCAAAAAAAAGTGTTGCTCTGACAAATGGACTGGCAGGTAGACAGACCGACGGATTGACTGGCTAGTGGGTTGAACTGTGGCTGAACTGTTATGGGTAGTGTCTAGGATGACCTATAGCTGTTCCAACACATTAAATACTTCTTATGGCCTGGCCAAATCTGTCTGGATGGGATTGTGAGGAGCCAAAAGAACATTGGCTTGAAGTGCATCTACGTGTCCTTTCAACAACCTGTCCCACTGAACTGCAGATGCACTCAACAACGGTTGTGTACACATAATCAGCAATCCATACTATTATGGGCAACATTTTTGTGGTGCAAAAGATCCTGCACAGATCTGTAAAAAAATATGTTTTTCGCCCCGCAAAAATGTCACCGTATATATCACTGATCCCCAAACCATTGTGTTTTGACAGAAGATTGAGATTTTTGTTTGTCAGAAGAAAAACATTTTTCTACGTGCACCTGGGACATACAGTGCATTCGGAAAGTATTCAGACCCCTTCACCTTTTCTCCTCAATCTACACACAGTACCCCATAATGACAAAGCATAAACAAGTTTATTGAAATGTTTGCACATTTATTACAACAAAAAAAATGAAATCACATTTACATACAGTGGGGAGAACAATTATTTGATACACTGCCAATTTTGCAGGTTTTCCTACTTACAAAGCATGTAGAGGTCTGTAATTTTTATCATAGGTACACTTCAACTATGAGAGACGGAATCTAAAACAAAAATCCAGAAAATCACATTGTATGATTTTTAAGTAATTAATTTGCATTTTATTGCATGACATAAGTATTTGATACATCAGAAAAGCAGAACTTAATATTTGGTACAGAAACCTTTGTTTGCAATTACAGAGATCATACGTTTCCTGTAGTTCTTGACTAGGTTTGCACACACTGCAGCAGGGATTTTGGCCCACTCCTCCCTACAGATCTTCTCCAGATCCTTCAGGTTTCGGGGCTGTCGCTGGGCAATACGGACTTTCAGCTCCCTCCAAAGATTTTCTATTGGGTTCAGGTCTGGAGACTGGCTAGGCCACTCCAGGACCTTGAGATGCTTCTTACGGAGCCACTCCTTAGTTGCCATGGCTGTGTGCTTCGTGTCGTTGTCATGCTGGAAGACCCAGCCACGACCCATCTTCAATGCTCTTACTGAGGGAAGGAGGTTGTTGGCCAAGATCTCGCGATACATGGCCCCATCCATCCTCCCCTCAATACGGTGCAGTCATCCTGTCCCCTTTGCAGAAAAGCATCCCCAAAGAATGATGTTTCCACCTCCATGCTTCACGGTTGGGATGGTGTTCTTGGGATTGTACTCATACTTCTTCTTCCTCCAAACACGGCGAGTGGAGTTAGACCAAAAAGCTCTATTTTTGTCTCATCAGACCACATGACCTTCTCCCATTCCTCCTCTGGATCATCCAGATGGTCATTGGCAAACTTCAGACAGGCCTGGACATGCACTGGCTTAAGCAGGGGGACCTTGCGTGCGCTGCAGGATTTTAATCCATGACGGCGTAGTGTTACTAATGGTTTTCTTTGAGACTGTGGTCCCAGCTCTCTTCAGGTCATTGACCAGGTCCTGCCGTGTAGTTCTGGGCTGATCCCTCACCTTCCTCATGATCATTGATGCCCCACGAGGTGAAATCTTGCATGGAGCCCCAGACCGAGGGTGATTGACCGTCATCTTGAACTTCTTCCATTTTCTAATAATTGCGCCAACAGTTGTTTCCTTCTCACCAAGCTGCTTGCCTATTGTCCTGTAGCCCATCCCAGCCTTGTGCAGGTCTACAATTTTATCCCTGATGTCCTTACACAGCTCTCTGGTCTTGGCCATTGTGGAGAGGTTGGAATCTGTTTGATTGAGTGTGTGGACAGGTGTCTTTTATACAGGTAACGAGTTCAAACAGGTGCAGTTAATACAGGTAATGAGTGGAGAACAGGAGGGCTTCTTAAAGAAAAACTAACAGGTCTGTGAGAGCCGGAATTCTTACTGGTTGGTAGGTGATCAAATACTTATGTCATGCAATAAAATGCAAATTAATTATTTAAAAATCATACAATGTGATTTTCTGGATTTTTGTTTTAGATTCCGTCTCTCACAGTTGAAGTGTACCTATGATAAAAATTACAGACCTCTACATGCTTTGTAAGTAGGAAAACCTGCAAAATCGGCAGTGTATCAAATACTTGTTCTCCCCACTGTAAGTATTCAGATCCTTTGCTCAGTACTTTGTTGAAGCACATTTGGCAGCGATTACAGCCTCGAGTCTTCTTGGGTATGATGTTACAAGCTTGGCACACCTGTATTTGGGGAGTTTCTCTCATTCTTCTCTGCAGATCCTCTCAAGCTCTGTCAGGTTGGATGGGGAGCGTCGCTGCACAGCTATTTTCAGGTCTCTCCAGAGATGATCGATCTGGTTCAAGTCTGAGCTCTGGTTGGGCCACTCAAGGACATTCAGGGACTTGACACAAAGCCACTCCTACATTGTCTTGGCTGTGTGCTTAGGGTTGTTATCCTGTTAGATGGTGAACCCTCGCCCCAGTCTGAGGTCCCGAGCACTCTGGAGCAGGTTTTCATTAAGGATGTCTCTGTACTTTTCTCTGTTCATCTTTCCCTCGATCCTGACTAGTTGCCCAGTCCCTGCCGCTGAAAAACATCCCCACAGACCAGAGAATCTTGTTTCTCATGGTCTGAGAGTCCTTTAGGTGCCTTTTGGCAAACTCTAAGCGGGCTGTCATGAGCCTTTTACTGAGGAGTGGCTTCCGTCTGACCACTCTACCATAAAGGCCTGATTGGAGGAGTGCTGCAGAGATCCTTGTCCTCGGGGATGTTTCTCCCATTTCCACAGAGGAACTCTGGAGCTCAGTCAGAGTGACGGGTGATCGGGTTCTTGGTCACCTCCATGACCAATGCCCTTCTCCCTTGATTGTGCAGCTCTAGGAAGAGTCTTGGTGGTCCCAAACATCTTCCATTTAAGAATGATGGAGGCCACTATGTTCTTGGGGATCTTTTTAGTACCATTCCTCAGATCTGTGCCAAGACACAATTCTGTCTCGGAGCTCTACGGACAATTCCTTCAACCTCATGGCTTGGTTTTTGCGCTGACATTCAATGTCAACTGTGGAATCCAATCAAGTTGTAGAAACGTCAAGGATGATCGATGGAAACAGGATGCACCGGAGCTCAATTCTTATTAATTATTATGTAAATAAGATATATATTAATGTTTTTATAAATTTTCAAAACTTTCTAAAAACCAGATTTTGCTTTGTCATTATGGGGTATTGTGTGTAGATTGATGTTTTTTTTATTTTTTAAATACATTTTAGAATGATGCTGTAACAAATACTTTCCGAATGCACTGTAGATGTATTCTCCCCATTGTGGGATTGTACCATCAGAAGAATTGTACTGGTAAAGCAATACTTCCTGGGTGCTATCCATGTTTATTTGTTTTGCCGAGTTTAGAGCACACCAGCCATGGCAACTCCTAGCATAGGATAATATCCACCCCTCTCTAAGCAAAAAATATATAATGCCTTGCTGTCGCAGTTTATAATATGCTCTACCTCAAATCTCCATTATTTCATCATCCCCCATTGTCAAGTGGTTCACATCCCTCAGCTCACCCAAGTCCCTGCCAGAGAGCACAGTCAAATCCAACCCAACTTCCAATTCTCCGGATACATAATTAACATGAATTTCTTTAACGTTAAATGACTTTGAATTCGAAGCACTGCTAAATTTGACAGGGCAAATGATCCACAGGCTTACCAACCCTTAATCTGCAGGGAGCAGGCTTCATTTGACAATAGGGCTTCAAAGACTCACGCAATGAACGAGGCACCATATCCTGCCTTTGCATGATGAAATGCGCAGCTGTAGGCCACGTGTCCCTGCATTGACAGTGCAGGATGTGGGAGCCAGGAACCTGACAGACCAAGAGAGGTAATTCCACTGTATTCCAATTATAAAACGAAGCACTTAACCCCACTTACTGAACTAAGTGCCTTACCCACTAATCAGTGCCTGCCTGTACTAGTTAAGGAATCACCTTTACTCATAATCATGCCAGGGCTAGTTCAGCACCTCCACCTTGCCTCCGGTGATCAGGAGAAATTAACGCTCCTTTCACATTCTCGGGGAGTTAGCTCGTTAGGTGCACAATGCTATTGCGCAACACTGCCTGATATTACATTTCTAACCAAGGTTAAGTAAGTACTGTAAAAAACTATAGTCCTATAATAATTTAATTGAAAATACAGTAGACCAGTAAATCAGGGGGTCTAATCTTTCAAACATACACCACCAAGTTTTAGAACACCTACTCATTCAAGGGTTTTTCTTTATTTTTACTAGTTTCTACATTGTAGAATAATAGTGAAGACCTCAAAACTACAAAATAACATATGGAATCATATAGTAACCAAAAAAGTGTTAAACAAATCAAAATATACTTGAGATTTGAGACTCTTCAAATAGCCATCCTTTGCCTTGATGACAGCGTTGCAAACTCTTGGCATTCTCTCAACCAGCTTCACCTGGAATGCTTTTTTTAATACTGGAGTGATAGATGTGCAGATGATGATGTGCAAGTAGAGATACTGTGGTGCAGAAGAGCAAGAGGGTAAGTAATAATATGGTGATGAGGTAGTCGGGTGTGCTATTTACAGATTGGCTGTGTACAGGTACAGTGAATGGCAAGCTGCTCTGACAGCTGATGCTTAAAGTTAGAGAGGCAGATATAAGACTCCAGCTTCAGAGATTTTGCAATTCATTCCAGTCATTGGCAGCAGAGAACTGGAAGGAAAGGCGGCCAAAGGAAGTGTTGGCTTTGGGGATGACCAGTGCAATATACCAGTGCAACATACCGTGCTACGTGTGGGTGTTGCTATGGTGACCAGTGAGCTGAGATAATGCGGGGATTTACCTAGCAAAGATGACCTGGAGCCAGTGGGTTTGGCGATGGATATGTAGTGAGGGCCAGCCAATGAGAGCATACAGATCGCAGTGGTGGGTAGTATATGGGGATTTGGTGATAAAACAGATGGCACTGTGATAGACTACATCCAGTTTGCTGAGTAGAGTGTTGGGGGCTATTTTGTAAATGACATCACCGAAGTCAAGGATCGGTAGGATAGTCAGTTTTACGAGGGTATGTTTTGCGGCATGAGTGAAGGAGGATTTGTCGCGAATAGGAAGCCAATTCTAGATTTAATTTTGGATTGGAGATGCTTAATGTGAGTCTGGAAGGAGAGTTTACAGTCTAACCAGACCCCTAGGTATTTGTAGTTGTCCACATATTCTAGGTCAGAACCGTCTAGAGTAGTAATGCTAGTCGGGCGGGAGGGCAGCAATTGGTTGAAGACCATGCACTTAGTTTAACTAGCATTTAAAAGCATTTGGATGCCATGGATGGAGTGTTGTATGGCGTTGAAGCTCGTTTGGCAGTTTGTTAACACAGTGTCCAAAGAAGGGCCAGCTGTATACAGAATGGTGTCGTCTGCATAGAGGGAACCAGGCGTGGCAGTCATTTGAGAAGCCCAGGCTATTGAGTCTGCCAATAAGAATGCTGTGATTGACAGAGTAGAAAGCCTTGACCAGGTCGATGAAGACGGCTTCACAGTACTGTCTTTTATCAATGGTGGTTATGATATCGTTTAGGACCTTGAGCGTGGCTGAGGTGCTCCCATGACCAGCTCGGAAACCAGATTGCATAGAGGAGAAGGTACGGTGGGATTTGAAATGGTCGGTGATCTGTTTATTAACTTGGCTTTCGGAGACTTTAGAAAGGCAGGGCAGGATGGATATAGCTCTATAACAGTTTGGGTCTAGACTGTCTCCCCCTTTGAAGAGGGGGATGATCGCGGCAGCTTTCCAATCTTTGTGGATCTCAGGGGGGGGGGGGGGGTTGGGAAAGTTGCTGCAGGGGGTGCCTAGATGTTGGCCGGGGTAGGGGTAGCCAGGTGGAAAGCATGTCCAGCTGTGGAAAAATGCTTATTGAAATGATCGATTATCGTAGATTTATCGGTGGTGACAGTGTTTCCTATCCTCAGTGCAGCGGGTAGCTGGGAGGAGGTGCTCTTATTCTCCATGGACTTTAGTGCTACAGGAAGCTAATTTCTGTTTGAAAAAGCTAGCCTTTTTGAAAAGCATATCGCGGGGGCTATTCGATTCTAATGCAGAACGCCACAGGATGTTTTTGTGCTGGTCAAGGCAGTAAAGTCTGGAGTAAACCAAGGCTATATCTGTTCTTAGTTCTACATTGTTTGAAATGGGGCATGCTTATTTAAGATAGAGAGAAAAGCACTTTTGAAGTGCAACCAGGCATCCTGTACTGACGGGATGAGGTCAATATCCTTCCAGGATACCCGGGCCAGGTCGATTAGAAAGGCCTGCTCGCTGAAGTGTTTTAGGGAGCGTTTGACAGTGATGACCTATTACGCACGCAGTCAATGAGGCAGTGATCATTGAGATCCTAGTTGAAGACAGCAGAGGTGTATTTAGAGGGCAAGTTGGTAAGGATGATATCTAAGAGGGTGCCCATGGTTACGGATTTAGGGTTGTACCTGGTAGGTTCCTTGATAATTTGTGTGAGATTGAGGGCATCTAGCTTAGATTGTAGGACAGCCAGGGTGTTAACTTCTTAGCGCTAGGGGTCAGATTTTTTATTTTTTATAACGTGCCCAACGTAAACTGACATTTTCTCTGGCCCAGATCGTAGAATATGCATATAATTTACAGATTAGGATAGAAAACACTCCAAAGTTTCCAAAACTGTCAAAATATTGTCTGTGAGTATAACAATACTTATTCTGCAAGCAAAAACCTGAGAAAATGTAACCCGGAAGTGATATTCTTTCAAAATAATCTGTGTTCCCTGGCCCGTCTAACCTCCATTTAAAGGGGTATCAACCAGATTCCTTTTCCAATGGCTTCCTCAGGCTGTGACCAGGCTTTAGACATAGTTTCAGGCTTTTATTTTGAAAAATGAGCGAGTTTTTTCAAAAGTAGTCAGGTGTCCTCTGAATATTTCCTGCGCGTGAGAGAGGGGCACCCCAATTTCCTTTTGTCTCTTAATGAATAGGTTATGGTCCGGGTGAAATATTATCAATTATGTTTGTTAAAAACAACCTGAGGATTGATTATAAGTCTCGTGAGTGCAAACATCCAAAGATTATCTAAGGTAAGCGATTAATTTTATTGCTTTTCTGACTTTCGTGACCATGCTAATTTGGGGCTAGCTGTTGTAGCATTGAAAGCTACACTCACAAAAGCTTGGATTTCTTTCGCTGTAAAATATATTTTCAAAATCTGACATGATAGGTGGATTAACAACAAGCTAAGCTGTGTTTTGGTATATTTCACTTGTGATTGCATGATTATAAATATTTTTTGTAATATTTTTGCATTTGGCGCCCTGCAATTCTAGCGGTGGTTTAGGAAAGTGATCCCGTAAAAGGGATCCGTAGCGCAGAGAAGTTAAGCATGTCCCAGTTTAGGTCACCTAACAGTACGAACTCTGAAGATAGATGGGGGGCGACCAATTCACATATGGTGTCCAGGGCACAGCTGGGGGCTGAGGGGGGTCTATAACAAGCGGCAAAGGTGAGAGACTTGTTTCTGGAAAGGTGGATTTTTAAAAGTAGAAGCTCAAATTGTTTGGGCACAGACCTGGATAGTATGACAGAACTCTGTGGGCTATCTCTGCAGTAGATTGCAACTCCAACCCCTTTGGCAGTTCTATCTTGTCGGAAAATGTTATAGTTAGGGATGGAAATTTCAGGATTTTTGGTGGCCTTCCTAAACCAGGATTCAGACACGACTAGGACATCCGGGTTGGCGGAGTGTGCTAAAGGCAGTGAATAAAACAAACTTAGGGAGGAGGCTTCTAATGTTAACATGCATGAAACCAATGCTTTTACGGTTACAGAAGTCAACAAATGAAAGCGCCTGGGGAATGGGAATGATGCTGGGGGCTGCAGGGCCTGGGTTAACCTCTACATCACCAGAGGAACAGAGGAGAAGAAGGATAAGAGTAAGGCTAAAGGCTAAAAGAACTGGTCGTCTAGTGTGTTCGGAACAGAGAGTTAAAGGAGCAGGTTTCTGGGCGCGGAAGAATAGATTCAAGGCATATAGTACAGACAAGGGTATGGTAGGAGATAAACCTAGGCATTGAGTGACGATGAGAGAGGTTTTGTCTCTAGAATCACCATTTAACCTGCTGCGGTCACCGCATGTGTGGGGGGTGGAACATAAGGGCTAGCTAAGGCATATTGAACAGGGCAGGAGGCTCTACAGTGAAATAAGACAACAATTACTAACCAAAACAGTAATAGACAAGGCATATTGACATTATTGAGAGGCATGCGTAGCCGACTGATCATAGGGTCCAGTGAGTAGCTAGGCGAGCTGGAGGCATGGCGATTCAAACAGCTAGCAGGCCGGGGCTAGCAGCAGGCTAGCAGATGTTTTTCAGGGGGACATCGCAGCGGGAGAGCCTGTTGAAACCCCCTTGGACGATTATGCCGGCAGACCAGTCGTGACGGATCGGTGGGGCTCCGTGTCGGCAGTAAAGGGTCCAGGCCAATTGGCAAAAGAGGTATTGAAGCCCAGGAATTAACTGATGGATTTCTTCGGCTAGCCGGGAGATGGGCCTAGCTTGAGGCTAGCTCCAGGCTAACTGGTGCGGGACAAGACAATCAAAACAGACATCCCACTGCTACGCCATCTTGGATAAAATATGATTGATTCCATGTGTGTTATTTCATAGTTTTGATGTCTTCACTATCATTCTACAATGTAGAAAATAGTTAAAAAAAACAATTAAAAACCCTTGAATGAGTAGGTGTTCTAAAACTTTTGACCGGTAGTGTACATAACTACTATATTTCAGTGAAAGACATACTGTATATTCCTGTGCATTACGATTCTCGTATAGACTGTCACTGGAGGCTTTAGTCCAGATAAGTCTTCCCAATAAGGGGTTAAGGCTTAAACACATTATGTATGTTAACCTAATCTTAATAATGCCCCAATCTGAATCCTTACATCTCATAATCTGTAATTTTCAGACAAATCTGAATGCACACATACCATTAACGTTACATACATACAGTACTCTGAGTGCTGCTGAAACACTTCTTCCCTCTTTCCACATCCTGTCATGATATTACAGGCAATCAATCATTGATTTATTTATGGTAATGCGCAGTCAAATCGAGGACAATATCTATTAAAGTATTTGTAGACAGAGAGAATGATGGCCCTTTATGTGTTCATTATGGTGATGGATTAGGACTTCCATTCAAACGCCTAAACTCTCAATAAATGATCTGGAAGAATATACATTACACAGGGCAAGTCATAATTTGTCTGCAGTGAAATTGTTGGATCGATATTTTTTTTTATTCTACATGAAATTTACAATCAATGTTAATGGACACAATGGTTCAAATACAATAATATAACCCTGACCGATGCAAGACGTAGCTAGTACTCTTACAAAACAACATGAGAGAGGAATGCAACGATGCAACACTTGGTTGATGTTAACATCATTATCCCCAGTTCTATGGGTTGTCATGCACATTTCTGCATAACAGCGTCTACTGTATGCATACCTGGGTTCAAATAATATTAGCTTTCTTTCAAATACTTTAGCTGAGCTTGATTGAGCTTGCCTGGTGCAATGAGCCCAATATAATGATCCCAAAAGTACAAACCACACCCAAATTACTTCATACATGCTCAATCAAATGCTCAATGTATTTCTAAGAAAACAGATACTATTTTAACCCAGATCTGACTAACAGCATGTAGAGAGTTTGCCTGAGGCGGTCTAGAAAGTGGGCCCTCTGCCATGTAGCTTACTAGATGGCACGTCAATTATGGTTCTGCCCTCGGCATCAAAGGGAGCAGATCAGACAGCGGTTCCTTGGGGTTCCAAGATAACAGTCAAGTCTGAATGGAAGAAGACAGACAGAGGAACATGTATGCACAGGTCGGCCTTGAACTGCAGCACTTCTTTACAGTGTTCATGTCCATTTTCTTTTCGATTTCAAAGTCCACATCAAGTTGTCGTTGGCCATGAAGGTGGATACTACGGCAGCTTTGTACCAGGACTTATTTGTCTTTCAGATTGAGAGAGTGATAACTTGGAGCTGGGAGTATAGAGCCAAGAAGAAAGTAGTGGTATTAAGAAATACAATCTCTCTCACAATCTGACATTCTAACCCGCAGGCATTAATGTCAACCTCTCTTCTCAACATCCCATTCAATAAAGATAATTCCCCAAAATACCCCACCAAGAATAAAAAGTGAAGAGGCCAAACGGTTTTACATGGATTTACTATCCCACTGATTATCTGCACATAACCACCATGACATATCCACTCTCAACACATTTCATGAACTCAACCCAAGTCTGGAAAACTCCCCCATTTTTCAGCAATTTGGGATAACCTCAATCCTGCTGCATCCTATACTAATCCATTCTCCGTAGTGTGGGTGCCATGGGATTTCTGTCAGCGAGTAAATGAGAGGCTTGAGCGGAGAGGAAGAAGCGGATTGGAACAGATCGTTGCGGCGCGGCCAGATGACTTGCAGTGCCCGGCCCTGACCGGGGACTCTTATGCAAGGCCAGCCCCGACCAACCAGCTGTGGGTGAGCAGTGCATGTTGGGAATGTGTTTACATAACACAGCTTTGAGCCCTACTTTTCCCCTGACGTAGGGATATGGAGTGAATGAATAAAGGGAAAAACCAAGTGGTTATAAACTGTTAAAGGAAATAGGATTTCAGCAAGTTTGGGCCACATCCACCCAGTTATTATGTCCTACATGGTGGAAGGACGAGACCATAAATAGATGGTTTTATTTGAGGGCCTCACAAGTCTCTGAACAGCTGACCTCATCCTGAATTTTATTATATTTTTTGGATTTATCATACCCTGCCTGAACCTAAACTGAGGTTTGCGCATCTGTTATTATTGGAGTATGCAGTCATAAATAACAGAAGCCGTGTATGTAGGCCTACATGTTGGATAAGTGCTATAGGTTCAAAAAGGCTAACTGTTACTCATCGTCACATTGACAGTAGTTCGGTGAAGAGTAAACAGGAAGCAAAAAGTTGCAATTGTTTGTGCTCCTAAAAATAATGGGAACATTCACTGGCATAGAGACCGTTCTTCTGACCTTCTCATATTCCGAGCATTGTGCAACATCAAAAAATCTATGGCGACAGTGTGATTTCCATGATCAGTTTACTGTAATGCAGCCTGCTGACAGATTTTAAGATATAGAATAGGACAGATACATCAACAGGCAGTGCTCTCAGATGATATAACACGAGGCGTGTTGTGACATAAATTTATATTGCATGCCAGACATGGTTTCTAAGTACTGTATGTGTTTGTCTTGTCTCCAATATCCCTTTCCAGCCCAGCTGTTAGACATGCCATGCCCTATAATACACATACTCATATCATTCTGGTGGTGTCTCATTCAGGTAATAATGCAGCCCTTATTCGAGCTGACCCTAATGCTGCACACTCCAACAGTGGAGGCTGAGCCATGAAATCCCAAGCAGGCAGGCCAGCAGCCCCAGAGGTGAGGAAATGGCTGTCTGATCTGTACTAAGCCCCAGGCTTAAATCCCTCTCAGACTGGCAGCTAATGCGAGCCTGTGTGGGACCACACCAGGGCCGTGTAACTCTTCTGATTCCCAGCCTTGACCCCATAACTGAAATAGGGATTTTCTCCCCCACCTCCGCTTATCTTTTCTCTCCCCCTTCTCCCTCGGTTCATTTTCCTTCCCTACTCACTCCCACCAGTTCACAGACAGAGGGCTACATTAGGCCCAATACTCTTATAACATTACCCTGTCCTCTTTCCCCCACTCCCTCTTTGCCCTCTCATTTCATCCACTTCCACCTTCACGGGCATACAATACTGATCTGCAAGGACATACTGGGCACACCACGCCACTGCAACATGGATAATTAGGTTATATTGGGTTGAGACCAGTGACGGTCGGTACCGTTTAAGAAGAGGGAGGACGATAATATTTTTTATGAGCATGACCTTATTTATATTACAGCATATTGGATGCCTGTGATTCATAGTCCATTCATCCAGTTCAACGTAACATCAATAGGTTTAGGCTACTACATGATACTCAAATGTTCCCTATACCCGTTATGAGGTTGCTACAACCTAGACTATGAATGAAAGTTTACAACGTAGGTGCACACAGGTTGAGAGACAATGTTGAGGTGACAGACAGTGACACATGGAATACCTTGAACACCCTTGCCTGCATCTAGCTGATCTAGGTTGTAGGCATTAGTCCAACAGTTACAAACGAGAGTTCCTATTGGACAAATGCAGGTGTTTATCCCCATTTCGTTCCGTTTGCATTCGTTTAAAAAACATTTTTCAACAGAATCAGTAAACACAGTTCACTTTCATAGCAGCCACATACAAATAGCTTGTTGTATTTCTTCTCGCATGTACGCGTTCTCCTCCTCTCACCTTTCCCTTCGCTTGTGGACTTCAATGCACAACACATCAGCTGTCTGTGACCAGGCAAAAAAAGAAATTGGGACCTTATCAACAGTGGACTAATGAAACAAATACCAAAAGATAGTTTTGAGTGGTATTTTCCTGTAACTTTAGGCTTTTTACTTTATTACTGAAAAATTACTGCACAAAGTAGATGTCCTAACCGACTTGCCAAAACTATAGTGTATTAAGACGAAATGTCACGTTCTGACCATAGTTCTTGTGTGTTTTACTTGTTTTAGTGTTGGTCAGGACGTGAGCTGGGTGGGCATTCAATGTTGTGTGTCTAGTTTGTCTGTTTCTATGTTTGGCCTAATATGGTTCTCAATCAGAGGCAGGTGTTTTGTGTTGTCTCTGATTGGGAATCATATTTAGGTGGCTTGTTTTGTGTTGGGGTTTGTGGGTGGTTGTTTCCTGTCTTTGTGTTCGTTTCACCAGAGAGGACTGTTTCGGTTTGCCACATTTGTTATTTTTGTATTTTGTAAGTGTTCACGTTATTCGTCTTGATTAAATCATGTTGAGCACAAACTACATTGCGTCTTGGTCCGATCCCTGCTACACCTCCTCTTCAGACGAAGAGGAGGAAGGCTGCCGTTACACAAAATTTGTGGAGTGGTTGAAAAACTAGTTTTAATGACTCCAACCTAAGTGTATGTAAACTTCCGACTGCAACTGTACATCTCCTTCAAATGTTGATATTTGGTTGCATTGACAACAAATACAATTCAATATCACCAGGGGTTCTATTTAAATCCCCATCGCAGAGTTTAGTTTTACAGCATAATTTCAATTTAAAGGCAATGTTCCCGCTTTAGCGGAGACTGCATTCACGTTAAACACTGCGTATTTAGTCTAAATCGGAAATTAACTTTACATTTCTATCGCAGAATCTGTAACGTTTCAGCTTTGCAGATTGAATAGCCCTAAATTACATTTGGAATCAACCAGAGCTTGAAACCCTAGGCCTTGTTGAATCATGGGTTGAATTAATATGTTGATGATAACAACGGTGAATCTATTTAGTTTGATATCTAAGCAAGGCAAGACTGGGCTTGGTAAAAACCCTAAATGGGAGATCAAAGGGTAGCTGTAAATAGATATGTTCTCCAGTATAGGAGGTGCTGCCCAGCCCATTGTTTTTTTCTGATAGTGAATATAAAGTTGAAGATGTAACGTTGTTTTAAAGGTGCAAATTCAACATATTTTATGCAAGGGTTGTCTATGTTGAAATGTGGTTACTATGATTCTGCTCACAAACATGCAATCTTTGGACAATAAAATTGACGAGTTATTGGGAAGATTAAACTACCAATGGCACATTAAAAACTGTAACATCTTATGCTTCAAGGAGTCGTGGCTGAACGACAACAATATCAACATACAGCTGGCTGGTTATGAGGTGTACCGCCAAGACAGAACAGCGGCGTCTGGTAAGACAAGGGGCGGCAGTCTATGAATTTTTGTTAACAACAGCTGGTGCATGATATCTAAGGAAGTCTCGAGCAATTGTTCGCCTAAGGTAGAGTTTCTCATGATAAGCTGCAGACCACATTACCTACCGAGAGAGTTCTCATCTATATTCTTTGTAGCTGTGTACATACCACCACAGTCAGAGGCTGCCACTAAGATAGCATTGAATGAGTTGTATTCCGCCATAAGAAAACAAGAAAACGCTCACCGAGAGGCCTCGCTCCTAGTAGCTGGGGACTTTAATGCAGGGAAACTTAAATCAGTTTTACCTAATTTCTATCAACATGTTAAATGTGCAGCCAGAGGGAAAAGACTCTGGACCACCTTTACTCCACACACAGGGATGCATACAAAGCTGTCCCTCGCCCTGCATTTGGCAATAATCTGACCATAATTCTATCCTCCTGATTCCTACTTACAAGCAAAAATTAAAGCAGGAAGCACCAGTTACTTGATCAATAAAAAAGTGGTCAGATGAAGCAGATGCTAAGGTACAGGACTGTTTTGCTAGCACAGACTGGAATATATTCCAGGACTCCTCTAATGGCATTGAGGCGTACACCACATCTGTCATTGGCTTCATCAATAAGTGCATCGATGACGTCGTCACCACAGTGACCATACATACAAACCCCAACCAGAAACCATGGATTACAGGCAGTATCCACACTGAGCTAAAGGCTAGAGCTGCCGCTTTCAAGGAGCGGGATTCTAACCCGGAAGCTTATAAGAAATCCCGCTATGCCCTCCGACAAACCCTCAAACAGGCAAAGCTTCAATACAGGACTAAGATCGAGTCGTACTACACCGGCTCTGACGCTCGTCGGATGTGGCAGGGCCTGCAAACCATTACAGACTACAAAGGGAAGCACAGCCGAGAGCTGCCCAGTGGCGCGAGCCTACCGGACGAGCTAAACTACTTCTATGCTTGCCTCGAGGCAAATAACACTGAAACATGCACGAGAGCACCGGCTGTACCGGAAGACTGTGTGAACACCCCCCCCCCCCCCCCCCCCCCCGCAGCCAATGTGAGTAAGACCTTTAGACAGGTCAACAATCACAAGGCCGCAGGGCCAGACGGATTACCAGGACGTGTACTGCGAG
Source organism: Salvelinus alpinus (assembly GCF_045679555.1). Taxonomy (NCBI): domain Eukaryota; kingdom Metazoa; phylum Chordata; class Actinopteri; order Salmoniformes; family Salmonidae; genus Salvelinus; species Salvelinus alpinus. Next base: position 13,305,658 of record NC_092109.1, read on the forward strand.
CATGCGCTGACCAACTAGCAAGTGTCTTCACTGACATTTTCAACCTCTCCCTGTCCGAGTCTATAATACCAACATGTTTCAAGCAGACCACCATAGTGCCTGTGCCCAAGAACACTAAGGTAACCTGCCTAAATGACTACCAACCCATAGCACTCACGTCTGTAGCCATGAAGTGCTTTGAGAAGCTGGTCATGGCTCACATCAACACCATCATCCCAGAAACCCTAGACCCACTCCAATTTGCATACCGCTGCAACAGATCCACAGATGATGCAGTCTCTATTGCACTCCACACTGCCCTTTCCCACCTGGACAGAAGGAACACCTATGTGAGAATGCTATTCATTGACTACAGCTCAGCGTTCAACACCGTAGGGCCCTCAATGCTCATCAATAAGTTAAGGACCCTGGGACTAAACATCTCCCTCTGTAACTGGATCCTGGACTTCCTGACGGGCCACCCCAGGTGGTAAGGGTAGATAACAACACATCTGCCACGCTGATCCTCAGAACATGGTTCCCTCAGGGGTGCGTGCTCAGCCCCCTCCTGTTCATTCATGATTGCACGGCCAGGAACGACTCCAACACCATCATTAAATTTGCAGATGATACAGCAGTGGTAGGCCTGATCACCGACAATAACGAGGCAGCCTATAGGGAGGAGAACAGAGACCTGGTCGTGTGGTGCCAGGACAACAACCTCTCCCTCAACGTGATCAAGACAAAGGAGATGATTGTGGACTACAGGAAAAAGAGGACCTAGCACGCCCCCATTCTCATCGATGGGGCTGCAGTGCAGCAGGTTGAGAGCTTCAAGTTCCTTGGTGTCCCATCACCAACAAACTAACATGGTCCAAGCACACCATGACAGTTGTGAAGCAGGCACGACAAAACCTATTCCCCCTCAGGAGACTGAAAAGATTTGGCTGGGTCCTCAGATCCTCAAAAGGTTCTACAGCTGCACCATCGAGAGCACCCTGACTGGTCTATTTCCGGCGCCGAAAAAGAGATGGCCGCCTCGCTTCGCGTTCCTTGGAAAATATGCAGTATTTTGTTTTTTTATGTGTTATTTCTTACATCGGTACCCCAGGTAATCTTAGGTTATATTACATACAGTCGGGAGGAACTACTGAATATACGATTAACGTCAACTCATCATCGTTCCTACCAGGAATATGACTTTCCCGAAACGGATCCAGTGTTTTGCCTTCCACCCAATACAATGGATCTGATCCCAGCCGGCGACCCTGTGCGACGCCGTAAAAGGGGCAAACGAGGCGGTCTCCTGGTCAGGCTTCGGAGACGGGCACATCGCGCTCCACTCCCTAGCATACTACTCGCCAATGTCCAGTCTCTTGACAATAAGGTTGATGAAATCCGAGCACGGGTAGCATTCCAGAGAGACATCAGGGATTGCAACGTGCTCTGCTTCACGGAAACATGGCTAACTCAAGAGACGCTAACGGAGTCGGTGCAGCCAGCTGGTTTCTTCATGCATCGCGCCGACAGAAACAAACATCTTTCTGGTAAGAAGAGGGGCGGGGGGGTATGCCTTATGATTAACGAGACGTGGTGTGATCATCATAACAACACACAGGAACTCAAGTCATTCTGTTCACCTGATCTAGAACTCCTCACAATCAAATGTCGACCGCATTATCTACCAAGGGAATTCTCTTCGATCATAATCACAGCCGTATATATAGACTCTTTGTAAACTGGAAACCACACACCCTGAGGCTGCATTCATCGTAGCTGGGGATTTTAACAAGGCTAATCTAAAAACAAAACTCCCTAAATTCTATCAGCATATCGATTGTGCTACCAGGGCTGGAAAAACCCTAGATCATTGTTATACTAATTTCCGCGACGCATATAAGGCCCTCCCCCGCCCCCCTTTCGGAAAAGCTGACCACGACTCCATTTTGTTGATTCCAGCCTACAAACAGAAACTAAAACAACAAGCTCCCGCGCTCAGGTCTGTTCAACGCTGGTCCGACCAATCTGAATCCACGCTTCAAGACTGCTTCGATCGCGCGGATTGGAATATGTTCCGCATTGCGTCCAACAACAATATTGACGAATATGCTGATTCGGTGACCGAGTTCATTAGGAAGTGCATTGACGATGTCGTACCCACAGCAACGATTAAAACATTCCCAAACCAGAAACCGTGGATTGACGGCAGCATTCGCGTGAAACTGAAAGCGCGAACCACTGCTTTTAACCAGGGCAAGGTGACCGGAAGCATGACCGAATACAAACAGTGTAGCTATTCTCTCCGCAAGGCAATCAAACAGGCTAAGTCCCAGTACAGAGACAAAATCGAGTCGCAATTCAACAGCTCAGACACAAGAGGTATGTGGCAGGGTCTACAGTCAATCACGGATTACAAAAAGAAAACCAGCCCCGTCGCGGACCAGGATGTCTTGCTCCCAGACAGGCTAAACAACTTTTTTGCCCGCTTTGAGGACAATACAGTGCCACTGACACGGCCCCCTACCAAAACCTGCGGGCTCTCCTTCACTGCAGCCGAGGTGAGTAAAACATTTAAACGTGTTAACCCTCGCAAGGCTGCAGGCCCAGACGGCATTCCCAGCCGCGTCCTCAGAGCATGCGCAGACCAGCTGGCTGGTGTGTTTACGGACATATTCAATCAATCCTTATCCCAGTCTGCTGTTCCCACATGCTTCAAGAGGGCCACCATTGTTCCTGTTCCCAAGAAAGCTAAGGTAACTGAGCTAAACGACTACCGCCCCGTAGCACTCACTTCCGTCATCATGAAGTGCTTTGAGAGACTAGTCAAGGACCATATCACCTCCACCCTACCGGACACCCTAGACCCACTCCAATTTGCTTACCGACCCAATAGGTCCACAGACGACGCAATCGCAACCACACTGCACACTGCCCTAACTCATCTGGACAAGAGGAATACCCATGTGAGAATGCTGTTCATCGATTACAGCTCAGCATTTAACACCATAGTACCCTCCAAACTCGTCATCAAGCTCGAGACCCTGGGTCTCGACCCCGCCCTGTGCAACTGGGTCCTGGACTTCCTGACGGGCCGCCCCCAGGTGGTGAGGGTAGGTAACAACATCTCCACCCCGCTGATCCTCAACACTGGGGCCCCACAAGGGTGCGTTCTGAGCCCTCTCCTGTACTCCCTGTTCACCCACGACTGCGTGGCCATGCACGCCTCCAACTCAATCATCAAGTTTGCGGATGACACTACAGTGGTAGGCTTGATTACCAACAACGACGAGACGGCCTACAGGGAGGAGGTGAGGGCCCTCGGAGTGTGGTGTCAGGAAAATAACCTCACACTCAACGTCAACAAAACAAAGGAGATGATTGTGGACTTCAGGAAACAGCAGAGGGAGCACCCCCCTATCCACATCGACGGGTCAGTAGTGGAGAAGGTGGAAAGTTTTAAGTTCCTCGGTGTACACATCACGGACAAACTGAATTGGTCCACCCACACAGACAGCGTTGTGAAGAAGGCGCAGCAGCGCCTCTTCAACCTCAGGAGGCTGAAGAAATTCGGCTTGTCACCAAAAGCACTCACAAACTTCTACAGATGCACAATCGAGAGCATCCTGTCGGGCTGTATCACCGCCTGGTACGGCAACTGCTCCGCCCACAACCGTAAGGCTCTCCAGAGGGTAGTGAGGTCTGCAGAACGCATCACCGGGGGCAAACTACCTGCCCTCCAGGACACCTACACCACCCGATGTCACAGGAAGGCCATAAAGATCATCAAGGACAACAACCACCCAAGCCACTGCCTGTTCACCCCGCTATCATCCAGAAGGCGAGGTCAGTACAGGTGCATCAAAGCAGGGACCGAGAGACTGAAAAACAGCTTCTATCTCAAGGCCATCAGACTGTTAAACAGCCACCACTAACATTTAGCGGCCGCTGCCAACATACTGACTCAACTCCAGCCACTTTAAAAATGGGAATTGATGGAAATTATGTAAAAATGTACCACTAGCCACTTTAAACAATGCCACTTAATATAATGTTTACATACCCTACATTACCCATCTCATATGTATATACTGTACTCTATATCATCTACTGCATCTTGCCATCTTTATGTAATACATGTACCACTAGCCACTTTAAACTATGCCACTTTATGTTTACATACCCTACAGTACTCATCTCATATGTATATACCGTACTCTATACCATCTACTGCATCTTGCCTATGCCGTTCTGTACCACCACTCATTCATATATCTTTATGTACATATTCTTTATCCCTTTACACTTGTGTGTGTGTATAAGGTAGTAGTTGTGGAATTGTTAGGTTAGATTACTTGTTGGTTATTACTGCATTGTCGGAACTAGAAGCACAAGCATTTCGCTACACTCGCATTAACATCTGCTAACCATGTGTATGTGACTAATAAAATTTGATTTGATTTGATTTGGTTGCATCGCTACCTGGTATGGCAACTGCTCGGCATCCGACCACAAGGTACTACAGAGGGTCGTGCGAATGGCACAGTTCATCACTGGGGCCAAGCTTCCCGCCATCCAGGACTTCTATACCAGGTGGTGTCAGAGAAAGGCCCTGAAAATTGTCAAAGACTCCAGCCACCCTAGTCATAGACTGTTCTCTCTGCTACCACACGGCAAGCGGTACCGGAGAGCCAAGTCTAGGTCCAAGAGGCTTCTAAACAGCTTCTACCCCCAAGCCATAAGACTCCTGAACATCTAGTCAAATCGCTACCCAGACTATTCACATTGCCCCCTCTCCCTCTCCACACCACTGCCACTCTCTGTTGTCATCTAATTAACTCTACCTACATACTACCTCAACTAGCACATTGACTCTGTACCAGCACCCCCCTGTATATATTGTTATTTTTTTCTGCTGCTCTTTAATTACTTGTTACTTTTTATCACTTATTATTATCCGTATTTTTTTTAAACTGCATTGTTGTTTAGGGGCTCGTAAGTAAGCATTTCACTGTAAGGTCTACCTACACCTGTTGTATTCAGCGCATGTGACTAATAAAATTTGATTTGATAACATAATCCTGTGGATGAAATTTCACCTTCTTTTCAAATCAAATTTATTTTTCACATAGATTTCACATCACAATACATTGACAAATTACGTTGAAACAACGTTGATTCAATCAGTTTATGCCCAGTGGGTAGTGTGTCAAGGCAATAGTGAGGAAACCTACACAGTCATTTTAGCCATCAGTGGTGAATACAAAGGAAGCAGCATATGTAATAAAATGTATGTACTCTACTGTAAGTCGCTCTGGATAAGAGCGTCTGCTAAATGACTAAAATGTAAAAAAATGTAATGCATATCAGGTATAACACCAGAAAGGAACCATATTACTGCACTGTATACTTTGGGTCTAAAATGTACCTTTGCCAGTTCAGGAAATGAAAGCCCTCTTAAACAGAGAAGAAATGAGCTGGTGGTTGAAAACAATGGGGAGGAAAGCCAGTCATTCTACCTTTCCAATCGCTATAAAGGTCTCTCTCAGTGGGTGAGCCAGGTTCAGTCAGCAGAGCCTCTCAACACCCCGAACAGCTCCCACGGAGAGTTAGAGCACATTCCAGAAGGCTTTTACGAGTCGATCCATCCATCCATCGCGGCTTTGCACAGCTTTGGATAGACTGAGCTCCTATGCGCAACACTGCACGTGTGCCATTTTGAACTTTTGTACATTTATGCGTTAGGTATTACATGGACGGCATTTCTAGCTTAATTTGTCCTATTATTTCCTGTGTTCTCGGTCGTGGGGACTCATAATGATGCACGTCATGGGGATAAATGCATAGAACATTAGTAATTTCATTAGAATTAATATTGAATGTATTAACATTTATTAACGTAAGCTCATTGCTCTGTTAAGTAACACACAGTATGTACTTTGCTTGTTCCCAGCCCTGAATGTCAACATGTCAATTTTCTCCCTTTATGTTTTATCCAAATCCTCTGAAAGCACTTGCTCTGATGTGCCTGCCTTTTAAAACTGTGCTCACAGTGCCCTTGTGGGCCTCATTGAAGTCTGATGAAATGTTAACAGAAGGTTAGCCAGGCTGTGCCCACCGTTTTCAGCCAATTTCTTGTAACACAATTTCGTCAAATTCCCCCTTTCTTTTCCAGGATGTGGCGAGTCATCCCGGGGTTATTGTATGGCTGCCAAGGCTAAGATGAATGGGGATTTATTATTGTTATGTTTGGCTATATGCACCTGAGTTGAGGCCTGAGGGGCAGGAGAAAGACTGAAGTTGTTTCTCTGTATGGTTGGAGCATGGGTTTGGTTTTATGGGTACCTGAAACACAGTGAGAAATGGGTCATGTTCATTACAGCACAACTATAGCAAAATGTTTCAAAATGTCCCTCCCTGTATCAGTATGTTTTCTTCCGTTTGGTGCTTAATGAATACAACCCTGGTGATACTGCTCGGGTGCCACTATAAACCACCATGCCCTTTTGAACTTTACCATAGAACATTTCCTGAAGGGGAGTGAAGAATCCCAGCTCACGTATTGGCTGTATAATAACTGACTTGTTAGACTCTAGTTCCGCTTCAGTGCATTGGCCCCAATGTTGTCATTACACTCTCTTTATGCTGGTAATGTACAGTAGTTGCCCATAACCACAGATTCTCCAACTCTAAATCCTAACCTTAACCATTAGGAGGATAAAATATATCTGATTCTGGTCCAGCGGTTAGATGTAACGTTTACCAACTCCTCCTCCCCTCTGTGCACACTTGGTTTTATGCCAAAAGATAAGGTCATGGGTGATCTGGTATTGTGGATGCCATTGTATCCTCAACACGCAACATACCCTGCAGTTGATTGAACTCAAACCCCCAACATCTCCTTATGAATATTCTCACAAGTTTGATTCGCAAGTTACCGTGGATTGTTTGTCACAAAAATCTGCTGTAAATTGAGCCGGTCATAGTTGTTGATCATGTACACGTTGTCAATGGAAAATGTATCAACAGTGCTGAAAATCTGGTATGTTACCCCTATTTTTGACATTCAAACATTGTTTGATATTAGTAAACATTGAAATTGTTTAAATATTGTTTAAATAAAATTGACTGAAGTTGTCTCGGTCTAGCCTATTAAGTTTCCATCATATAAATTGTGTCCACATTCCAAGAAATCATACTGGGAACATTCAGAGCAAATTATTGATATATAGTATTAATATTTCACTGGGTCACGCCATATTATTCATTATGTCATTGTATCCCACATACCAATGTCATTACTATGCATGCATGCTTTGAAATGGGTATTCAACCAGGGGTTCTGCAGGGGGTCTGTGGAAATAGGTATATTTGTAAAAAATATTTTTCTGAATATCGCTAGCAACAACAGAATAAACAATGAGGAGACAAAGGGCTGCGAGACAGAGGTGTGAGACAGAGGTTTAATCCTAGACAAATGAAAAGTGGGATGTATACGGAGGGAGCGGGGAAACAGAAGACAAACAGCAGTGGGGATGAGGATTTTAGAGATGGGGAAAGGGCCAATGAAGCGTGGGGAAAGTTTGCAGGATTCCACCCAGAGGGGCAGATCCTGAGTGGAAGCCATACCCTCTGTCCGAGACGATAGTGGGGAGCAGGGGTCCGGTGGCGGTCTGCCTGTCACAATACCTGGAGGTGGTCTTGAGAAGAGCGGGCTCTCTTCCAGGTACAGCGACAGAGGTGAATAAACATCTGGGCAGAGAATATGCTGACTTCTTCTTGGAGGCCAATCCACCACCGCTTTCACCTTGTCAGAATCCATCGTAATATTTCCTGCAGCGATGACGTATCCTTGGAAGGAGATGGTGGAGCGATGGAACTCACATTTCTCCGCACGAACAAAAAGCTGGTTCTCCAGGAGACGCTGAAGGACCTGTCGGACAGTGAGGACGTGCTCTTGAGCTGAACCAGAAAAAACAAGGATGTCATCAAGGTAGACAAACCCGAACCGATTCAACATGCCACAGAGCACATCGTTGACCAGGGCCTGGAACACTGCAGGGGCGTTAGTCCAACTTCGAGAAGATCGTCACCTCCTGGAGATGCTCGAAAGCCGAGGAGATGTGGTAGAGGGTAACATTTTCTAACCGTTTTGTCCTTCTTCTCCACAAAGACGAACCCAGCGCCGACGGAAGAGGCAGATGGGCGAATACTCCCTGCGGCAAGAGAGTCCTCAATGTGCCTTTCCATAGTCTTGGTCTCTGGATCCGATAGGGAATAAAGGCACCCCCAAGGCGGTGTAGGTCCCGGGAGAAGGTCAATTGCGCAGTCTTATGGTCAATGCGAAGGGAGAGAAGTCCTGGTACTCCGTGGGAATGGCGGAGATCCGAGGCTTCTCCCAAGCCCACAGAAATACGTCCTGGGGCAGGTTACACCGACTTCAGACAATGCACGTGGCAGAATGGGCTCCAACCCAGGATAGAATTAGTAGCCCAGTCGATCAGGGGATTGTACCTCTGAGGCCATGAAAACCACAAAACCACGGATACATGAGCAGGAACTGCATCGACTGTGATTACCTGACACTCGCGGGTTAATAGGGACCTTATTGTTGGTGACTCTGCCAATAGAGCACCCATCCAGCGCTCTGACGTCCATGGGAATGGAGAGGGGTTGTGTGGAGATTCCCAGCTCCGACACCAGGGAAGCGTCCATAAAGCTCTCGTCGGCCCCAGTCAATGAGCACCCGGAGAGATTTGGACTGGTCACCACAACAGGATGGCATGGAGAGGGGTATGAGTAATGGAGGATTGGAAACTCTCCATACGGCTCACCAGCGTACTCGAACATACTGATGAGCCTGGTCTTTTAATGGACAGGTAGATATGTAATGTCCTGTAGTTCCACAATACAGACAGCTCTTGGTGCTCAGTCGGCATAAGCGTTCAGCAGGAGACAATCTAGCCCTGTCCAGTTGCATGGGCTCCGGAGAAGGCGAGTCGACAGCCCTCGGTGATTCCCGAGGGAACTTGGGATTCTCCCGGTGTTGTAGACGCCGGGGACTTCCGGGATTCCTTGGAGGCAATGTGGGAGCCGTGGACGAGCGAGTATGACCGGGAACAGAAATCCCCTCGCTCCTATGTTCTCGCAGCTGCCCGTCGATCAGTATGGTCAAGGTTATGAGAGAGTCGAGGTCCATGGGAAGCTCCCGGGCTACGAGCTCATCTTTAACCACCTCCGATAATCCATGAAGGAACGTGTCGAACAGAGACTCCGGGTTCAAGGCACTCAGCGGCCAAAGTGCGAAAATCCACTGCATAGTCTGCCACACTACGGGAATCTTGATGCAGTTGAAGTAGCTTCCGAGCAGCCTCTCTCCCGGAGAACGGAGAATCGAACACCTTTCTAACTTCCGCCACAAACTCCTCCAGACTGAGGCAAACAGTGGATTGTTGCTCCCACACCGCCGTAGCCAAAGTGAGTGCCCTCCCGGACATCAGGTACGCCATCCTCAAGCGATCTGAGGGAAACGAAGAGAGTTGCACCTCGAAGACGAGGCATCACTGAGAGAGAAATGCCCGGCAGGTTCCTGGATCTCCAGCGTAGCGCTCCGGAGGAGGTAAGCATGGTTCTCGGGAAGAAGGGGTAGACTGGGGAGAAGCACCTTTGGTAGTGGGGTTGCTGAGAGTCTGGGGGGTTACTGTAGTGGCTTGCTGCCAGGTAGATAATCTACGGAATTGCTCCAGCAATGCATTGAAAGCGTGATCCTGGCCTTCCGCCAAGGTCTGGAGTCCTTTCATAAGGTTTTGAAGTAGCTCCTCGTGTCTTCCAATGGTGGCTCCTTGGGAGGAGACAGTTTTACGTAGCTGGTCTGAGTCTGCTGGGTCAGTCATGACCAGTTCGTACTATCAAGGCTCAGGATATGACCCAGATGCAGACACAGGAGGCGGATAGTTTGATTCTCAGAATATTTAATATAACAAAGGGGCAGGCAGGCTCAGGGTCAGGACGGTCAGGACAGAACTAGAAAACAAAAACTTGAGAACAGGAGAAACGGGAAACACGCTGGTAAGACCTGACAAAACAATACAAACTGGCAACAGACAAACAGAAAACGCAAGTATAAATACACAGGGGATAATGGAGAACACCTGGTGGGGGGGGGGGGGGGGGGGTGGAGACAAGCACAAGACAGGTGAAACAGATCAGGGTGTGAAAGACACACTGCTTGCTTAACCCAGAAGCCAACCACACCAATGTGTCAGAGGAATACCATACAACTGGCGACCATGTCAGCATGCATGCAACCGGCCCGCGAGGAGTCACTAGAGAGCGATGGGACCAGGACATCCCGGCCGGCCAAACCCTTCCCTAAATGACGCTGGGCCAATTGTGTGTTGCCTCATGGGTCACCCGGTCCCGGTCGGCTGGGATCGAACACGAATCTGTAGTGATGCCTCAAGCACTGCAGCGCATTAGACAGCTGCGCCACTCGGGAGGCCCTGAACAGGACATACATTTTTGCCAACACATGGCTAACTTTTGTTTAACCAGCTAAACTGCTGCTCTTAGCGAAAATGTGTGTTTGGAGTTCACTTTCTAGCTAATAGACTATGTAAGAGTTTACACTTCCTCTTCCAATTATAATGTGGGGACGTCAAAATAATGAAAAACTATCCACCAAATGGATTCATTTAAAAATGTTGATTAATTCTCCTTGTCGTTATCATTCACCTGATGATAAGACAAGACAGCAAATGTTTTGCTACTAATGTATTCTAGGGGTCCCTGACACCATGATTTGAAAGGATACATTCCACCTCTCTCATATCTATGCAACCTGACCCCAGACCCCGGGATAAACTCATACATCTTCCACCATCAGCCATCCCTTTCCATAACATCAGCTTCTGAAGATGTCGCATGGCCTAGTTGCTCGGTAGCGAAAGCAGGGCCCCCACATCAAGAACCCCTCTGATTCACATTTCAAAGGAAGTGTGGTGCCTCAGATGTCTTCTCATGTAAGGCAACTAGGGAAAGTCACACCACTGACAATCTCATATCTCCACATCATTTTAAAGCAAAGAGTCAAGCATATAGCCTGCGCTACATGAACATCTGTTTAATTAGATGGGCTAATAGATTTGTTGTTAGTGTAATGAGGAATGGAACAGTCAATCACAAAGCCAGTAACAAAACAAAAATGATATCATTAAGACTTCTCTCTTTCTCCCCTGACCCATCTGTCTATCGCCTCCTTTGAATTCCATGCTGTCACAGTTACCAGCCCTTTCAAGCTTAACATCCTTATCATTTATCGCCCTCCAGGTTCCCTTGGAGAGTTCATCAATGAGCTTGACGCCTTGATAAGTTCCTTTCCTGAGGATGGCTCACCTCTCACAGTTCTGGGTGACTATCTCTGGGATCGCGGGACGCTTGCGTCCCAACAGCCTGTTAAAATGTAGAGCGCCAGATTCAAAAAAAAATCTATAAAATCAAACTTTATTAAATTACACATATAAGATACCAAATTAAAGCTACACTCGTTGTGAATCCAGCCAACATGTCAGATTTCAAAAAGGCTTTTCGGCGAAAGCATAAGATGCTATTATCTGATGATAGTGCAATGGCTACACTCTCTTTTTTGACAATTTCAACCATGCCGGCGCTACTCAAAACGCAGAAATAAAATATAAAACATGCATTACCTTTGACGAGATTCTTTTGTTGGCACTCCAATATGTCCCATAAACATCACAAATGGTCCTTTAGTTCGATTAATTCCGTCCATATATATCCAAATTGTCCATTTATTTGGCGCCGTTGTACCAGGAAAAAAAGCGTTCAATTTGCGCAAAATCACGACAAAATATCTAAAAAATTACCTCTAAACTTTGCCAAAACATTTAGAAGTACTTTTGTAATACAACTTAAGGTATTTGTAAACGTTAATAATCGATCAAATTGAAGACGGGTCAATCTGTTTTCAATACAGGATATCAACAAACTCACGGTACTTTTCAAGTCTTGCTCAACTCTCAAACATAAACACACGACGTCACTCCACTTCCGGGTCAATATCTTTCTCAGTTGACTAATGAAAAACCTTAACCTTTTTCCATACAATGGTGACATCCAGTGGAAGCAGTAGAAACTGCGTGTATACTGATTAGAATTCTGGTGTGCCCATGATAACCCATTGAACATACAGGAACTTAACAATAAAAAAGTTAGTCCTCAGGGTTTTGACTGCTATATAAGTTCTGTTATACTTACAGATATGATTCAAACAGTTTTAGAAACTTCAGAGTGTTTTCTATCCAAATCTACTAATAATATGCATATCTTATATTCTGGGGATGAGTAGCACGAAGTTGAAATTGCGCACGCTATTTTTCCCTAAGTGAAAACTCTGCACCCTATCCTCAAGAAGTTTTAACCTCCCCACGTCTACCTTTGACTCAATCCTCTCTGCCTCCTTCTTTCCACTCCTCTCCTCTTTTGATCTCACCCTCTCACCTTCCCCCCCTACTCACAAGGCAGGCAATACGCTTGACCTCATCTTTACTAGATGCTGTTCTTCCACTAATCTCATTGCAACTCCCCTCCAAGTCTCCGACCACTACCTTGTATCCTTTTCCCTCTCGCTCTCATCCAACACTTCCCACACTGCCCCTACTCGGATGGTATCGCGCCGTCCCAACCTTCGCTCTCTCTCCCCCGCTACTCTCTCCTCTTCCATCCTATCATCTCTTCCCTCTGCTCAAACCTTCTCCAACCTATCTCCTGATTCTGCCTCCTCAACCCTCCTCTCCTCCCTTTCTGCATCCTTTGACTCTCTATGTCCCCTATCCTCCAGGCCGGCTCGGTCCTCCCCTCCTGCTCCGTGGCTCGACGACTCATTGCGAGCTCACAGAACAGGGCTCCGGGCAGCCGAGCGGAAATGGAGGAAAACTCGCCTCCCTGCGGACCTGGCATCCTTTCCCTCCCTCCTCTCTACATTCTCCTCTTCTGTCTCTGCTGCTAAAGCCACTTTCTACCACTCTAAATTCCAAGCATCTGCCTCTAACCCTAGGAAGCTCTTTGCCACCTTCTCCTCCCTCCTGAATCCTCCTCCCCCCCCCCCCCTCCTCCCTCTCTGCGGATGACTTCGTCAACCATTTTGAAAAGAAGGAGTCAAACGACACCGCTGGTTCTGCTCACACTGCCCTACCCTGTGCTTTGACCTCTTTCTCCCCTCTCTCTCCAGATGAAATTTCGCGTCTTGTGACGGCCGGCCGCCCAACAACCTGCCCGCTTGACCCTATCCCCTCCTCTCTCCTCCAGACCATTTCCAGAGACCTTCTCCCTTACCTCACCTCGCTCATCAACTCATCCTTGACCGCTGGCTACGTCCCTTCCGTCTTCAAGAGAGCGAGAGTTGCACTCCTTCTGAAAAAACCTACACTCGATCCCTCCGATGTCAACAACTACAGACCAGTATCCCTTCTTTCTTTTCTCTCCAAAACTCTTGAATGTGCCGTCCTTGGCCAGCTCTCCTGCTATCTCTCTCAGAATGACCTTCTTGATCCAAATCAGTCAGGTTTCAAGACTAGTCATTCAACTGAGACTGCTCTTCTCTGTGTCACGGAGGCGCTCCGCACTGCTAAAGCTAACTCTCTCTCCTCTGCTCTCATCCTTCTAGACCTATCGGCTGCCTTTGATACTGTGAACCATCAGATCCTCCTCTCCACCCTCTCCGAGTTGGGCATCTCCGGCGCGGCTCACGCTTGGATTGCGTCCTACCTGACAGGTCGCTCCTACCAGGTGGCGTGGCGAGAATCTGTCTCCGCACCACGTGCTCTCACCACTGGTGTCCCCCAGGGCTCTGTTCTAGGCCCTCTCCTATTCTCGCTATACACCAAGTCACTTGGCTCTGTCATATCCTCACATGGTCTCTCCTATCATTGCTATGCAGACGACACACAATTAATCTTCTCCTTTCCCCCTTCTGATAACCAGGTGGCGAATCGCATCTCTGCATGTCTGGCAGACATATCAGTGTGGATGACGGATCACCACCTCAAGCTGAACCTCGGCAAGACGGAGCTGCTCTTCCTCCCGGGGAAGGACTGCCCGTTCCATGATCTCGCCATCACGGTTGACAACTCCATTGTGTCCTCCTCCCAGAGTGCTAAGAACCTTGGCGTGATCCTGGACAACACCCTGTCGTTCTCAACTAACATCAAGGCGGTGACCCGTTCCTGTAGGTTCATGCTCTACAACATTCTGCCTCACACAGGAAGCGGCGCAGGTCCTAATCCAGGCACTTGTCATCTCCCGTCTGGATTACTGCAACTCGCTGTTGGCTGGGCTCCCTGCCTGTGCCATTAAACCCCTACAACTCATCCAGAACGCCGCAGCCCGTCTGGTGTTCAACCTTCCCAAGTTCTCTCACGTCACCCCGCTCCTCCGCTCTCTCCACTGGCTTCCAGTTGAAGCTCGCATCCGCTACAAGACCATGGTGCTTGCCTACGGAGCTGTGAGGGGAACACCTCTCTGATCAGGCCCTACACCCAAACAAGGGCACTGCGTTCATCCACCTCTGGCCTGCTCGCCTCCCTACCTCTGAGGAAGTACAGTTCCCGCTCAGCCCAGTCAAAACTGTTCGCTGCTCTGGCACCCCAATGGTGGAACAAACTCCCTCACGACGCCAGGTCAGCGGAGTCAATCACCACCTTCCGGAGACACCTGAAACCCCACCTCTTTAAGGAATACCTAGGATAGGATAAAGTAATCCTTCTAACCCCCCCCCCCCCCCCCTTAAAAGAGTTAGATGCACTATTGTAAAGTGGTTGTTCCACTGGATATCATAAGGTGAATGCACCAATTTGTAAGTCGCTCTGGATAAGAGCATCTGCTAAATGACTTAAATGTTAAATGTTACTATTGGGTCATGTGTTGAGTAGTTTGAGCTCATAACCCGCGTTATGTTGGTCCATGACACAAATATTCATGTGATGGTTGATCTCCCCCACTCTTTTCCTGAGACATGATGATGACGGTGCAAAATGGACCTCGTCAATGAGGCGAAGTGAATCACTCTCGGATGATTTGGCCAAACCATGAGATCAAAGCTAACCACGTCTATTTCCGTTGGTGTACTTTTTTTAACATGACCATTCAAGTGACACCATGTTGTCACTGGTTATGTTGCAATGTAATGTAGTGTCATTTTGAAACTACACGTGACACTACATCTGGTGACATTGCATTAATCCTTGTCTTTACCAGTTTGACAAACAAAAATCTGAACAATGTAGAAATAGGCTACTGTAAACCTAAAAAGATTCTAAGAATTGTTACAAAAGAATGAATTCTTAGAAATATTCTACCCTTTTATGTCCTATAGACCGGGGACGAAATTGGGTTGGAACACAAAGGAATTGATTTTGAGTCTCAGAAATCCCAATATAATCTCTATATCAGCATGTATAGACTTTGTTACATTAAAGCCTTATTCTAAAATTGAATAGATTGTTTTTCCCCGCTCATCAATCTACACACAATACCCCCATAATACTCCACAAAGCAAAAACAGGTATTTTGACATTTCTGCAAATGTATGTTTTGCAAATGCAAAACTACTGAAATATCACATCTCAAAATCAATATTTTATTAGTCACATGCGCCGAATACAACATGTACCTTACAGTGAAATGCTTACTTACGAGCCCATAACCAACAATGCAGTTAAAAAAAAATACGGATAAGAATAAGAAATAAAAGTAACAAGTAATTAAAGAGTAATTATTAGAGCAGCAGTAAAATAACAATATCGAGACTATATACAAACGGGTAACGGTACAGAGTCAATGTGTGGGGGCACCAGTTAGTTAAGGTAATATGTACATGAAGGTAGAGTTATTAAAGTGACTATGCATAGATGATAACAACAGAGAGTAGAAGTGGTGTAAAGGAGGGGGGGGGCAATGCAAATAGTCTGGGTAGCCATTTGATTAGGTGTTGAGGAGTCTTATGGCTTGGGGGTAGAAGCTGTTTAGAAGCCTCTTGGACCTAGACTTGGCACTCCGGTACCGCTTGCCTTGCGGTAGCAGAGAGAACAGTCTATGACTAGGGTGGCTGGAGTCTTCCTCTGACACCGCCTGGTATAGAGGTCCTGGATGGCAGGAAGCTTGGCCCCAGTGATGTACTGGGCCGTTCGCACTACCCTCTGTAATGCCTTGTGGTCGGATGCCGAGCAGTTGCCATACCAGGCAGTGATGCAACCAGTCAGGATGCTCTCGATGATGCAGCTGTAGAACCTTTTGAGGATCTGAGGACACATGCCAAATCTTTTCAGTCTCCTGAGGGGGAATAGGTTTTGTCATGCCCTCTTCATGACTTTCTTGTGTCTTTGGACTGTCAAGCAGAGCGGAGCAGGTGAACCCAAGAGCAGACTCAGATGAGGCAGATCCAGGGGGGAATCCAAGGAAGCAGTGGAGCGAGGGGTCCAGGACAGAGTAGCAAGACTGACGAGGCGTGGGACTGGAGACAGGGACCAGAGTCAGAGCGGGCAGAACTGTAGCAGAGAGGAAAACAGTGTCAGGCAAGGGAAAACAGGCATCACACGAAAACAGGATCTAAGCAGGAACTAATGGCTAAAAAATGCAGACTGACTGAGCAGAGATTACGATCTGGCAGTGTGGAAGTGGCAGGGCTGAGTATCTGTAGAGGTCTTGATTATGGAACAGGTGGTGAGGATCTGAACAGGTGGTGAGGATCTGCTCTGCCTCCAGCACACATGTCTCCGCCCACACAATCACACACACACACACACACACACACACACACACACACACACACACACACACACACACACACACACACACACACACACACACACACACACACACACACACACACACACACACACACACACACAAAGAGGAAAAGGGAGAGAGCACTGGGGGAGTGGCGGCAGGTTAGGGAGACACAGGATGAGCAGTAGAGGGTGTGGCAGGCACTGATGTAACATGGACCATGTTAGTTTGTTGGTAATGTGGACACTAAGGAACTTGAAGCTCTCAACCTGCTCTACTACAGCCCCATCGATAAGAATGGGGGCATGCTCGGTCCTCCTTTTTCTGTAGGCCACAATCATCTCCTTTGTCTTGATCACGTTGAGGGAGAGATTGTTATCCTGGCACCACATGGCCAGGTCTCTGACCTCCTCCCTATAGGCTGTCTCATCGTTGTCGGTGATCAGGCCTACCACTGTTGTGTCATCGGATTTGTGTGTTTGATTCGTGCCTGGCCGTGCAGTCATGAGTGAACAGGGAGTGCAGGAGGGGACTGAGCAAGCAGCCCTGAGGGGCCCCCGTGTTGAGGATCAGCGTGGCAGATGTGTTGTTACCTACCCTTACCACCTGGGGGCGGTTACCTTAGTGTTCTTGGGCACAGGGACAATGGTGGTCTACTTGAAACATGTTGGTATTACAGACTCAGGGAGAGGTTAAAAATGTCAGTGAAGACACTTTCCAGTTGGTCAACACATGCTCGGAATACACGTCCTGGTAATCAGTCTGGCCCCGCGGCCTTGTGAATGTTGACCTGTTTAAAGGTCTTACTCACATCGGCTACGGAGAGTGTGATCACACAGTCGTCCGGAACAGCTGATGCCCTCATGCATGCTTCAGGGTTGCTTGCCTCGAAGCAAGCATAGAAGTAATTTAGCTCTTCTGCTATGCTCATGTCACTGGGCAGTTCGCGGCTGTGCGAAGGGTGGCTACCTTGACGAATCTTAAATATAAAATATATTTTGATTTGTTTAACACTTTTTTGGGTTAATACATGATTCCATATGTGTTATTTCATTGTTTTGACATTTTAGTAATTTATCAAATGCTCTTATCCAGAGTGACTTACAGTCAGTGCATTCATCTTAAAATAGCTAGGCTAGACAACCACATATCATAATCAAATATACAGGATACTAACATTCCATTCCAGATAAACAACGGATATATAGCGTTTTGCAAAAAAACTCATTTTCATACAGATCTAAAATCTATGAATAACAAGTCTGAGAACAGTAATATTTTACATACACATGAAGTTACCCACAAGCAATCATTTCTGATTTAAAAAAAGCACAAATGTGGAAAAATTGCTGGATATAGCGTTTTGGAAATAAACTTTTCTAATTATTCATGAATCAATTCGTTTGAGACAACAATATGGTGGACCTCAACATAATTATTCTTTCAAAGCCACCATTTTCAGTTTTACTGGGGGAGGGAAAGTACAGAGCACATGGACTGCCAGTACAAAATTCCTAAGCAAACACTACAAACACTGTAGAGCTAATGGATGTATTGTAAACTCCAACCTCTGGACTCTGCCATTGCTGTGTAAGCATCTTGAGCAGTTATGGCGCAGTAGGACATCCTTCAACACACACACACACACACACACACTCGCACATATAACACACACTCACACTTACAATACACACAAACTGCAATGTAGGACACGCCTGTCTCGCTGAGAGACTCTTCTCTAATACATTTTCTAACATCGCCGTTTATTTATAAAACTATTCATTTTACAGAGTAAGCTTACTCCTATGTACTCCTATAATACTACATTGTTTCTCCTTATTTAGTGTAAACGGCCAGACTGTCTCTTTCTATCTAAGGCCTAGGCAGTCGGGCAGTATTTATTTAATGCGTAATTAAAAACCACTTCTGCTTTTTGATGGTTTTATTATCATTAATTAAGATTGTAAACAATGACATGGTGATGTTCACATTGAGTACGATCTTGTAGTCTTTATGATCCCCAAAGGGCAATTTGCAGTGCTGCATGTAGATATGTAGACAACATAATATATAAATAGTACATGGTTAAACACATACTTTATTATAGTTTCTCAAATGTCTCAACTGAACTGGACCCCAAGAAATCACATATTGTAATATTATTACAGTTTTCCCCAATTGTTATCACACTAAAATTGGTCCATGAGGCACAATGACCCAAACCTGTGACTCATTTAGCAGAACTAGACACCAAACCTGCAATACTATTGGCACATGTTTTGCTTTACACTAAAATTGCAATTCTATAACAAACATTTGGCAAAACACACAATTCTCTACCTTCGGCACAACTAAAATATATTGTGTGCAAATGAAAAGCAACACGGTTCAACAAGCTAAGCTCAATTACCAGTTGATCAATTTCACTCTCCACATCTGCAAACACTAATTGTGTAAATGTTCACTTTGCAATCAGACCTGTGGTATGGAGTCAACAGGTGAGAACTCCTGTGTTTGGAGAACAATGGAAGTAAACTTGGCAGAGAGAGGAGGAGGAAGAAGAAGAAGATCTGATGAAATTTGGGCCACTGTGGTGGACCATGTGGTCAACCGTGGTTTGACATTGAGAGAGGCTGGGCAGAGAGTGCAGCCCAATCTGAGCTGCTTCACCGCAGCATCCATCATCCGGACGTTCTAAAATGAGAATAGGTACAGTATGTACTGCAGACATTGGACCTATCTACTACTTTTACTACTTGACAGTAGTACAACATAAAGCACAGTAAAGACTGTAGATTCCAATACATACTGTAATGGGAAACAAAGTAGATGTTTCATGTATTACTGTACATATAAAATTGGGAGCTATACAACTTTGTAACATGTTTATCTTGTATACTGTATTACTGTACTGCATGCTATTTTGTTTTTGTAGATCTGAAAGATGACCACCATTTGGTGGTAGAAAGCATCTATTTACAGACGAACAGCAGGCTACCATTGTGCAAATGGTAGTTGAAAATAATGCCTTAAGACTGCGGGAAATCCAACAACAGATTATTGAAAACCCTGCCATCTCCCATAACATCTGAGTGAGCTTATCAACCACAGCCCGCATCTTTAAGAAACACCATCTTCGGATGAAGCAAATCTACCGAGTCCCATTTGAAAGGAATTCCCAAAGAGTGAAGGATTGAACATGTGCAAGTAATGTCACCCCCTGACCAAACAAAACATAGAAATATACAAAGCAATCTATGGTCAGGGCGTGACAGTACCCCCCCCCCCCCCCCCCCCCCAAAGGGACGGACTCCGGCCGCAAAACCTGAACCTATAGGGGAGGGTCTGGGTGGGCATCTGCCCCACTCCACCATAGTCTTAGCCCGCTGAAGTGGCGTCTTTGGAGCGGCGACCCTCGCCGCTGCCTCTGGACTGAGGGGCGCCTCTGGACTGAGGGGCGCCTCTGGACTGAGGGGCAGCTCCGGACTGAGGGGCAGCTCCGGACTGAGGGGCAGCTCCGGACTGAGGGGCAGCTCCGGACTGATGGGCAGCTCCGGACTGAGGGGCAGCTCCGGACTGGAGGGAGACTCTGGCGGCTCCTGACTGACGGGCGGCTCAGGCGGCTCCTGACTGACGGGCAGATCAGGCGGCTCAGGACAGACGGGCGGCTCATGCGGCGCTGGACAGGAGGGCGGCTCAGGCGGCGCTGGACAGGAGGGCGGCTCCTGGAGGAAGGAGACGGAGAGACAGCCTGGTGCGTGGGGCTGCCACCGGAGGCCTGGTACGTGGAGGAGGCACCGGATAGACCGGACCGTGGAGGCGTACTGAAGGTCTCGAGCACCGAGCCTGCACAACCTTCCCTGGCTGGATACTCCCCGTAGCCCGGCCAGTGCGGCGAGGTGGAACAGACCGCACTGGGCTGTGCTGGCGACCCGGGGACACCGTGCATAGGGCTAGTGCCCTATACCCGGGCCGAGGAGACGCACTGGAGACCAGATGCGCTGAGCCGGCTTCATAGCACCTAGCTCGATGCCCACTCTAGCCCGGCTGATACGAGGCGCTGCCGCCCCGGGCTATGCCTGCGCACCGGGGACACCATGCGCCTCACGGCATAACACGGTGCCTGCCCGGTCCACTTCTCTCCACGGTAAGCACGGGGAGTTGGCTCAGGTCTCCTACCTGATTTAGCCACACTCCCCATGTGCCACCCCCCAATACATTTTTGGGGCTGCCTCTCGGGCTTCCAGCCGCGCTGCCTTGCAGCCTCCTCATAACGCCGCCTCTCGGCTTTCGCTGCCTCCAGCTCTGCCTTGGGGCGGCGATATTCTCCCGGCTGTACCCAGGGTCCCTTGCCATCTAAGATCTCCTCCCTAGTCCGGAGTCTTGAACCCGCTGCTCCTGGGTACCACGCTGCTTGGTCCGGTTGTGGTGGGTGATTCTGTAACGCTCGTCGTTGGAATGAGAAGAGGAGGACCAATGCGCAGCGTGGTAAGTGTCCGTATTGATAATTTATTATCATGAACACAAAATAACAAGAACGAAACGAAACAGTCCTGAACGGTGAATACAAAAAAAACACTGAACAGAAAATAATCACCCACAAAACACAATGAAAAACAGGCTACCTTAATATGGCTCCCAATCAGAGACAACGACTGACACCTGCCTCTGATTGAGAACCATACTAGGCCAAACACATAGAAACAGACAACCTAGACATACAACATAGAATGCCTACCCACATCACACCCTGACCAAACAAAACATAGAAACATACAAAGCAATCTAATTGTCAATAAAAGCCTTAGACACTTATGAAATGCTTGTAATTATACTTCAGTATTCTATAGTAACATCTGACAAAAATATCTAAAGACACTGAAGCAGCAAACTTTGTGAAAATTTATATTTGTGTCATTCTCAAAAATGTGGCCACGACTGTACACACAAACAATATAACAATCTTAGTCTTTACACTGAAATAGGTTCTGAGAGTAGTGTTTTGAATATGTCACATTAGTGTGATCTCGGTGGTCACTAAGTTAGATTAATTTGAGGTGTGTGTTTGTCTCATTTGTCTGCAGAGTTTCATTTTGAGCAGGGAGTACATTATTCTAATTACTGTGTTCCATTTTGCAAGATGTCTGTGGGGTTTGGGGAAATTGGCTAACTGTTTTCTGTTTTGTGTTTAGAGTTTTGAGTACCAGAGATGTAGTTTCAGCAAACGTGTGATAACAATTGGGAAAAGCTGTACATGAAGGTTAGTGCTCAGAAACTTTTCTTTCTTTGACCTTAGTGGGATACTGTTAATACTAAGTGTGTGCGTGCGTGCACGTTGTCTACACTTTACTGATAACGAGACGCACTGTGATCACATGGCTAGAATTGATCTACCTCTTTGTGAAATGGATTACATAAACAAGCCTCAGTACATCACGCCTGTTCCCTCCACTCCTGCCTCCACCGCCTGCCGTCACGCTAGCCGTGCGGCTTTGAGTGGCATCAATGAGACGCCCTATCAAGATACTGTCCACGATTCACCTTCCAGACTCTCCCATACCATCCATAACCTATCGCCCTCCGTCTGCACGCTCAGATTTGTTCCCCTTTTTTATGAACCCGTCAATAGTTAGGGGTTGAAATGAAAAAAATGCATTATTCATAACTGTTTTCATTTTGAAGTAAAATGATGACGGTAATGTTTGGTCAGGGTTATGGACAGGGTGAGATAGTGCCTTATAAGAGTGATATGAGATAGTGTGTGTGAGAGAGAGAGTCTCCCAGCCATGGTATGGTTTGCAGATTCACAGTAATGAAAGATGGCAGCTGTGGAGCGGGGTGCGGGGATGGGAGGGATGGGGGTTTAATCTAAAACTGCCTGTTCAGTATAAAGTGTGGTATTGATAGCAGGATTAAATGGGAGGATCAGATGTGGAGGAGTAGAGCAGACTTGTTTTTTGTGTAAATTGGGGAACAGCTCTTATTTCATGCTGCTGCCTTGCTTGTTGGCTAACAAGAAACATCACTTATAATTGTATTTTCTGGAAAAGGAAAAGAAAGAGAAACAACCTACTCTTTTGTATTCTCATACACCAGCCCCCCTTCCCACCTCCCTACCCATCTTTCACTGTTTAAGTCAGAGGGACTTTGAAGATTATTTACATTTGGGGAGATTAGGACCTGGCTATTCCACGTACAGCGGCCAGCATCCATTGATGTCTAATTGAGCGATGTAGATCAGAACAGCCCTGCTGTCTGTGCTTTGTGCTAAACCCTGCTATGGGAGACCTTTGACTTCCCCACCATCGCCCGACATACCCACTGCCGTGACAGTTGTTGTACCGTGGCTGGTTGGCCGGCTGGCTGGCAGGCTGACTGTCCTCAATACCCACACCAAATATATTTTTTTCTGCCCTATTTCATCAGATCCCATTTCTGTTATATCCTAAAGAGGATTTATTTTCTGTTCCTGTCTGGCTTCTTTTTTATTTTTTGTTGCTTGGTAATGACTCAGTGTGGGTGGGTGCCAGTCGGCTACATCTGCCTGATTACGACTGTGCTGTAATCGCACAGATGATGCAGCAAGGGTTAATGAATGGAGGCAGAGTTTTGAGTAGGGAGTACATTATTCTGATTACTGTGTTTCATTTTGCAAGATGTCTGTGGGGTTTGGGGAAATTGGCTAACTATTTTCTGTTTTGTGTTTAGAGTTTTGAGTACCTGAGATGTAGTTTCAGCAAATGTGTATTAACAACTGGGAAAAACTGTAAATAAAGAGAAGGTTACAGTGCTCAGAACTTTTTCTTTCTTTGACCTTTGTGGGATACTGTTAATACTAAGTGTTTGTGTGTGTGTGTGTGTGTGTGTGTGTGTGTGTGTGTGTGTGTGTGTGTGTGTGTGTGTGTGTGTGTGTGTGTGTGTGTGTGTGTGTGTGTGTGTGTGTGTGTGTGTATGCTTGCGTGCATGCGCGTATGTGTGCGTGCACGTTGTCTACACTTTACTGATAACGAGTCGCACTGTGGGTCACATGGTTAGAATTGATCTAACCTCTTTGTGAAATGGATTACATAAACAAGCCTCAGTACATCACGCCTGTTCCCTCCACTCCTGCGCCCACCGCCTGCCGTCACGCTAGCCGTGCGGCTTTGAGTGACATCAACAAGACGTCCTATCAAGATACTGTCCATGATTCACCTTCCAGATTCTCCCATACCATCCATAAACTTTCACGCTCCGTCTGCACGCTCAGATTTGTTCCCCTTGTTTTATGAACCCCTCAATGCATTATTCATAACTGATTTCATTTTGAAGTAAAATTACAACGGTAATGTTTGGTCAGGGTTATGGACAGGGTGAGATAGCGCCTTATAAGAGTGAAAGTGTGTGTGTGTGTGAGAGAGAGAGAGAGAGTCTCCCAGCCATGGTATGGTTTGCAGATTCACAGTAATGAAAGATGGCAGCTGTGGAGCGGGGTGCGGGGATGGGAGGGATGGGGGTTTAATCTAAAACTGCCTGTTCAGTATAAAGTGTGGTATTGATAGCAGGATTAAATGGGATGATCAGATGTGGAGGAGTAGAGCAGACTTGTTTTTTGTGTAAATTGGGGAACAGCTCTTATTTCATGCTGCTGCCTTGCTTGTTGGCTAACAAGAAACATCACTTATAATTGTATTTTCTGGAAAAGGAAAAGAAAGAGAAACAACCTACTCTTTTGTATTCTCATACACCAGCCCCCCTTCCCACCTCCCTACCCATCTTTCACTGTTTTAGTCAGAGGGACTGTGAAGATTATTTACATTTGGGGAGATTAGGACCTGGCTATTCCACGTACAGCGGCCAGCATCCATTGATGTCTAATTGAGCGATGTAGGTCAGAACAGCCCTGCTGTCTGTGCTTTGTGCTAAACCCTGCCATGGGAGACCTTTGACTTCCCCACCATCGCCCGACATCCCCACTGCCGTGACAGTTGTTGTACCGTGGCTGGTTGGCCGGCTGGCTGGCAGGCTGACTGTCCTCAATACCCACACCAAATATATTTTTTTCTGCCCTATTTCATCAGATCCCATTTCTGTTATATCCTAAAGAGGATTTATTTTCTGTTCCTGTCTGGCTTCTTTTTAATTTTTTGTTGCTTGGTAATGACTCAGTGTGGGTGGGTGCCAGTCGGCTACATCTGCCTGATTACGACTGTGCTGTAATCGCACAGATGATGCAGCAAGGGTGCAGGTCACAGGATTTTATAGTGTTTGTATGTCATCAGGAGTGGGCGTAATGCGTTTCCATACTGGGCCTACTTCTGCTGCAGAGATGGCAAGAGATGGCAATATTGTAACAAGGCCTAGTGCTGCGGATCAAGCCTTGCTGCTGGACATACAGTGCATTCAGAAAGTATTCACACCTTTTGACTTTTTCCACATTTAGTTGTTTTATAGCCTGCATTTAAAATATATTAAATTGAGATGTGTCACTGGCCTACACACAATATACCATAATGTCAAAGTGGAATCATGTTTATCGAAATATTTACAAATGAACTAAAAATGAAAAGCTGAAATGTCTATAAGTCTATATGTATTCAACCTTTTTGTTGTGGCAAGCCTAAATAAATTCAGGATTAAAAATGTACTTAATTAGTCATGTAAGAAGTTGCATGGACTCACTCTGTGTGCAATAATCGTGTTTAATATAATCTTTGAAAGGCTACCTCATCTCTGTACCACACACATACAATTATCTGTAAAGGTCCCTCAGTCGAGCAGTGAATTTCAAGCACAGATTCAACCACAAAGACCAGGGAAATGGCCAATTGTACACTGGAGTTGCTTACCAAGATTATATTTTATGTTCCTGAGGGGCCTAGTTACAGTCTTGACTTAAATCGTCTTGAAATCTATGGCAAGATTTGAAAATGGCTCTCTAGCAATGATCAACCACCAACTTGACAGAGCTTGTAGAATAAAAATGAAAATAATGTGCAAATACGGCACAATCCAGAAAGACTCACAGTGTAATCGCTGCCAAAGGTAATTCTAACATTTATTGACTCAGGGGTGAGAATACTTATGTAAATGAGATACAGTGCCCTCAGAAAGTATTCAGACCCCTTGACTTTTTCCACATTTTATTACGTTACAGCCTTATTCTAAAATTGATTAAATCATTTTCGCCCCCTAAATCTACACACAATACCCCATAATGACAAAGTAATAACAGGTTTAGACATTTTTGCTCATTTACAAAAAATAAAACACAGAAATATCTCATTTACATAAGTATTGAGACCCTTTACTCAGTACATTGTTGAAGCAACTTTACAGCATCAAGTCTTCTTGGGTATGACGCTACAAGCTTGGCACACCTGTATTTGGGGAGTTTCTCCCATTTTTCTCTGCAAATCCTCTCAAGCTCTGTCAGGTTGGATGGGGTGCGATACTGCATAGCTATTTTCAGGTGTCTCCAGAGATATTCGATCGGGTTCAAGTCCAGGCTCTGGCTGGGCCACTCAAGGACATTCAGAGACTTATCCTGAAGCCACTCCTGCATTGTCTTGGCTGTGTGCTTAGGGTCGTTGTCCTGTTGGAAGGTGAACCTTTGTCCCAGTCTGAGGTCCTGAGCACTCTGGAGCAGGTTTTCATCAAGAATCGCTCTGTACTTTGCTCCATTCATCTTTCCCTCGATCCTGACTAGTCTCCCAGTCGCTGCTTCTGAAAAACATCCCCACTGCATGATGCTGCCGCCACCATGCTTCACCGTAGGGATGGTGCCAGGTTTCCTCCAGACGGGACGCTTGCCATTCAGGCCAAAGAGTTCAATCTTGCTTTCATCAGACCAGAGAATCTTTTTTCTCATGGTCTGAAAGTCTTTAGGTGCCTTTTGCAAAACTCTAAGCGGGCTGTCATGGGCCTTTTATTGAGGAGTGGCATCCGTCTGGCAACTCTTCCATAAAGGCCTGATTGGTGGAGTGCTGCAGAGATGGTTGTCTTTCTGGAAGGTTCTCCCATCTCCGCAAAGGAACTCTAGTGCTCTGTCAGAGTGACCATAGGGTTCTTAGTCATCTCCCTGACCAAAGCCCTTCTCCCCCGATTGCTCAGTTTGGCTGGGCGCCAACTCTAGGAAGGGTATTGGTGGTTCCAAACTTCTTCCATTTAAGAATGATGGAGCCCACTGTGTTCTTGGGGATCTTCAATGCCGCATAATCTTTTGGTAACCTTCCCCAGATCTGTGCCTCGACACAATCCTGTCTTTGAGCTTTATGGACAAGTCCTTCGACCTCATAGCTTGGTTTTTGCTCTTACATGCACTGTCAACTGTGGGACCTTATATTGACAGGTCTATGCCTTTCCAAATCATGTCCAATCAATTGAATTTACCACAGGTGAACAATCAAGTTATAGAAACATCTCAAGGATAATCAATGCAAACAGGATGTACCTGAGATGAATTTTGAGTCGCATAGCAAAGGGTCTGAATACCCTGTAAATAAGCCATTTGTGTTTTTTTATATACAGTATATTTGCCAAAAACTCAAACTTTTGGGAATAGTGACACTTATAGAGCATGATGCCTCAAGAGTCAATTTCACATATATAGCCACCCATAATCCCTATTCAGTCCATCACACCTAAAGATGTTGTAATCAGCAATTCTTTATCTCCTAATTGGCTAGAGTTGTTGCGTAACAGATGACCATTCATTTAATTGCAAATCTACATCGTAGTTGTTCAGGGATGGATACCACATCCACACTGCACATTATTATTTTCAAATATCTGACATTATTATCAAATTGTATGACACATTACAGACAATGGTAAACTACGGACTGTAGTTATGCCTGACCAAAACATGAATTTATTATGTAGATATGTTGACCTATTGTAAAGTGAGATACTCATGTGGTAGAGCAAGTCTGTCCTCTGTGGTCTGCAGATGGGATGGCAGCCATTTTGGTTTCAAACTAACTATGGCTCTGTCAACTCACAGGTAGGCCTACTGTAGTCACACTGCTATTAGATTAAATAAATATTTTACTAGCCATATTTTACTAGACATACAAAAAATACAAAACTTACAGTTGAGTAAATCACATGAAAACAGATTATGATACAGATTGGCCTATTCTTTTTTCATCATAATACCTCATTTCTGCCTATTTCATTGTATAGAGGGACTACATCATTCAAATGGAAAACATGTCTCTTACTTTCTTCTACAGGAGCATTAGGTGCATGTGTTAGTGATTGCATGTTCATTTCCAACTGACCAGAACAATGTGGTCTGCTTGAAGCTTATGACACGACTCGTCTCCCCTATCTGACATAAATGATGTCTATGTATAGAACGAGTTGATTTCCAAAACACTATATTCACCAATTTACACATTTGAGTTTGAGTTTTTTTTTTTGTGGCTAAAAACAATATATCCATTGTTTAGCTCGAATGGAATGTTCCTATCCTTGTATATTTGACTGCAACATGTGGTTGTTTAACCTAGCTACTGTATCTTTAAGAGAAATGCACTTACTGTAAGTCGCTCTGTATAAGAGCATCTTCTAAATGACAGAAATGTTTAACGTACAGATCTCATGTTGCTGTATTGAATACTTAATATATATATATACTGTATATATATATATATACAGTGGGGAGAACAAGTATTTGATACACTGCCGATTTTGCAGGTTTTCCTACTTACAAAGCATATAGAGGTCTGTAATTTTTATCATAGGTACACTTCAACTGTGAGAGACGGAATCTAAAACAAAAATCCAGAAAATCACATTGTATGATTTTTAAGTAATGAATTAGCATTTTATTGCATGACATAAGTATTTGATACATCAGAAAAGCAGAACTTAATATTTGGTACAGAAACCTTTGTTTGCAATTACAGAGATCATACGTTTCCTGTAGTTCTTGACCAGGTTTGTACACACTGCAGCAGGGATTTTGGCCCACTCCTCCATACAGACCTTCTCCAGATCCTTCAGGTTTCGGGGCTGTCGCTGGGCAATACGGACTTTCAGCTCCCTCCAAAGATGTTCTATTGGGTTCAGGTCTGGAGACTGGCTAGGCCACTCCGGGACCTTGAGATGCTTCTTACGGAGCCACTCCTTAGTTGCCCTGGCTGTGTGTTTCGGGTCGTTGTCATGCTGGAAGACCCAGCCATGACCCATCTTCAATGCTCTTACTTAGGGAAGGAGGTTGTTGGCCAAGATCTCGCGATACATGGGCCCCATCCATCCTCCCCTCAATACGGTGCAGTCGTCCTGTCCCCTTTGCAGAAAAGCATCCCCAAAGAATGATGTTTCCACCTCCATGCTTCACGGTTGGGATGGTGTTCTTGGGGTTGTACTCATCCTTCTTCTTCCTCCAAACACGGCGAGTGGAGTTGAGACCAAAAAACTCCATTTTTGTCTCATCAGACCACATGACCTTCTCCCATTCCTCCTCTGGATAATCCAGATGGTCATTGGCAAACTTCAGACGGTCCTGGACATGCGCTGGCTTGAGCAGAGGGACCTTGCGTGCACTGCAGGATTTTAATCCATGACGGCGTAGTGTGTTACTATTGGTTTTCTTTGAGACTGTGGTCCCAGCTCCCTTCAGGTCATTGACCAGGTCCTGCCGTGTAGTTCTGGGCTGATCCCTCACCTTCCTCATGATCATTGATGCCCCACGAGGTGAGATCTTGCATGGAGCCCCAGACCGAGGGTGATTGACCGTCATCTTGAACTTCTTCCATTTTCTAATAATTGCGCCAACAGTTGTTGCCTTCTCACCAAGCTGCTTGCCTATTGTCCTGTAGCCCATCCCAGCCTTGTGCAGGTCTACAATTTGATCCCTGATGTCCTTACACAGCTCTCTGGTCTTGGCCATTGTGGAGAGGTTGGAGTCTGTTTGATTGAGTGTGTGGACAGGTGTCTTTTATACAGGTAACGAGTTCAAACAGGTGCAGTTAATACAGGTAATGAGTGGAGAACAGGAGGGCTTCTTAAAGAAAAACGAACAGGTCTGTGAGAGCCGGAATTCTTACTGGTTGGTAGGTGATCAAATACTTATGTCATGCAATAAAATGCAAATTAATTACTTAAAAATCATACAATGTGATTTTCTGGATTTTTGTTTTAGATTCCGTCTCTCACAGTTGAAGTGTACCTATGATAAAAATTACAGACCTCTACATGCTTTGTAAGTAGGAAAACCTGCAAAATCGGCAGTGTATCAAATACTTGTTCTCCCCACTGTATATATTGATGTCCCAAATGTATCATTTGTACAGTTCTTTTAAAAATGTAGTTGTTTGTTACATTTGATTGTAAAAAGTGGCAGCACTACTTCTTTCTCTGAGAGTGAGGCATATACATATAGCATATTGCCAAAAAACATGATTGTCTCTCTGAAATCCAACCTTCAAGTGATTTTTAAACAAATACATGACTGTCATTGAATTACCCCATGCCATGATTAGATAGCGAATAAACCCACCAATCTCTTTCATAATTTATTTAAACAATATTAGCTAATATACCAACACTTCTAAAAATGGATATATAGCATTTTGGAATGAAACGTCATATGTAAACTGATATATACAGTATGTATGCAAGCATGACATTAATAGATACAGTATGACTGAATGTAGGCTTATACTATAGGTCTCTCTGTTTTCTCAGTTTGAAACAGCTAGGAACCCTATCTTACTGTATCTTTCAGATACCGTATATCTGGTGTCCATCCCTAATGGCAGAGCCATTAAAACACATGGGCGACTCTCATCAACTGTCACTCACGTGTGACAGAACACCCATTGTTAGTGAGAGATGACACAAACTCAAAGGGCTTGTTCTTCCCAATCCCTTGGTGCAGGCTCAGTTCCAGTTACACTGTGTGCTGAGTGCTCTGGGCACATGCACAGATCATATCCCTAGGAGTGACAGGATACACACACAGACAGCCTTGAGGAAAAAACAAGGCTTTTGTCCCAGACAATGGAGACATCACTGGAATTGTAATCCTACCACAGTGGTGCATTTACAGCTTCCCTTTGCAAGGCTATATGCCTATGTCTGTGTAATTTGTAAGGTTGTTGTCTGCATTTGACAAGTTTCAAGTTGAATTAGTCGTAGGGGAGAGTGGTGTAAGTTGAGCCACCCTTGTTTCCAAGAAACCATACAAAAATTTTATAATTTTACCTAATGTTAAGGAAGAGGTCATCACTTCATCGAGGTCTGTGAAGGAAGAAAAAAGTGGAAAGCAAGTTAGGTCCCAAAAATGTATTTTCACCAAGTCAAATTAATTTATTGTGTAAGAGGTTTCATGATGCTTGTATATAAACCAAAGTAGATCATTGTAAGATTGTTCTATACATCAGTTGGGGTCTCTACTCAGCTTTAATATAAGGTCCTGAACTTAGCATGAAAGTGCATCCTTGTAGCTGTGTGGGCTAATATAGTCAAAATGTTTGCCTCGGGGTAAGTTGAGACAATGGCCATGGGATAAGTTGAGCCAATGGTTGATCCAATGGCAAGTTGAGCAAATTGAAGTGTTTCATTCCCAGCCTTAATGTAAGGCATTATCGCTGGGATATGAAGTAACAACCAGGCCTGGCCTATGTTAAAAGTGTTTTTAAAATGTTTTTAGGTGTTAAGCTTGTGTTAAAAGATGTTTAAAATGATTAATAGACAAAAGAGCAATTGTGATTGTATTGAATTGTGTTTGGGAAATAAAAGGTAGAGTTAATATTTCATTCGGTACAGAAATTTGTTGGCGGCTTAACGTTCCCTGTCCTACCGCTCAACTTACCCCATACCCAGGGTAAGTTGTGCCAAGAGACCACTTTTTAGGACAAGCTACACTATATATACAAAAGTATGTGGACATCCAATCAAATGAGTGGATTCGGCTATTCAACACCACACCCGTTGCTAACAGGTGTATAAAATCAAGCACACTGCCATGCAATCTCCATAGACAAACATTATCAGTAGAATGGCATTACTGAAGAGCTCAGAGACTTTCAACGTGGCACCATCATAGGATGCCACCTTTCCAACAAGTCAGTTCATAAAATTTCTGCCCTGCTAGAGCTGCCACGGTCAACTGTAAGTGCTGTTATTGTGAAGTGGAAACATCTAAGAGCAACAACGGCTCAGCCATGAAGTGGTAGGCCAAACAAGCTCACAGAACGGGACTGCTGAGTGCTGAAGCGCTTAGCTCGTAAAAAACGTCTGTCCTCGGTTGCAACACTCACTACCGAGGTCAAAACTGCCTGCAACGTCTGTTTGTCAGGAGCTTCATGAAATGGGTTTCCATAGCCGAGCAGCAGCACACAAGCCTAACATAACTATGCACAATGCGAAGTGTTGGCTGGAGTGGTGTAAAGTTCGCCGCCATTTGACTCTGGAGCAGTGGAAACACGTTCTCTGGAGTGATGAATCACGCCCCACCATCTGGCAGTCCGACCTACAAATCTGGGTTTGGCGGATGCCAGGAGAACGCTACCTGCCACAATGCATAGTGCCAACTGTAAAGTTCGGTGGAGGGGGAATAATGGTCTTGGGCTGTTTTTCATGGTTCTGACTAGGCCCCTTAGTTCCAGTGAAGGGAAATGTTACCGCTACAGCATACAATGACATTCTAGACGATTCTGTTCTTCCACTTTGTGGTAACAGTTTAGGGAAGGCCCTTTCCTGTTTCAGCATGACAGAGCCTCCGTGCACAAAGCGAGGTCCATGCAGAAATGGTTTGTCGAGATCGGTCTGGAAGAATTTGACTGGCCTGCACAGAGCCCTGACCTTAACCCCATCAAACGCCTTTGAAATGAATTCACCCAACATCAGTGCCCAATCTCACTAATGCTCTTGTGGCTGAATGGAAGCAAGTCCCTGCAACAATCTAGTGGAAAGCCTACCAAAAGAGTGGAGGCTGTTATAGCAGCAAAGGGGGGACCGACTCCATAGTAATACCCTTGATTTTGGAATGAGATGTTCGATGAGGCGTATGTCCACATACTTTAGGTTATGTAGTGTGTGTTTTCACAACCGTAATGTTTACATGAATTCTGATAATTTCCAGGGATACAAAACATCCTGAAATATAAACTCATCAAAAAAAGAAACGTCCTCTCACTGTCAACTGCGTTTATTTTCAGCAAACTTAACATGTGTAAATATTTGTACTGTATGAACATAACTTGATCCAACAACTGAGACATAAACTGAACAAGTTCCACAGACATGTGACTAACAGAAATGGAATAATGTGTCCCTGAACAAAGGGGGGGTCAAAATCAAAAGTAACTGTCAGTATCTGCTGTAGCCACCAGCTGCATTAAGTACTGCAGTGCACCTCCTCATGGACTGCACCAGATTGGCCAGTTCTTGCTGTGAGATGTTACCCCACTCTTCCACCAAGGCACCTGCAAGTTCCCAGACATTTCTGGGGTGAACGGCCCTAGCCCTCACCCTCCGATCCAACAGGTCTCAGATGTGCTCAATGGGATTGAGATCCGGGCTCTTCGCTGGCCATGGCAGAACACTGACATTCCTCTCTTGCAGGAAATCACGCACAGAACGAGCAGTATGGCTGGTGGCATTGTCATGCTGGAGGGTCATGTCAGGATGAGCCTGCAGGAAGGGTAACACGAGGGAGGAAGATGTCTTCCCTGTAACACACAGCGTTGAGATTGCCTGCAATGACAACAAGCTCAGTCCAATGATGCTGTGATACACCGCCCCAGACCATGACGGACCCTCCACCTCCAAATCGATCTCGCTCCAGAGTACAGGCCTTGGTGTAACGCTCATTCCTTCGACGATAAACGCGAATCCGACCATCACCCCTGGTGAGACAAAATGTTTTCATGAGAAGAACGATTTTGGGGATTTCTGCTGGTCTGACAAACAGCACTGCAGTTCTGCCACTTTCCAACGCAGATGCAGAATTGTGACATAGGTGGGTGCGCTGGATTGACAGCCCAGGCCAAAAAACTGATCTCTGAATTTAACTATAGGATTTTGATGGGGATTTTTTCATCTCTTGAGAAGAACGCATTTCACTACCTCACCAACCTGACGTATGCCGATCTTAGTGGTAATAAACTAGTTGTTGCCAATACGAATCCATTCAACTCACTGAATAATGTCCTGCTCAATTTGGCCATTAAATCAGATAGAAATTGTTTAAGTAGACTGTCAAAAGAGAAAATAGCTAAATTGACCTGAGTGACAACCCTTTGGCATGCAAGTGTTCCAACATTGAATTAATTGGTTGGATTCAGAGCAATACCAATAAAGTGATTTACTTCGACATGTGTTGGTTCAAAGGAAAGGTTATCAGATGTGCATTTGCTGGCATGTTACAATTTGGACATGTTATGTCAATGGCAATTTTAACAATTGCATGTGTCATAATAAAAAAAACTAAGAAAGAAATACAGAGGATATGAAATGCTTTGAAGGGTAACACTTTATTTGGAAATAGTCCCCTGCAGATGGTAAAGAATAATGTTCAACATGCTATCAACAAACTGTTCAGCTAACTATCCACTAACCATAGCCCAACCCTAAACTTAACTTAAAACAAAAGCAAGCTGTTGCATATCAACAGTTGCAGATGACAGTTTGAGCATCTTAACGGGACTACAGTATATAAGAAAGTGGGTCAGAACTAAGTTTAGTTCATTGACTAAAACAAATCAGGGCAGTTCTTCCATATCCATTAGAACTGAACATACCAAGGATAAATACAAGGCCAGGCATGCCGTTTTAGTATATCTCTTCATAATCTTTATATCACAATGACACAAATAATAATGCATATTCCGATTTTTCATGATCATTTCATTAAATCAATAAAGAAAAGAAACTGACTTTTATCATGCCTTTTTATTTTCAGTGTTATGCAACTTTAGAAGTATAAATATCTGTTTTAATATACATCTATGACATCCATAGAGATTTCCTTGGGCGAAATACAAAAACTCAAACATCTTTATTGTACAAATCCTAAAAGACAAACCATAGTGAGCAAATTCATCTAATACTAGTTTCACACATAAAGGAAAAAAGGAAACTCCAAAAACAAGCAGGACAATGTGGGACCCGACAGATGTTGAAACAGAGACATTGACCACCACACAGATAAGACAGTCTAACACAACTGGGTGGCTGGGTAGGTGAGGAAGTCACAGACACTACCAACACGAACATATTTCCTGTGACGTAGCGTATAGATTTGGCAAATCATTAACACAATATACAAAATATACATCCATGAAGTATTTGTAAACAAACACTGAATGTGCTATTTTTAAAGGATTTAAACATCTAATCAGAAAAAAAAGGCATGGGGACAAATAGACTCTCCATCATTCAAAGAGCGTTTTCTGATTCATTTCCATCTGTATCCACCCACTGGGCACAGACGTCAGTTCAACGTCTTGTTTTGATTTACATTTGGTTGAGTTGTCATCTAATGTAAATTCAACGTGAAATCAACAAAACATGTCACCATGTCATTGAATTTTGGTTAAAGTTAGGTGCAAAAAAAAATATGAAATTCTCTTACATGGATGACTTTCTTCAAATCCAATCAGTTTTTCACGTTCATTCAACGTCATCCCATTGAATCTTTTTGGTTGAAATGACGTGCAAACAAGGTTGACTCAACCAGCTTTTGCCCAGTGGGAAGAGCCTGTTTGATAGGGAACAACATTCTCATCTCAATCATTCTTTCTACTAACTAGTACAACTAGAAGGAAGGGGAAAGGTGTCTAATATTAAGGTGACCTTTTTCTCTCCCTCCAAATATTTGACAATACATTTACAATAACTAAATGAGAATAGTAAAACTTCAGAATCTTATTTAAAAAAAAATCTTTACAATCAATCTCATTTGTTATTTTCCACAATGTGCATTCGTGGGTAGTACAGTTGACCATTTATGTAAATATATAGCGTCCCGTTTAGTTTTTGTTTGCCTCCCTAAGATAAAGTAGATTGTTTATTGTTATGACATAGCCTACCTTATAGAGTAAATATTGTATAGCATATTTCGAAATCTATTTTGTGTTGGATATTTAGGGTATGCAATCAAAAGGCCTGGCAGCTAAACTACAGGATATGCCCACGTCAGCGTAAAAGAAGTCCACTGTTTTTTGATACACAACGCCAGTATAATCACCTAAACATCAGCTGTCTAGAATAATGACTTATGTATATAAGATTTGTATATTGGTGCATTTTGTTCTTAGAAAATAAGTAATTTCAAGCCTATTGTTAGCTAGACATTTAACTGGATATTATTTTCATCTGGCTAATCTGGGACATAAATGTTGGCTACTGCATTGCTTACGGAAAAAGAAAAGAAAAAACATGAGTTGAATGAAAATGACAAAAACAATACAAACAATAGAACACAACTTCAGAAGTTTATCTGAAATCTAATCTCTTGCAACCCTGACATTACCAATATATTTTCTAGACGTTTCCTTGAATTTTAGCCCTTTTTAATTTACCATACCCAAAAATGCATTTCCCATTGTATGAATATCTAATCGCACAAATATAAACAAAACTGGAAAACAACACCCAATAAGATGCAGATTACTCCTTAAAAACGGACTTTCAAAGATCTCTTCCACAGTGTGGCAAACGTACTTAGAATTGTTGGTTCATTCCATCAACTCATTGAGCTTGCATTCTACACATTGTCATAATAACATACATATTTTCTCAGTGAAATATTCCAGTGTATTACAATTCTTCACACATTATGGCAAAATCGAGATTGAACACATTCTTGGGAACCACTTGCCTCTCAGTTTTTTATTTGTTTATTTTCAACACTACATTTTTGAGGAAAAGCACAATTGCCCATTTATGCTTTATTTCTATTCAAGTAAAATTCAGAACATATCAGAACTGTTAAAATTACTATGTTAGAGAGGATGTCTTTTGGATAGGTAGATAGACATTATGTTAGCTTATTCTAGACCACAGAATTATCAAGCAGAACATGATTCTGAAATGACATCACTGAGTATACAAACATGACATTGCAAAATATATACATATAAAACAAACACTTATATTTACTTAAGCCCATGTATCCCAATTTTTACAGTTAGTGTTGACATAATTACTTACAAGATATTGCATAAAAATCAAAGGTTAAGAAATGTAGAGATGTGAAAGGAATGTGAATTACAACATAACCTGCTAAGAACAGCAAGTTTTTTTTTTAAATTCCCCATAACCCTAAGGCCTCTTCCACTAAATATGATTCCAGAACCGTAAGATGATTCCATATTAAATAGTTATAGGTAAGAAGTACAGAACATAGTGCGTTTCTTCTGTGCACCGCTACCCAAATCCAAAAAAAGCTAACTTCACTTCTCGGTAATAAAAAAGAAAGAAAAAGCGACATAAGATAAAGTATCTAAACAAACTTGGTGATATTTGACTTCGGTATAACGAGTGCGAGTGAATGATCTGCATCAATATCACACCACTTAAATGGTTGACTGGATGATGTGCCATGACTACTGTGTTTTCAGCTCACACAACTCTGAGTGGGAGTGAAATGGACATAGTTCAGTCTACACGCATTGAAAGTCTGCTACCTTCAATGTCAGGTGCTCTAAACCCAGACCGCTAAACCCAGTGCAATTCAATTCAACCTGCCCCCTGACATATTGATTGCACATTGCACTCTGCTGTCAATTAAAAATAAAGCCCACCAAACTATCACCAGATACAAATTTGACACCTTTGTTACACACAGCAGAGAACCACAAATGAGCAGCAAATCAGTCTACATTCAGTCCAAAAACATTAGACATTTATTGTATCGACCAAGCATTCACAATCACCACCACACACACAAAAATCTGTCTCTCTCACGCAATATAAACACTGAAGTAACAGCTTCCCCGGTTCTCAAAAAAATAAGGCATGATGACACTACTAACAAAAACAAAAATGTTTTATTTCGGACATATCGCAAAAGCAAAGGTGGCTGCCATCGTATTTTTTTAATCCCGCATTTACTTTCTGTTTGCGGGGCCACGTGGCAGATCCTTCGATTGCTTGTGTCGGGCCAAGTCTTTGTCTGAACCTGTGGCTTCTTTCACCACAGCAGCCACTCTTGAAGTCTCTCTCTTGGTGTTTTTCTGTGCAGACGCTACCTCTTGAGCAGATTCCCCTTTCTTCTTGTCAGCCTGTTCTTTTCGGCTGGAGGTTACCTGCTTGTCAGAGTTAGTGACCCTGGGTTCAGCTGTGCTGGGTTTGGCCTGGGGGGTGCTGTTGCTGGGGGTGGTGGCTGCTGGCCCTGTGGCATCCACCCCACCCAGGCCCCTATAAGAGTCCAACCTAAGGCCTTCCGACCTAGGGGCCTCTTCCCTCGGCTTCCCCTGGTACTCCCTGGAGGTCTGGACCACAGCCTCCTGCCCGGTGCTGCCGCAGGCCCTGCTTGAGAGAGTTCCACCGTTGGGTGGGTGTGCTTCTCTTCTCACTGCTGGGGCTGGCACCACTGGTACAGGGGCGGACTGGGAGGGAGCATTGGCCCAGGTCGGAGGCTCTTTCTGAGCTTGTCGGGTTGCAGCAAAGGCTGGCTCTTTCATGACAGTGGTTGCGTTTGGGGCAAGAGTTTTGTGAGGGGGTGATTTATGTTTTGAATCTACGATTTGTCTGACAACTGTTGAAGTAGTGATTTCCTTTTGTTTTGAGTTGATTGAGATTGAGATAGAGGTTTTCTGAGGGGCTGATTTCTGTTTTGAGTCCAGGTTATCTTTGATGACTTGGGCTGGAGTTGGGGCAAAGGTGTGGGGTTCGGGTTCTTTCTGTTTCTTTTTGGGGTCAGAGTTTTGTCTGACAACTGGAGTTAGGGCAGGAATTTGGGACAAAGATTCCTTTAGTTTGGAGACTGAACTTTCTTTCACATGGCTTTGAACTGAGGTAGGAGATAGGGGATCTTTGAGTAGGGGATCTTTCTGTTTTGAGTCTGGGATTTCTTTGACCATTGAGACCGGGGTTTTCTGAGATGACTCTTGTGGTTTTGAACCCAGGCTTCCTTTGACGACTGGGGCAGGAGTTTTTGCTTCATACCTCCCCCTCTCCTCCTCTGTCTTCCCAAAAGTTTGTGAAGGGAGAGGTGAGTCAGATCTTGGCTTAGTTTCGGGATTGAAGATTGTTTGTTTTGTTGAAGCGGGACTTGGTGGTGACTGTTTCACTGTCCGCACAGGACTTGTCTCTTTGATATTTACATCAACAGTTTGCTTTTTAGTGATGGGTATTTCTGTCTCAAGAGCCCCTTTGACCCAAGCCTTTTCAGCAGGTCGATTTGTTAAAGATAACTGCTCTCGCTCTCCAGTCTTTGCATTGCTACCCTTCATCTTTGGGGAAGTGGGATCTTCTCTACTTTGCTTTGCTACACTACTATTTGCTACCTGACTGCTAATGGTACAAGCATATTTTCTTTGATCACACCTTTGTGTTGCTTCTGTTTTACCAGTTGCATTGTACAACATTTCTTTAGACAAAACACATTTTACATCCACTTTAGGACTTGTCTCTCTGACTTCGGTCATTTTATCCCTTCCTGCGTTTGCAGTTTTGAGCTCCTCAACAGCAGACACACTGGCAGGTTCATTGGCATTGTTTGGAACTGGCCTGTTGCTTTGAACCTTGTCCGGATTTTGGGTTTTCTCCGTGCCATGCTGTTTTTGAGAAGCTTGACCACTTGTTCGGTTCTTATCTCCAAAACTAGAGATTGGAGCAGGGATGGACGTTTGCATTGTGGTCCCTGTCGAGGGACTGCTGCATACCATCTGCTGCTTTGACAGGTATGGAGTCTGCTCTAAAATATATTGTACAAATGTAGTGATGCTACCTGTATTCTCAGCTGGTCCTTGTTTCTCATTGCTCTGCAGGTAACTGGGCCCTGACTGACAATCTGAACTTTGCTTCACTGGTACAGCTACATGAGGGGAAGTTGTATGAACCTCCACCTTTGGGGCAGGGACGGATGGTGCAGTCTTCCTGGGATTCCCTGGCTTTGCGGCGACAACTGTATCGGATGTCTTGGAGATATCAATGTTGTTTTGCTGTGCAGGAGCTGAAGTCTCTTGAGGTGGTTCTACCTCCTCTTCCTGGTCTTCGTTGCTGACCTCCCGTATGGAGGGCGTCTTCCCACAGTGGGAAAAGTGGGCGCTGTGGCGGGATGTCCTATGATCGTGAGCTATCATACTGGACCTGCTCTCTTGTTTCCCACCAAAGTCGGAGACCTCTGCCTTGGAGGAAGGGGGTTCACTGTGACTAGGTCTGTCGTGTGGCGTCTCACCACTGCTACTGCATTTAAACCCAGTGTTGGAAATACTAGCCTCTTTGGCGGGAACTGGGCTGCTGAGGGCCACAACAGCTGCAGGGCTTAGTATACTGGTGGGGGGGCTCTTCTGCTTGTCAGAGGGTTTGAGCAGGGGAATCAACACCTGCCGCTCAACTGGGCTTTGCAGCCACGTGGGTATCCCTATTGAGCCGCCATCACTGTCGGCCATCTTGGAGAGGCAGGTGTCTGTTTTAGACACCCTTGGCCCGGAAAGAAGGCCAATGTCCAGGGTGCCCTCCAGGGGTTTGAGGGAGGAGACCAGACGCCCCTCCAGCTTGTATTCCGAGGAGGTCTTCCTGAGGGAGCATTCATTGGAGGAGATGAGCTGGAGTTTCTCCACGGCGCTTCCCTCCCCCCTCCCAGAAAACATCTTGGGGTTCAGGCCCTCAGGGCTGGTGTGGACGCTGCTCATTGTACTTTTGATGTGGTCTAGAGCCAGCGCTGAGTCCAGCTGCAGACTCTTGGAACGGATGGAGCCAAAATGGAGGCTCTCATGAATGCCGGGAGAGAGCCGACACATGCCGCCGTCTTCTCGCTCCTCGAATGACTGCCTCTTTCGGGCAAATTCCATGTTGGGGGCCTTGAAATCAAGCCTGTCTGGCTTACCGCCCTCTTTGCTCTGCCTGGACAGCTGCCACTCAGGCTTCTGGGGGCTCCAGTCAGGATGGATAGAGCACAGAGACGAGTCAGCGCTATTGCCCCCTAGTGGTTCGGGGGTGCCCTCACAGGCACGCGTGTTCAGCTTCTTATACAGGACATCTTTTAGGGTGAAGCTGGCAGCTTTGCCTTCCAGTAAGACTGTCTCTGAGCCTTGGCTTCTGCCCTGGCTTCTTCCTCCTTCAGCACCAGATGTATCAGACTCCTGTAGAGCATCCTGCTTCTGCAGGGATTCTCGCCTCTCTGACCAGTCCTGTTTCTTCATCACCCCCTTGGCTTTCAGTTTCTCCTTGTCCAGCTCCTCCATAGACTCCTGCCGACCCATCTTGCGGCC
This sequence comes from Salvelinus alpinus, assembly GCF_045679555.1. Classification (NCBI taxonomy): domain Eukaryota; kingdom Metazoa; phylum Chordata; class Actinopteri; order Salmoniformes; family Salmonidae; genus Salvelinus; species Salvelinus alpinus. The sequence continues at coordinate 13,346,817 of NC_092109.1, forward strand.
AACGGGCCTCTTGAGGCAGCCCTGCTCAGCCGGCCGGACCCGGGTGATGGTCGGAGGCTCGCTGGGCGTCTCCTCCACACTCTGCAGGGTGTGGTGGTCCATGTCCCCAGGACGCACCTCCTCTCCCAGGGCCTCTTCCTGGGTCACCTCCAGGCTGTGCTTCCTGGAACACAGGTGCTTCTTGTCACCCGTGTAGGAGGGTGACAGCTTCTCCTCCGACTGCACCCGCTGGAGGAGTGGCGAGCGGGGCGGCTCCGCACTCTTGGGCCGTACCATGTGGCGGACAATGGTGGGGGGCGAGTGCATCTTGACTGGGAAGGCCTGGTTGGTCTTGGAGATCCCCATGGACCCATGGCTGAGTAAGGGAGATGGTGAGCGCTGCGGGGAGGTGGGCTGGGGGGTCGGAGATGGGGTGCGGGCCAGTGGGGAGAGGGGAATGCTGCCGGCGGACTTGCGACGGCCCTGTCGGAGCCTCTGGCCAGTCAGTTTGGGGCCCAGGCCGTGGAGGGTGCTGGGACGAATGTGGCAGGAGCCTGCGGGGGAGTTTGGTGCGCTGGAGCTCGGGGAGCTACTCTGAGAGGAGTTGCCACCTGGAAACACAGAGGGATTGACGTTATTCAACAAATAATATTTTATAGTGGTAAATATTGTACAACCTAATTTCAAGAAACATTGATTGTTTTACTGATGAACACTGCTCAATTCTAAAATGTATTTTATTGTGTACATTTAATTTATTCCATAAAATGTGAACGATTGACAGTCTATCTCACCTGACTGGTTGAAGTCGGGGGTGGGTCGGAAGGCTGCGGTGGGGGAGCGGGGGGACAGGCTGTGGGTAGGAGACCCTGGGAGACTCTCCCCAGAGGACAGGGAGCGGTTGAGAGAGGAGAAACTACGGCTGGTCTGCAGCAGAGGGGAGGGCTGCATGGCAAAACGCCTGAACACAGACCGCCGCCTGGAGAGAGAGGAGAGATGACAACGTCAGTCTACCAGTATGAGGCCCAGACACTCACTAGAATATATTTGTGGTCTAGACTCCAGAGAGTGTCTAATCTAAGAAAACTATCCTTAAAAATGTGTTATAACTTAACTCAGCAAAAAAAAAAAAAAAAAAAAAAACATCCTCTCACTGTCAACTGCATTTATTTTCTGCAAACTTAACATGTGTAAAGGCAGCAAGGCACCATGTGCCTTGGTGTAAGAGTGGGGTAACATATCACAGCAAGAACTGGCAAATCTGGTGCAGTCCATGAGGAGGAGATGCACTGCAGTACTTAATGCAGCTGGTGGCCACACTAGATACTGACTGTCACTTTTGATATTGACCCCCCCTCTGTTCAGGGGCACATTATTCAATTTCTGTTAGTCACATGTCTGTGGAACTTGTTCAGTTTATGTCTCAGTTGTTGAATCTTGTTATGTTCATACAAATATTTACACATGTTAAGTTTGCTGAAAATAAATGCAGTTGAGAGTGAGAGGACGTTTCTTTTTTTTGCTGAGTTGATGATCATTGTTCTTAAATGGTGGTATAACAATGTTTATATTCTTGAGTAACCAATAAAACCATTCAGTCAATCAAAAATGAAAGCCACAGTGAGTTCTTTGGAATGAAAAAGTTGACTGACAGTAGTGATGAGAGTTGTCGTTGTCTAGTAGTGACAGAGGGAGTTTTAGCACTGTTGCAAGGAGCCACAGCTACACCCTGTGGTTATACTGTGTATGACAAAACCTGAAAAACGCTTGCTGTACAAGCTTACTAGTGACCTCTACAGAGCACACTGCATAGAGACCTAGCTCTAGTTAATTGGTTCATATCTAATAATGAAATGGTTTCTCATATCGAGAACAACAAAACCAAACATGAAATTCTTGCCTTTCTTGTGTCTTCTCCTTCTTGGGCTTCTTGGTGCGTCGGATCATCTTGCTCCTGCAGCTGTTCCTCCTGGCAGGCCCTGTTTTGATGGAGGTGTTCTCAAACGGTGTGGTGGAGATGGCCACCTTACTGCCACTCTGGAAAGGAAGCACATACATAAGATAAACTGGCCCAAAATGAATTAGCTCCATTGTGAGAGTGTTAAGTTAGAAACAGGGTTGGAAAGAAAAAATTGTTGGCTGGACTACTGTAAATGAAATTACCGGTAGATAAACAGTGAGATATACGAGCTCCATCATGAGAATATCAAGTTACAAACTAGAAATACCTTTAAAACATACCTTATGCTTATACGATTACGTCACTACCATTTGTGGACAATTGTTACTAGCAGTTACAGTACATGTGATGAAAGCTTTATATCCAATGGTTCTCTGACCTTGAGCAGCAGTTCCACCACCTCAGTGTGGACCAGGCCGTGGACCGGCTCTCCATTCACATGAGTGATGAGGTCACCAGCTTTCAGCCCCGCCTTCTGGGCCGGACCCGGGTCCTCCACATTCTAAACACACAGAAACACAGTTAGCTACTTGTATCTATCATCACTCAATAATGAGCTCATATTGCAGTACAAAAACAAAACATTGTTTCCCATGGTACAGGTTTAATTGAATACAGCCACTAAACGTATTATTCAATATCCAATGACATAGATGAAAGTGTACTTTATTACCGGTACTTCATTAGCTATTTGACTGTGTTTGTCCCAACATGGTGAAACAAGGCTGTTCTTACTAAGACCGTGTGGTAGACAGTGTAGACATCACGGTCGCAGGCGTACACCGGGATGGCCCGCAGCGTGAAGCCAAACTTCTTCCCCGAGCTGTGGATGATGATTGGCTGCCGAGGGCAGATGACGCAGAGGGAGGAGTCTCGGCTGGGGGAGGAGTCACGAGAAGATGGGTCCGAGGAGAGGGAGTAGGGGGATATGGGGCTGGCCAGAGGGGACACCCCGAAGATATCTGGAACAATAAGATGGACAAATAAATGTCATTATTTTGAATGATTAAAAATGGCTGGAAATATCACAAAGCAGGCATTTAAGATATCTGGAAGAATGAGAAAGACATTTCTAATGATATCTGTACCAATATGAGACACACATTAATGAAGGGCATTTTACTAGGGGAAATAATGTGGCCATTGTGATACAATCAAGAGACTAATCTGGGAATCTGCCAGATAGTGTGAAAGCAAAATAAGTGTTGCCATATAAGTTTTTTGAATAGCACACCATCCATTTTTATCCTAATTTCATAGAGTGAATTCTAAAAATTCTTCAAACCAAAAACCCAGTGGAGGTTCATTTAAAGGTGAAAACACAGACGCACATACAAAGACCGCTACTGTCATTTCTATTGACCTGTTTTCCAGTGGCTCTCCCCTCAGTACCCAGCTGTTCCTATAAAGCCTGGGAGCCATGAATCACTGTGTCCCTGCTGGGAGTGAGACTTAAGGGATTTACTCCCCTCCCAACAGTGGAAGGGCCTCTCAGCTCACCACCCGAGTTAGTAGCTCCTCTTCTGGGCTACTGCGCACACAGCCACTCCATAAACTGGAGCCTCATCCCAGCAGGAGCTGTGCCAATTTCACATAGATCTTTCATCTCGGCATCTTTCATCTCTTTCACACTCCTCTCTCGAAATCCATCGCTCTAATTCTAATTATGTGCTCGCGCTTACTCCTCATCCTGTCCTCTAACCTCCTCTAAATCGAAATGCTAGAGATCACAGGGGTTGTGTGTGTGTGTGTGTGTGTGTGTGTGTGTGTGTGTGTGTGTGTGTGTGTGTGTGTGTGTGTGTGTGTGTGTGTGTGTGTATCCTCTCACCTCCAGGGATCATGAGGGAGAGGGCACTAGCTGAGACAGACTTGGAAACTTTGGCAACACCACCATGCTTATCCCCATGTCCATCGGGCTGCAGGCCGCCATGCTGCCCTCCCAGGTCCATGGGAGTCTTGGAGGAGGAGTCAGGGCTGTCTACGCCCTCACCCCTGGAAGGAAGCGGGTCCAGGTGCTCTGAGAAACTACCTACAGACCAAATTAGAACAGGGTACAATTATGTCCAAAATGTTCCATACATGTTTTTGTTACAGTCAAGCACATTAAAAACATTGAACCATATTATAACTTTTTTTGCTTTTGAATACCATTTGAACCCACAGTCTTAAACACCCAACATGATGCCCATATCTAGCATTATCCCTACATATTCTACCAGCTCTAACCAGTGCTCTAGGCCCAGGCCTCCATACCAGAGAGAGTAGCCCCGCTGTGGGTGCTCCCGGGGGTGGTTGCGTCAGCCTCGTCCTCTCCGATGGAGAAAGCCACCTTGCTGGGGTCCCCCAGGACCAGGGACTCCTCATCTCCATCCTCGGCCGAGATAGCAAACTTGGGGAGCAGGCCGGGGGGGCGAAGGCCCATGCTAGTGCTCTCTGTGTCCGAGGATCGGGACAGGGAGTGCCTGAGGGGAGAAAATGGAAATGGGTAAATATCAACCACCCTCAGAAAATAAACATTCAAAACATACTAGTTTACTGTATTATAATTGTTGTACTGACTAATTGGGTTTTGCATTGCAAGTGTAATGGTGATGAGAACTGAATGAATGGTGAACCAAAAGGTGTGTGAAAACAATAGATGGTCATTAATCAGAGTTTGAATGTAACAGAAGGGATATTGTGGAGCGTACATTTCAGTGAACTCCGGTGTCCAGCTCAGAGAGTCCACAGTCAGAGAGCTCTCACTCTTCTTCTCCTCTGTCTCGCCCTTCTCCTCCAGCTGGCCACGGGACAGGTCCAAGCTGCTGTACACCTACACACCACACAGACCGAGAGACCAACACATGCAGGGACAGACACACAGACAGAGACCTTACAGACTGTCCTCATAGAGGAAAGAAACTACTGTACACATAAACACATCACTCATAAATATATCCATTCATAGTATGAAAAAGTTGGGACAGACCTTGATACTATAGAAAACAAGCAGTGATTCCAAAATAGCGGCAGCAGCCACTGCTTAGACTGCTAGGCTGTGCACTACAAAACTGGTGGGTCGCGGTGGATCACGGAACAAAAACTGCCATTCTCCTGCCTTCGAAGGCACATTGTTTTCAGAGGCAGAGCATACTGCAATGCAGCACAACAACGCGCACGTGTTGGCATTGTGTTCTACGTTCTCCCAAAATAGATCTGATTTGCAGCAGAACATTTATGCAAAGCTGAGATTTACATTACATGCTGTAGGGGGTTGGGGGTAAAGATGCAGAGCATGTTTTATGGAGCAAACAAAGTCTGTTCCATATGAAATCTTACATGTTGAGTTAACACTGAAAGCTTTCCAGATGTTGGTTTGAACTACAATCATTTTCTGTTTAAGGTAACGACCTCATTGATCCACAATTGGCTTTCCATCATAAGGAGTGATATGGAAGTGTGCGAGCAGTGATGCTTTGAGTGAATGCTTTGTAACTTATCGAGTGAGAGAAAGAGCGAAATAGAGCGAGAGAAAGAAAGAGAAAGAAAGAGAACACACCTTGGAGAACCTGTGAGAGCAGGAGGAGAACTGTCGTAGCTCCACATTGAAGTCTTCATCATTCATATCCTCCTCCTCCTCCGTCTCCAGGTGATGGTACCTATCTGATCGAGCTGTGGAGGGAAAAAACTTTCACTTTCACTTTCGAAGCAGCTGTATTCTCTAGTATAGATTACTGTACTTTTTAAGAGCAGGAAGTAGACTAGACTCACTGTCGAAGTAGCTGTATTCTATAGTATAGATAACTGTACTTTTTAAGTGCAGGAAGTAGACTGGACTCACTGTCGAAGTAGCTGGTGTCGTCCTCTGACTCCAGCTGAGGGATGAACTCAGCCTTCTGTCTCAGCAGACTGTCCCAGTCCAGAGTGTGGAAGAACTTGTGGTGCTTCACCTCATACGCACCGCCTAAGGAAGGATGCACAAACACATTATGAACAGACACATAACCTGACAGAACTTGAGAGGATCTGCAGAGAAGAATGGGAGAAACTCCCCAAATACAGGTGTGCCAAGCTTGTAGCGTCATACCCAAGAAGACTCGAGACTGTAATCGCTGCCAAAGGTGCTTCAACAAAGTACTGAGTAAAGGGTCTGAATACTTATGTAAATGTGCTATGTTTTTTTGTTTTTAGCTTTGTCATTATGGCGTATTGATGAGGGGGATTTTTTTTTTAATCCATTTTAGAATAAGCTTGTAACGTAACAAAATGTGGAAAAAGTCAAGGGGTCTGAATACTTTCTGAATGCACTGTAAACACACGCATACACACAGTGGTGTAAAGTACTTAATAAAAATACTTTAAAGTACGACTTAAGTAGTTTTGTGTTGTATCTGTACTTTACTATGTATATTTTTGACAATTTCTACTTTTACTTAACTACATTCCTAATGAAAATAATTTACTTTTTACACCATACATTTTCCCTGACACCCCAAAATATTTGTTACATTTTGAATGCTGAGCAGAACAGGAAAAGTGTTCAATTCACACGCTTATCAAGAGAACATCCCTGGCATCTCTACTGCCTTTGATCTGGCGGTCTCACTAAACACACAAATGATGTCTGAGTGTTGGAGTGTGCCCCTGGCTTTCCGGAAAATACAAAAAACAAGAAAAAGGCGCCATCTGGTTTGCTTAATAAGGAATTTTAAATGATTTGTACTTTTACTTTTGATACTTAAGTATATTTAAAACAAAATACTTTTAGACTTTTACTCAAGTAGTATTTTCACTCACTCGAGTGAGTGACTCTCACTCGAGTCATTTTCTATTAAGGTATCTTTACTTTTACTCAAGTATGACAATGGGGTACTTTTTCCACCTCTGCATACACAAACAGACTCACAGAGATGGACATAGATAAAGAAAAGATTTGAAAAGATGGCGCCGACCGAGATGGCCGCCTCGCTTCGCGTTCCTTGGAAAATATGCAGTATTTAGTTTTTTTATGTGTTATTTCTTACATCGGTACCCCAGGTAATCTTAGGTTTCATTACATACAGTCGGGAGGAACTACTGAATATACGATTAACGTCAACTCACCATCGTTATAACCAGGAATATGACTTTACCGAAACGGATCCAGTGTTTTGCCTTCCACCCAATACAATGGATCTGATCCCAGCCGGGGACCCTATGCGACGCCGTAAAAGGGGCAAACGTAGCGGTCTCTTGGTCAGGCTTCGGAGACGGGCACATCGCGCTCCACTCCCTAGCATACTACTCGCCAATGTCCAGTCTCTTGACAATAAGGTTGATGAAATCCGAGCACGGGTAACATTCCAGAGAGACATCAGGGATTGCAACGTGCTCTGCTTCACGGAAACATGGCTAACTCAAGAGACGCTAACGGAGTCGGTGCAGCCAGCTGGTTTCTTCACGCATCGCGCCGACAGAAACATACATCTTTCTGGTAAGAAGAGGGGCGGGGGGGTATGCCTTATGATTAACGAGACGTGGTGTGATCATCATAACAACACACAGGAACTCAAGTCATTCTGTTCACCTGATCTAGAACTCCTCACAATCAAATGTCGACCGCATTATCTACCAAGGGAATTCTCTTCGATCATAATCACAGCCGTATATATTCCCCCCCAAGCAGACACATCGATGGCCCTGAACGAACTTTATCTGACTCTTTGTAAACTGGAAACCACACACCCTGAGGCTGCATTCATCGTAGCTGGGGATTTTAACAAGGCTAATCTAAAAACAAAACTCCCTAAATTCTATCAGCATATCGATTGTGCTACCAGGGCTGGTAAAACCCTGGATCATTGTTATACTAACTTCCGCGACGCATATAAGGCCCTCCCCCGCCCTCCTTTCGGAAAAGCTGACCACGACTCCATTTTGTTGATTCCAGCCTACAAACAGAAACTAAAACAACAAGCTCCCGCGCTCAGGTCTGTTCAACGCTGGTCCGACCAATCTGATTCCACGCTTCAAGACTGCTTCGATCACACGGATTGGAATATGTTCCGCATTGCGTCCAACAATAACATGGACGAATATGCTGATTCGGTGAGCGAGTTCATTAGGAAGTGCATTGACGATGTCGTACCCACAGCAACGATTAAAACATTCCCAAACCAGAAACCGTGGATTGACGGCAGCATTCGCGTGAAACTGAAAGCGCGAACCACTGCTTTTAACCAGGGCAAGGTGACTGGAAACATGACCGAATACAAACAGTGTAGCTATTCTCTCCGCAAGGCAATCAAACAGGCTAAGTCCCAGTACAGAGACAAAATAGAGTCGCAATTCAACAGCTCAGACACAAGAGGTATGTGGCAGGGTCTACAGTCTATCACGGATTACAAAAAGAAAACCAGCCCCGTCGCGGACCAGGATGTCTTGCTCCCAGACAGGCTAAATAACTTTTTTGCCCGCTTTGAGGACAATACAGTGCCACTGACACGGCCCGCTACCAAAACCTGCGGGCTCTCCTTCACTGCAGCCGAGGTGAGTAAAACATTTAAACGTGTTAACCCTCGCAAGGCTGCAGGCCCAGACGGCATTCCCAGCCGCGTCCTCAGAGCATGCGCAGACCAGCTGGCTGGTGTGTTTACGGACATATTCAATCAATCCTTATCCCAGTCTGCTGTTCCCACATGCTTCAAGAGGGCCACCATTGTTCCTGTTCCCAAGAAAGCTAAGGTAACTGAGCTAAACGACTACCGCCCCGTAGCACTCACTTCCGTCATCATGAAGTGCTTTGAGAGACTAGTCAAGGACCATATCACCTCCACCCTACCGGACATCCTAGACCCACTCCAATTTGCTTACCGACCCAATAGGTCCACAGACGACGCAATCGCAACCACACTGCACACTGCCCTAACCCATCTGGACAAGAGGAATACCCATGTGAGAATGCTGTTCATCGATTACAGCTCAGCATTTAACACCATAGTACCCTCCAAACTCGTCATCAAGCTCGAGACCCTGGGTCTCGACCCCGCCCTGTGCAACTGGGTCCTGGACTTCCTGACGGGCCGCCCCCAGGTGGTGAGGGTAGGTAACAACATCTCCACCCCGCTGATCCTCAACACTGGGGCCCCACAAGGGTGCGTTCTGAGCCCTCTCCTGTACTCCCTGTTCACCCACGACTGCGTGGCCATGCACGCCTCCAACTCAATCATCAAGTTTGCGGATGACACTACAGTGGTAGGCTTGATTACCAACAACGACGAGACGGCCTACAGGGAGGAGGTGAGGGCCCTCGGAGTGTGGTGTCAGGAAAATAACCTCACACTCAACGTCAACAAAACAAAGGAGATGATTGTGGACTTCAGGAAACAGCAGAGGGAGCACCCCCCTATCCACATCGACGGGTCAGTAGTGGAGAAGGTGGAAAGTTTTAAGTTCCTCGGTGTACACATCACGGACAAACTGAATTGGTCCACCCACACAGACAGCGTTGTGAAGAAGGCGCAGCAGCGCCTCTTCAACCTCAGGAGGCTGAAGAAATTCGGCTTGTCACCAAAAGCACTCACAAACTTCTACAGATGCACAATCGAGAGCATCCTGTCGGGCTGTATCACCGCCTGGTACGGCAACTGCTCCGCCCACAACCGTAAGGCTCTCCAGAGGGTAGTGAGGTCTGCAGAACGCATCACCGGGGGCAAACTACCTGCCCTCCAGGACACCTACACCACCCGATGTCACAGGAAGGCCATAAAGATCATCAAGGACAACAACCACCCAAGCCACTGCCTGTTCACCCCGCTATCATCCAGAAGGCGAGGTCAGTACAGGTGCATCAAAGCAGGGACCGAGAGACTGAAAAACAGCTTCTATCTCAAGGCCATCAGACTGTTAAACAGCCACCACTAACATTTAGCGGCCGCTGCCAACATACTGACTCAACTCCAGCCACTTTAAAAATGGGAATTGATGGAAATTATGTAAAAATGTACCACTAGCCACTTTAAACAATGCCACTTAATATAATGTTTACATACCCTACATTACCCATCTCATATGTATATGTATATACTGTACTCTATATCATCTACTGCATCTTGCCATCTTTATGTAATACATGTACCACTAGCCACTTTAAACTATGCCACTTTATGTTTACATACCCTACAGTACTCATCTCATATGTATATACCGTACTCTATACCATCTACTGCATCTTGCCTATGCCGTTCTGTACCATCACTCATTCATATATCTTTATGTACATATTCTTTATCCCTTTACACTTGTGTGTATAAGGTAGTAGTTGTGGAATTGTTAGGTTAGATTACTTGTTGTTATTACTGCATTGTTTACTGCTTGCAAGCACAAGCATTTCGCTACACTCGCATTAACATCTGCTAACCATGTGTATGTGACTAATAAAATTTGATTTGATTTGATTTATAGATATCTTGCACACATAGGCCTCCTGCAAGTACCAACATACACACTTCCGCTCCATTCAAGACAAAAGTTGACATTGGACAGAGGTGCCACTGCCCCAACACAAAAGGAAATGCAGACGCTAACATTTCATCCTCTCTTTTTTATTGGCCAGCACCCAAAAGTGACATCACCGGCCATTAATTATGCAGTGCAATTTCCTGCCGGTGACCTTTGTGGAAGAGACGGAGGGCCGCCGATGAATAGTTTGACCCCAACCTCTGGATCTGATGAATACAGTCCTGTATAGCCTGCTGTGCAGGAGACAAAGGCTACGTCCCAAATGGCACCCTATTCCCTTCATGGTGCACTACTTTTGACCAGAGCCCTATATAGCAAATAGGGTGCCATTTAAGACACGGTGGGGAGCCCGTGGCATCATCTCAGGTCAGGGCAATGTTTATGATTCGCAGACGCTGAAGATGCGTGACCTTGCCCGGGTCGACATTCGAGGCGGCCCGGGAGGAATTATTGTAATTGGGGAAAGGAAAAGGTGAGGCAGCGGGGTTATGTGATAAACTGTTCCGCCCATTTGTTTGATCCCATTTGTCCAGCCTTGTATCTTTAAATAATGGGCTGTGCTGAGAAGGCACCAAGAGAGTTATGACAATAACCACTGTCTGTACCTGGACAGTTTTAACTGAGGGGAAGAGAATGCTCCCTGGTAGGTCATAACTGTTAGTAAACCTTTGAACACCTTCAACCTCTAATAATAGAAAACCTTTCCTTTCCTGTACCCTGTGCTGAGTTTCAACAAACTAAACGTAGCCCCAATAAATCCAATCTTTTGCCTGACTCACATAAATATGGGGCCGACCCGAACTGTAATCTGCTTGGTGGATGTGAAACCAGGCCAGCCCAGTACAGCTTGGCTTGGTTTGGTAGAGTGAAAAAGGTATTTGTATGTGGCATGTGTTGTGCACAACGTGTGCCTACCTGTTCCCATCCTCTCCAGAGGGTTCTGTCTGAGTAGCAGGGTGATGAGTTCCTGGGAGTCGGCAGGGGGAGCATCTTCTCCTTCCGGCCAGTTGATCTCATCTTGGAAACGACAACACACTCAGTTAGTTAGTTAGTACTTAGCATTATCCCACAGACAACACATACAGAGTTAGCTAGAAGTTAGCAACAATATCCCACACAAAAAAACAAACTGAGTTGACTAGCCGTTAGCAATATCCCATAGAAACACACACTGAGTTAGCTAGCCATTAGCAATATCCCTTAGACAACACATACGGAGTTAGCAAGAAGTTATTAACAGCACCCCATAGACAACACATACTGAGTTAGCAGTTAGCCACAGTTAACAGTCCCACAGTCAATCTGATTAATGCATGTCATTGAGAGTTTCCTCAGACAAAAGGGCATATTGTTATTCACACCATTGAATGTGGAAATTGGCGATCTTCCCTCCCTCAAGGATGAGATATGAAATTCATGATTGTCTGTTCTCCAGTACTGGAATAATATGTATTATCCAGGTCTGAAACATTTTTATAATTACAATGCCTTCAGAAAGTATTCATACCCTTCGACTTATCCACGTGACTCGTTTCAGGAAACTAGGCGTATGTCGCGAATCACTACTTCACAGGAGCGTCATTTTCTTATTTATTTTTATTATCAAAATGCGTTTTTAGGCAGAAATGCCTTCTGGAACATGTGAACTTCATGTGCCTTAATAATAAACTTGTATGCCATCTGTAAATATTAATTAAATTATTAAATTACGAGCCTAGTTGGTTTAGCCACAGAAAAAGACAACAACCATCCCGCCAGCCATGATCGGCTGAGATAATGTGTAGGCTCGACATGCCGAGTGATGAGTTCTAATTGGTCTGCCATGTAGCTCGCTGCTGTCTATAACATGAGCTGGTCAGTACATGTAGGTAATCCTTTCTAATCTGCTTTTTTGAAAGATATCACGTAGTAGAACTGCATAAGTGTTGCTCTCCACTTTCTGGATGACCGAGTTTTGAAATCAGTGGAATTAGAGTATGATAGCTAAGAAGATGGAGATAATTCTGGCGTTTGATTGCAAATATGCAGACGGAGTCAAAAAGAGAACTGTTGTATAAAATACCTGTCTCCGGATTACGTCTTCAAACTAAGGGTAACCATGGCATCCGTGAGAGAGAGGGAGAAGCGTTCATCCATGTTTACGGGTAAGATAGTCTAGCTAGCTACATTTTCAGATATTACACATTTCTCATTTTGTCAGAAAGTCGTTTTCATTTCAAGTTAAAGTGTACTGTTATCTAGCTAGCTAACATTAGCTGGCTGGCTAGCTAGCTAATGTTACATGTATGATCTGTGTAGTAATATTATTCATATCTCTGAGCCATTTGCATTGCTAGTTATAGCCTAATGTAAGCTAGCTAAAATTTAACCTGGTTGGTTATCTACCTGCAGATTCATGCAGGGTAGTAACGTTATGAGATGGGATTATGATTAATTGTTTAGCTTGCTAGCTAGCTACAAGTCTAAACAAAAGACTCCACTATGCAAGTAACTATTTCAATAGAATGTTCATGATGTCACTGCAACAACTGTCGATAGACGTAGCTGATAAATTCACTCTGGCCATCTACTCCGATTTCAGAGCACTCCCGTCAGTGTGCCAGAGCGCAGAATAACTTACGAACGCTCAACACCCACTGAATATGGCCGGTGTCACTAATCGTTGCCATAAAAATGTCATTCATTTGTTGCCAGCAGCAGTCACCAACGCTCTAGATAACATAAAAACAGCCTAACATAAAAACAGCCTAACAAGTTCTGCTAGAGTGAGTAAAATGGTCAGAGAGTTCTCTCATTTGTGTCTGGAAGTAGCTAGCAAGTCAGCCAACGTTAGCCAGTTAGCTTGGGTGCTTGACTGCTGTTAGTCAGAACCCTCGGATCAACCCTTCTCCTCGGCCAGAGCATCCAGTGTGCGCTCCAAAGGCTCCGAGAGCGAAACGCTCTGAATTTACGAACAGACAATCTGACAACGCTCTGAGTATACGAACGCCCAGAGCACACTCTGATTAAATTAACGAATACACCCGTAGTATAAGCCAGCCTTTAGTCTTGAAATATCTAGTTGTTTAGTACATAGCCTCACATGTGAATCCTTAAAGAGATGGGTGGGGCTGAAACCTAAGAAGTTGTGAACGATGCTGAATGGGTGTAGATAAAGAAGAGCTCTCCAGTAGGTACTAAAACATTCAAGGGCCATTTTCTCAAAAGTGTGGTTACAAGTTTATCAACTTTCAAAGCACACTACCATTGTTCCTCAACGGTAGTGTATGACATAACATTTTAACATAAACATTTGTCCGATGTAAAGAACACCATTTCAAATTTTGCTACAAAAGACCGAATCGAGCCTCTCGGTCACATTTTATTGTGTTACAGGCTGAATTCAAAATTGATTCAATATTTTTTTTTTTATTCTCACCCATGTACACACCCCATAATGTCAAAGTGAAAACATTTTTTATACATTTTAGCAAATTCATTGAAAACGAAATATCGAATTTATAGAAGTATTCACACCCCTGAGTCAAGAAGCATCTTTGGCAGCGATTACAGCTTTAAGTCGTATTGGGTATGTTTGTATCAGCGTTGCACATCTGCATTTGGGGATTTTCTCACATTCATCCTTCCTTGCGGATTTTCTCAAGCTCTGTTAAGTTAGGTGGGGAGCGGTGGTAAACAGCAATATTCAAGTCTTTCCACAGACCTTCAAATGGGATTCAAGTCTGGGCTTTGGCTGAGCCACTCGAGGACTTTCACATTTTTGTTCTGAAGCCATTCCAGCGTTGCCTTGGCTGTATGGTTGGGGTCATTGTCCTGTTGAAATGTAAGTCTTCGCCCCAGTCTAAGGTTGTTTGCACTCTGATGCAGGTTTTCATCAAGGATTTTGCTGTATTCGACTCCATTGATCGTTTCCTCTATCCTTACCAGTCTCCCAGTCCTTGCCGCTGAAAAACATCCCATCCTCATAGCATGATGCTGCCACCACCATGCTTCACGGCAGGGATGGTGTTAGACAGGTGATGAGGTGTGCCTGGTTTTCTCCAGACAGGGCTTTGCATTCAGGCCAAAGAGTTACATTTTTGTCTCATCAGACCACAACATCTTTTGCCTTATGCTCTCAGTCTCTCACGTTCCTTTTTGTCATGTGCCCTTTTTCTGAGGAGTGACTTCCGTCTGGCCACTCTCCCATAAAGCCCAGATTGGTGAAGTGCTGTAGAGACTGTTGTCCTTCTGGCAGGTTCTCCCATCTCAGCCAAGGAACTCTGTAGCTCTGTCAGATTGGTCATTGGATTCTTGGTCACCTCCCTGACCAAGGTCCTTCTTGCCCGTTTGGTCAGGGTAGAGTCTGGGTAGTTCCATATCTTTTCCATTTCCCAATGACCACTGTGGTCTTGGAAACTTTCAACACTCTAGAAATTGTTGTATACCCTTCCCCATATATATGCAGTAGTGTAAAGTACTTATGTAAAAATACTTTTAGACTTTTACTCGAGTAGTATTTTACTGGGTGACTTTCACTTTTACTTGAGTCATTGTGGATTAAGGTATCTTTACTTTTACTCCAGTATGACAATTGAGTACTTCCACCACTGGATCCTTGGACTTCATAGTATAGTTTCTGCTTTTACATGAACTGTCAACTGTGGGACATTATATAGACAGGTGTGTTTCTTTTTAAATCGAGTACAAAAAATTGAATTGGCCACAGGTGGACTCCAATCAAGTTTTAGTGACATCTCAAGGATGATCAAAGGAAATTGGATGCACCTGAGCTCAATTTGGAGTGTCATAGCAAAGGGTGGGAATACTTATTTAAATGAAATATTTCATTTTCAATAATTTAGCAAAAATGTCTAAAAACATCTCACTTTGTCATTATGGGGTACTGTGTGTGAGAAAAAACAAGCAATTTAATCCCTTTTGAATTCAGGCTGTAACGCAATAAAATGTCAAATAAGTCAAGGGGTATGACTATTTTCTGAAGGTACTGTATGTGATCAAAACATCTGTGTTTTCCAGTTTTGTGTGTGTATCTCCATGTGTCTGTGTGTTCATGTGTGTTTGACAAGTGTAGCCTGTTCGCAAAAGTTGAAAAATAGCAGCATACGCCACACCAGTATAGACTGCGCCATTCCACGGATGTCTCTTTGGCGCCATTTCCCTCCCATTTTCATCAAATTTGGGAGTGAAGCATGAATATGCACGGTGGCCATCAGGCCTGAGCAGCGTGGCATTCAGCTCAGTGTGTTCAGAGCCCTTTAATTAACACTGTGTCCCTCTGGCCTGCCATGATGGAGAGCACACCAAATCTGTCATGGCACCACATTCATTAACATAGGATAGAGGGAACACTTGGGTTCTCTGTAAACTATCATAGAGTTATCAAAAACTAGAAACAATGTATGTCTCATGTCAAGCTGAATCCACACCCCCCACACACCATCTGTTTTGTGCATTACATGCCTTAATCCCAAATGAATCGGAAAGATTGGCACCATCTAATTCCATACGGAATAATTAGATAATACCATTAAGGCCTGCATATTTTTGTCCTACGTCAATGTTAAGTGCAAATTCAACTCCATTGGAACTTAGGATTCGCCCCATAAGTCAAATCAAAAGGAGAGAAGAGAGTTAGACTGACCGCTGATGACCTGCCCAAACAGTTCTTCTGGTGTGTCTCCAAAGAAGGGTACGCAGCCGACCAGGAACTCATAGAGGATGATGCCCATAGCCCACCAGTCCACAGGCTTCCCATAGCCCTGTCTCAGGATCACCTCTGGAGCAATGTACTCTGGGGTCCCACACACCTGCAGACACAGACAGAAGGCAACAGGTATAGGCACATTATAATAGTAGTATATTTTAGTGAAAGGTTGAGGCTGGACATTGTCACATTGGAAAAAGAATAACCTGAAAGCTGTTGGTATCCAATTTCTGAACACTTCGAACCGTGTTCAGACTGGATACCATAGATGTCAGGTTCTCTCTGCTGTCTTGTTTTAATTACCAAAATAAATAAATGAGCAAGAAAGATTGGCTTATACTGTAGGTAGAATGTCAATCATCTCCACACAATGTACCTGTTTATCAGAGAACTCCCGGGCGTCCTTCTCTATGTGTCCCTCGTACAGGTTAGTGGTCATGTTCATCAGGCCCACCTTGGACAGCCCAAAGTCTGTCAACTTGATGTGGCCCATGGAGGTCACCAGCAGACTGGGGAAGGGAGAGAATGAGAGAAAACCATAACATGGATGCCAATGGCAGAAGATAGTGTCCGGCATTGTTGGAGCTCAGGAAACGTACTGTACCCTGCAATTACATCTGCAACCCTCTACATGTGACTATGTGACTGTACAACTCTCTAATCTACAAAATCTCGCTCAATTGGCGCAATAACATCGATCACTCAAGTGACTGGCGATTTTAAAAAGGGTAAGATCATCAGTCAAAATACACCAAACGCTTCCATGCTCAGGTCACTAACTCTGTTAAAATGGTCATTTTAAGGCACTGGAAAGAGGAGCAGTCACCCTTATTTGCAGAACGGCTCAAACTGTCAATGAACACTGTCAAACGTGATCTTTTTTTGTAAATAAAAAAGGAAAGATAAAGGAATATGAAAACAAATGGGCCAAGTTTGAAGTTGTCTTGGTGTGAATGAAAATGGGGGAAGATTTTATTTATAATATGTCAATAATAATCATGGGTATTGATACAAAATGATTTATACAAAACCAATATACCAATCAATAATATGTACATTTATACAAATAATGTACATAATGAAAAATTGCTGGCAACTATATTATGACTAACTTAACCATTTCAGAATATGAATTACCTATTTATTTCTTGTTCTTTAAATTTCGTTGTAGCCCTCCCATACACGCAACATTTGTATTTCAATTTCTTGTTAGGATTAAATTGTGATATGCAAAGAAAAGTATAGAAATGTGACAAAATAGGAGGAGAGAGAACAATGTGTATTTACATGTGGTGTTTTATTTGTTGTTGCTTGGTTAGTGTGACATGTTGGAAAGAAGATATTCATTTTTTTAAATCACAAGTCAGCACTAACAGATCTGAGACCAGGCTATATCTATCTACCTTCTCGTGACATTAGCTGACTTTACTATAGAGATATTAGAGACTGACTTGTCTGGTTTGAGATCCCTGTGGACGATGCCATAGTTGTGGAGGTACTCCAGAGCCAGGACCGTCTCAGCAAAGTACATCCTGGCCATGTCCACAGGCAGGGGACCCATGTTCTTCAGCAGGTTGGCACAGTCACCTCCTAATGGCACACAGACACAGATACTTGGTTTATTGAGTTAATTCTGACATTGAAATATACTACAATGAAGTACATTCAACATATGTTTAATTATTAATGATTAATCCCAACCCAAAAAGTGCATTTGATAAAGAATAGGGATGGACATTAACATGAACCAGTATTTCTAAAGCAGTGTATCCCCCCCCTGGTGTCAGCTTTCTGTCTTCCACTGTTTTGGGTCCGTAAAAAATCAAATAAACAATAAGAAAAGGCTAGCTACCTTCCACATACTCCATGACCATGCAGAGGTGTCGTCGCGTCTGGAAGGAGCAGTACATGGAGACCACGAAGGGGTTCTCAGCGAAGGTCAGGATGTCTCTCTCCACGAAGGCCTGCTGGATCTGGTTCCTCAGCATCAGGTTCTGTTTGTTGATCTTCTTCATGGCAAAACGCTGCTTGGTCTCCTTATGGCGCACCAGATACACAGCCCTGTCAGAGAGAGAGAGAGGAGACAATATGTCCGACAAAGTAGCAAAGGCTAAGTTAAATCAACCATACATTACTCTGTCAGACAAAGAATAACACGGTTAGTCATAAACGTGGTAAAGATGGCTTGAAATCACACATTCATAGCTCTGTAGGAGAGGGAATACATGATGTAAGTGCCGCGGTATATACTTATTTGTGGTTTAGGAACAGAAAAGGACAGGGCCATGAATTGAAGGTTGAAAATATGAGTACAAAATGTGAGTAAATCCAAATCACATATCCAATTCAAATCCTAAATGACAGCTGAAACAGGTTTGGATTCCATCATAACCGTCCTGACTAACACCAGAGAAGTTTCTCTCACCCGTAGGCGCCGTTGCTGATGAGTTTGGTCATCTCAAAGTCCATCTCGCAGGGCTTTCGTCGGGATCGTAGGGCCACGCTCAGACTCTGGGACTGGGAGGACGAGAGTAGAGAAACTTTATTCTACGGAAATACATCAAACCTGTAATTAAAAACTTGAATAAAATATACTGAATACTCACAGAGTCATCTGTCTCTGGTGTTTCCGCTATCCCACTGTCATAACTGGTCATCTGAGCAATTTCTGTAGGAGAGAGAGAGAAAGAAAGAACATGTCAGCATTTCATTCGACTTTGCAATTTCAGCATTTTCACCTTCAAACACCAAACAGTGACCTTTAAATCCAGATGTCTTATATATACACACCTCAACATTTAGTCAAAGCCTATAGGGAGTTGACATTACTGTATATTAACACACTTTCTTTTTTATGGCAGTTAAGAAAGAGCAATCTGTTGACTTTGTCCACCTAATAAGCTGAGTCTGAGAAATCCTAAACGAGAGGAAATGAGGTGGAAACCAGAAGTGGCAGCAACACATGTCGGACATCCATTAAGAAAACCACAACTCCAGAACACTCAAGTGTATGTGTGTGCGTTCGTGTTTTGCGTATGTGTGTGCGTCTTGCATGTGTATGTGCATATATACATGCACGTGTGTGTGTGTGCATCCCTTCCCATCAGTGATGTATGAACAGCAGGAGGTAGCGAATCAGGAGGGGGGGGGGGGGTCGTTCGGTCGTCCCCACAGAGACCCTAAACCCATTTCCAATGCCACTTAACATCTGTCCCTGCCTAGAAGGCTGCTTCCAACACTCCAGGCTACTGGGCAAGGAAAACACACGGGATAAGCCCAGGGGAAATGAGTGGAGAGACATTGGCAAATGAGGACGGAGGTTAGTGAGCCAGTCTGTGTGTAGAACTGTTTCAGCTCTATAGGGAGACCATTCGTTTCTAATTAGTCAGAATGAACGTTGGGGTTTAAATTGAGAGAGAGAGTCATTAGGATGGCAGTCTGTTCGGTACAGGACACATGTTACTCTACATCACCTTTGTCTTAGACCTTCTTCATTGGTGTTTAATACTAGCCTGACAGGTTATATTAGCCTTGCAACAAAATATTTACTGTAATGCTGATGCAATAATTTGGTCATTGTGGATACTGAAATGGTAGCTAGTACTTCTAGTACTAGTTCTTTTGTAGTAGTTATACTGCAGTAAAACAAGTAATTCTTCTCTAAAAACTGATAAGATGTTCTGCTCCAGCAGTGCTTCCAAAACGTTAAGACCCCAATATCCACAACATAATTACGATTTTTTAAATTTATTGTAGTATTTTATCACAGTACATTACAGAGGGAGTTTTACGAGGAACAGAACGTGCAAGTTAATAAAAATGAGAAATTACTTTTCTCAAAATGTAGGCTTTAGTGTTCTGATGAAGCTGGTTGGGGTTAACTAGATTCTGTGTCAGGATCATACTCTTATCATAGAATTATATTTATCATATTTTCATCAGGTCATCAATGTAGCTGGGACTTCGAGAACACAAAGCATGACAAGTGATTGGATGATCCACAATACAATGGCTGCGTTACGATTCTATACCTTTCTCCAGAAGATTGCACTCGTTCAATCCCCACTCATGCATTTAAAAATCATTGGATTGGTGCAAGCATGGCTGGAGGGAGTTTCCACCATATTCCTCACTCCATTCCTTTGAAATCCATGAGGGGGTACACTTCGGGAAAAGGGTGAAGAATTGGAATGTACATCTTGATTACTTCCTTTATCAATGCAGCCCACCACTGGAATGAGTTCACAGCCCTTGCAGCTTTCATCAGAAAGCACTCTTTTCATTTCTGAACGTGTGATGTTTGGCTGCACCTCTACTAACTTTGGTTAAGGCCAGGGCTCTCCAACCGTGTTCCTGGACAACTATCCTCACGTCAGTTTTCGCTCCAACCCAAGTTGTAATTAACCGGATTCAGCTAATTAACCAGCTAATTATTAATCAAGTGAGCTAGATTAGAGTTGGAGTGAAAACCTACAGGACGGTAGTTCTCCAGGAACAGGGTTGGAGTTAAAAACCTACAGGACGGTAGTTCTCCAGGAACAGGGTTGGAGTTAAAAACCGACAGGACGGTAGTTCTCCAGGAACAGGGTTGGAGTTAAAAACCGACAGGACGGTAGTTCTCCAGGAACAGGGTTGGAGTTAAAAACCGACAGGACGGTAGTTCTCCAGGAACAGGGTTGGAGTTAAAAACCGACAGGACGGTAGTTCTCCAGGAACAGGGTTGGAGTTAAAAACCTACAGGACGGTAGTTCTCCAGGAACAGGGTTGGAGTTAAAAACCTACAGGACGGTAGTTCTCCAGGAACAGGGTTGGAGTTAAAAACCTACAGGACGGTAGTTCTCCAGGAACAGGGTTGGAGTTAAAAACCTACAGGACGGTAGTTCTCCAGGAACAGGGTTGGAGTTAAAAACCTACAGGATGGTAGTTCTCCAGGAACAGGGTTGGAGTTAAAAACCTACAGGACGGTAGTTCTCCAGGAACAGGGTTGGAGTTAAAAACCTACAGGACGGTAGTTCTCCAGGAACAGGGTTGGAGTTAAAAACCTACAGGACGGTAGTTCTCCAGGAACAGGGTTGGAGAGCCCTGGTTTAGGCACGGCCGACCTACTCCCTAAAAGGTCAAAAGTCAAACTTGACGTACCTTCCAGGGGGTCCCGTGTGAGACCCAGCTGGCTGATGATGTAGCGGGGGATGTCAGTCTTGATGCCCTGGCCCTCTTTGGCGTGACCCTCGGCAGCCTCCAACAGATGGTAGAACTCCTCTGGATCAAACTCCTGAGGAGAGGACAACACAGGGACATGGGTTTCACTTCGGGAACTCTTAGTTCCAATGGGCATCGTCCGTGTGCTGTTGGCTTTTCTCTGGGTTGATGGTGATGTTATTGTGACAATGAGGACTAGCAGGAGCAAGAGGAGGATGGATTGCATCTATATGACTTTTGTCACCACCAAAAAGAACTCGTACTTAGTATTAGGACTCAGTGGTTTGCCTAGTCACACCACATGGTCAGGAAAAACTTAGGTCCCTTGGAAAAACACCTGTCCCTAGTTGCCGTTTAATTTTTGAAGTCATGGCCATGTGCTTGGTAGCTAGCTAGCGACAATTAGGCGAGACATACCAGGCATTCCAGCAGGCGCGCCGGCCTGGCGATGACGATGAGGATCTTCTTTACCAGCTCTTTGATGAAGTTCACCTCCTGGCTCTCCGACCGAGACGTGGACTATAGATACAGAGAACAGAACACACTCGTTCAACATTTCACACGGACCTGTGAGCTGCTCAGTGCTCGGGACTGTAAGCACCATTAAGTGAAAGGGAGGGAGTATAATAGGAAGCAGGCATGAGGCGAGAGGACGTTGAGAAATACAAAACATCTATAAACAAGTTATTAATAGTTACAGAATAGAAATAGTGCTACGAAAATGACTGAATACCAGAAGTAAGGGAGCACTGTAAACCAAATTATTTTGGTGAAAGAATCTGTTTGATAGTTTCAAAGTCCTGTGCTGTAATGTACACCGACATTGTACTTACAGTGTACTTATTACTACGGTAAAAGATTGATGTCTTTTAAAGTGGCTGCTAAAGTTAACCAGTGATATCCCCCATGGATAGCAGGTGGCACCACACTCTACACTACACACTTTCCTCATCTCCTTTCCTTCATTAATCCAGATTTTGTATTGTATAGATTTGTAAAAAAACAACTTTGCATTACATTCATTATTATTACACTATTGAGATGTACCCAAAATGTCACCCACCTCCTGGAAGAGCCTCTCCAGCTTGTCGGTGAGCTCACAAAAGTAGCGTGATGTGATGTGGCCCAGGCGGCTCTTCTCCAGGCAGTCGCGGACCAGCTCGATGATCTGGTGGTGGGCGAAACCCAGCACACCGTCCGCCAGCGGCAGCACGCTCTCCGGGGAGCTGGTCCGGATGATCTCCTGGATCCTCTCCTCCATCTGGGCTGTGGCCTGGAGAGACACAGAGGGGTGGAAAGGGTTACAAGTAGAGAATGTGTTGAGAGAGGGTGAAAAGGTTCAACGGTGGAAAAGAACTGTGGGTGAAAAAGACCAACTCTCAGCAACAACTGTTAAGACATTAGCATTTGTTTTGATAACAAATAACCATTGCTAACGCTAGAATCCTTAGATGTTACATCCATTTTTGGACCTATAAATTAATGATATATACCCATTGATTCTTGAATAATATAACTTATAAATGCCTCATGCGCTTAGTTCAACTGTCGTACACCATTAGATCCCCAAATATAAGATGGTAAACAAGGTAAATGTAAACAAACACTGTATAGCCTCAAAACATGGTTAAAACTATACATTTGATATTATGGAAGGTCAGTACTTGCTCTGTACATAGCTCTGTCTATGAATTTGAGAGTGGTTACATTTCTTCAGCCCCATCCCTTAGCATTTTTAACGAAACAGGCGGGGGGGGTTCAATTCATTATTGTTTCAATTAAGGACTCTAGCTTGAAGGCAATACGACATTATAGATCTAACTCAGTTGGCTCCTCACCTTAGGAAAGCGTTCCTTGTAGACATGGTTCATCATAATAATCTCATGATCACAACAGGATGGGGATCTTCCAGGGCTGCAAACACATAGAAATACAAAGGAATGATCAGTAATTATATTACAACACATATCTTACAGCACAAATACATTGATATAGTTTGAATCAAATCTCATTTGAAAACTATTCACATAAAAGTATATAAAAGGAGGATACTTTTCAGCGGCCGTTATCCCCGGCATCTATAAAGGTGTGTGACCTTGCCGGGCCTTCGTACGTACCTGAGACTGCGCGAGCGGGGTCGCATGGGCGCGGTCCCCCTCCGTCGGTCATCCCCAGCGATGCTCTCGGTGCAGAAGTGCTTGGAGAGGAAGTGCAGCTCGTCCGGCGTGGGCTGGAAGGGCAGCTGGTGAAGCTTCTCCTGTGATGAACAGGACGACTGGAAATGAAATGAATATACATTGAACGAGAAAAGATAAAAAGAAGAACGAGAGGCTAACGCTTTGATTGACGTCGTTGCACGAGAGAATGGCAGTTACCAGGAGAGTGGGTGCTCTTTCTGACTGCTGTGTTCAATTGATTGGGCACATGTTCATTACGGTACCTATTCCCTTTTACAGTGTCTTGAAAACGAAGGACTGAAACGTATGGGTGCTGAAATAGTTGTGACGGTACATGAAAGCTAACAAATTACTGTGAACTTTCCCTTTTCTTCTCAACACATTGTTCTGAAATAAAATCCAAAAAGGATTCATCTTCAAGTGAGCTGCAAAGACCCTTAGCAACCAGATGTGTAAACATAGCCTGGACAAAAACAGTTGCCATTCTTAATCCTTCTCTATAGTAAATTCTCTAACAGTAATCCTCACCAGCCTCCAAAAAAACATCAAGTATTTATCAACTCTAAATGAATGTCCTCATAAAACATGGCCGTAAACAAACAACCCATTACTTTGTGTGTGGAGGCGTGCTTACTTGGTTTGTGTGTGTGGTCAATCCTGCGTGTGAGTGTGACGCATAGGTTTCAGAGTTGACCATTTCCTGCCTGTGTGATTTGACTTTGTCAGTAAACAGATCAGAGGTGTGGGTGGTTATGTGCAAGAGTGCGTGGCCACGGACACGTTGCCGTGTGTGTGTTTGTTTATGTGTGGGGCATAGCTGTTGGCTTTGTGTCAGCGCCATGTTTACTCCCTAAAAACAATCTGCTGGCCCTAAACACATTTCTGGTGGTATGAGTCAACCTGGGAGACACTAGCAGGAGTATCTGTTCACCCCTCATCTGACTTCCAATAGCCTACAGTACAGCACCGGTCACTGAAGAACAGACTAGAGGCAGTCTATCAAATTATCATTTCACATTGAAACATCTTTATTCAAATGAATTCTTACATTTCCAGTGATTTGGTATCTGTATTTTTTGGGGGCGGGATGGAAACGGTTTTCCATCGGTATATTGTATGTGAAGGGGTTTAGGTTTAACAACCTTTTTGTCATTGCTTTTTTTTAAATCTAGCTAACACATGTAATAACTCATTGAGTTGATTCTTAAGTGTTTGTAGCAAAGTGAGTGGTAAGGTATGGTACGTACAGAGACAGTGGAGCTGGGTGTATTGGTGCCATAGCCAGATGAGGGCAGAGATGCCAAAGACCAGCGTCGTCCATCAGTCCTTCTCAAACACACAAACAGAGATAGAACGAGGCAGACGTCACCATTAACTTTGAACCCATCCCTAAACCCATCCATTACTAATCAGGAATGAGAACTGTAGTTATGAACAATATATTACAATACCTATGAATGATATTCAAAACAAGAATACTCAAATATCCAGGATTGTACATAACATAACTGCCCTTATTTGACTGAGCTAATGATTAAAATATACAAAGTAAAATTTGCAAAGGCCTAAAAATCAAAGGTTCTGGGTGACCTTTGATCTATGTGCAGTAATGATCAGAGGCATGTCATATGCAACCTTCACTTATCTGATGGAAAAGGTAGAAAATATTCAGCTTTTCAATAGCCTACTGAAGCAGTGTCCTTGACCTCTACTACCTGTAACCAACGCCTAGTAATAAGATGCCTTATTTTTGCACTAACCAATAACACTGAACAAGAAAACAAACTTTCAAAGGAATAATACATGAGATTACATGTAGGGACAGATAGAAACAAATCAAAAGTGATTTTCATGATTCAGGTATAATGGCTAGGTACAGTGCATTCAGAAAGTAATCAGACCCCTTGACTTTTTCCACATTTTGATATGTTACAGCCTTATTCTAAAATGGACTAAATGTTTTTTCCCCCCTCATCAATCTACACACAATACCCCATAATGACAAAGCAAAAACAGTTTTAGACATTTTTGCAAATGTAAAAAAAAAACACCTGAAATATCACATTTACATAAGTATTCAGACCCTTTACTCTATGGACAATTCCTTCGACCTCATGGATGGGTTTTTGCTCCGACATGGAGTGTCAACTGTGGAACCTTATATAGACAGGTGTGTGTCGTTCCAAATCATGTCCAATCAATTGAATATACCTCAGGTGAAGGACGATAAATGGAAACAAGATGCACCTGACCTTAATTTTGAGTCTCATAGCAAAGGGTCAGAATACTTATTTATATAAGGGATTTCTGTTTTTTATTTGTAATAAACTTGCAAAAATATCTAAAAAACAGTTTTGGTTTGTCATTATTGTGTATTGTGTGTAGATTTGATGAGTAATTATTTTTTTTTTAATACATTTTACAATAAGGCTGTAACGTAACAAAATGTTGAAAAAGTCAAGTGGTCTGAATACTTTCCAAAGGCACTGTATACAGTATACCAAAACTACCTCGTATCCACGCATATCGACTCGGTACTGGTACCCCGTGTATATAGCAAAGTTATCGTTACTCATTGTGTATTTATTATTACGTGTTATCACTTTTCTATTATTTCTCTATTTTCTTCCTCTCTGCATTGTTGGGAAAGGCAAACTGAGGCCTAACATGACGTTACCTGCCTGGTCTGTGGAAAAGACTGTGAATCATAAAAATAAAATGTGTTGAGTGAGGGTAGAACAAAAAAATCTTTCAGGCTATTTGTGAAAGACTGAACCCTTGAACCTGCCTGTGATTTATATCTCTGTATAAAGAGCCAGTCAGAAGACATCCTGCCTTCGCTTCTCAAAAGAACCGTTAACTGTCTGCATCAGACTATAATAGCACCACAATTTGGTTTTGTTGTAAAAAAAATCATTATAAACAGTTTCTATCAAGATTCGTATTTCCTTTGTATCCCACATTTCTTACGCCATCTGTCAGATAATTACCAAGAGAAAGCAACATTATGACTGAGATGAAGTTTGAATTACTTTCAGGAAATTGTTAAACAAAACAAAAAAAAAATTTTTTTGCAAGCATGCTAGTTGAGCAGAGGTACTCAAAGAACATGCATTTCCTTATTACCTTCGTGCAAAGGAGAAGTGAGCTGAGGCACTAGGAGAGAAGTTTCTGGGGCTGTCTTGAGGACTCGTTCCTGTTGTTCAGAGGAAAAGCAGAGAAACAAGGGAAGATTAGAAGTAAAAAATAAATAAAAAATCATAAACCTGAAATAAAAGCATTTGAAATTAATGAAGTTAATAATAATAATAATAAGCCTAGAGCATAGAATCAAACCTATACCAAATTGGGAGTTGGTCTAAGCACTGTGTTACATTGATTCATTGATATGAAAAACCATAGAAAGTCTAATAAACAAGCATAGATAAATTACATTTTTTCATCAATTTACTAGCTATTGTACTTTATACTGCATTTTAGATTTTATTGTGCTTCCTTGTCTCTTATCTGATGGAGCTTAATCTAGGAAGACTGAAAGCCTCTCAAATGGGACTGCTCTGCTTGAATCAGTAACTACATAATATTAACAATCTACATCGGCTTCGATTCATCAGGAGACACACAAGAAATGCCACACACCAAAAAAACGTTTACTTATTTAAAATTACAATAAAATGTTTACGTGCAATTGTCCCAACCAATGAATAATTACATTTTTACCCTCCACCCCCCCCCCCCCCCCCCACCCCCACTAGGTGTCAGTCAAAAAGCAAAAAGAAATGTGAAATTACCCATCTTAAAAGAAAAAAGAAAAAAAAGAAAGGTCTTTGTAGACAGAGGAATATCTCAACAGACAAAGACAATTTATTTCAATGGCAGCTGGTTTTCATGTGTTGTAAAAGCAGCACACACAAAATAGCTGAATATCAAACATCTGAAAGCTACGAGGCAGCAGCGTACAGTACGTTCAGCTCAAGGACCTAGGGGAAGAATGGACTTTGATTTGCTTTACAAATGTGCTAGTTGTAAGGCACCACAAATGCATGACAGGTACTGTACTCTACGAAAGGTACACTACCTGCCTAGCACTAGCATGCTGATTAAAACTAATTATAAAAAATGTATGGATTGAATGTGGAATAAAGACCTGTGGGCTAAATGTGTACAGGGACAATACAATCTACTGTAAGAGTAGCCTATAGGCTAATACCGTATTCTAAATAGCTATGTAAATGAAATGGCGCTTACAAACAAAGACAGTCTGGGTGAAGAGATCTGGCTATAAAATACACATTTTCTGCCATCCATAAGGTGATAGTTATAGCCCTTAGCTAACAGACGCGAATATTCGGGGTCTTGGGGTTTTATTGCAGACCTTAATGTCCCATAGTGGAGCCTGAAGCGTCCTCTACCAGGGCAGCCCTTCAAATTATTCCTCTATCCCTCCAACCCACCATCCATATGGACAGCATGCACTTATTACCCACAGTCCTACAGTTTTGTGGCTACTGCCTCAGGCTATTCAACACATCAAACTGCGGGGCTTACCCCAACGACAGCAATTAGGCTTTGTGTTCACTCACCGATAAGGTTAAGAACCAACCATCGGTTCAACGTTAATTAGACATAATTAACTCTGTAGCCGAAGGGGGGAGTAAACAGTTAATTAACTAAGGCCAAATATGTCCAACCCCTGTGACGAGTCTGACGATAGCAAATGGGCTTTGCGGTACTGGGGTAACAATGGTGGTACAGGGGAACAGAGCGAGGCTAGTTAGATGGTGATGAATGTCACCTGTTTAATTGTGGTGTAATTTAATCACAGCTGATGAGCATTAATAAATAATCACCAGAATGGGATAGAATACACCTGAGGAAAAGGAACACTTAACCCAATCCAGATGGAGGTCAAGTCCATTATTTGAGATTAATCCTGTATAATCAAATTCTAATAGCAATGTAGACACAGAATAATATAGATGAATTTTATGTGTTTAGAGAAAAGATACCAGGATTGCTTATTTAAACAGTAGCAGTCGTAATATAGTATGCTGAGCAGACTTAATCTAAACCAAATACTGTTTATAATTCATACGTAAAAAAGCGTTCACTAACGATCCAGAATTCTTAATAGCTAAACTCAGCAAAAAAAGAAACGTCCCTTTTTCAGGACCCTGTCTTTCAAAGATAATTCGCAAAAATCCAAATAACTTCACAGATCCTCATTGTAAAGGGTTTAAACACTGTTTCCCATGCTTGTTCAATGAACCATAAACAATTCATGAACATGTGGAATGGTCGTTAAGACACTAACAGCTTACAGACGGTAGGCAATTAAGGTCACAGTTATGAAAACTTAGGACACTAAATAGGCCTTTCTGCTGACTCTGAAAAACACAAAAATAAATATTCCCAGGGTCCCTGCTCATCTGTGTGGACGTGCCTTAGGCATGCTGCAAGCAGGCATGAGGATTGCAGATGTGGACAGGGCAATAAATTGCAATGTACGTATTGTGAGACGCCTAAGACAGCGCTACAGGGAGACAGGACGGAGAGCTGATTGTCCTCGCAGTGGCAGACCACGTGTAACAACACCTGCACAGGATCGGTACATCCGAACATCACACCTGCGGGACAGGTACAGGATGGCAACAACAACTGCCCGAGTTACACCAGGAACGCACAATCCCTCCATCAGTGATCAGACTGTCCGCAATAGAATGAGAGAGGCTGGACTGAGCGCTTGTAGGCCTGTTGTAAGGCAGGTCCCCACCAGACATCACCGGTAACAACGTTGCCTACGGGCACAAACCAACCGTTGCTGGACCAGACAGGACTGGCAAAAGTGCTCTTCTCTGACGAGTCGCGGTTTTGTCTCACCAGGGGTGATGTTCGGATTCACGTTTATCGTTGAAGGAATGAGCGTTACACCAAGGCCTGTACTCTGGAGCGAGATCGATTTGGAAGTGGAGGGTCCGTCATGGTCTGCGGCAGTGTGTCACAGCATCATCGGACTGAGCTTGTTGTCATTGCAGGCAATCTCAACACTGTGCGTTACAGGGAAGACATCCTCCTCCCTCATGTGGTACCCTTCCTGCAGGCTCATCTTGACATGACCCTCCAGCATGACAATGCCACCAGTCATACTGTTCGTGATTTCCTGCAAGACAGGAATGTCAGTGAGCCCGGATCTCAATCCCATTGAGCACGTCTGGGACCTGTTGGATCGGAGGATAAGGGCTAGGGCCATTCCCCCCATAAATGTATGGGAACTTGCAGGTGCCTTGGTGGAAGAGTGGGGTAACATCTCACAGCAAGAACTGGCAAATCTGGTGCAGTCCATGAGGAGGAGATGCACTGCAGTACTTAATGCAGCTGGTGGCTACAGCAGATACTGACTTACTTTTGATTTTGACCCCCCCTTTGTTCAGGGACACATTATTCAATTTCTGTTAGCCACATGTCTGTGGAACTTGTTCAGTTTATGTCTCAGTTGTCGAATCTTGTTATGTTCATACAAATATTTACACATGTTAAGTTTGCTGAAAATAAACGCAGTTGACAGTGAGAGGACGTTTCTTTTTTTGCTGAGTTTATTTTACTGAAGAAAAGCGCAGTGAACAATATGTCAAAGTAAAATGGGTACTGTAGGCACACACTCCAGCCATCACCTAAATGCCAAAACGGTGACAACCACTGCAACTAACATGACAACTGGAAACAACGCTCTTACCAAATGTACATGTACTTGCAATACGTCCGTGCCAGCCAGTGAAATTCTCCCAGAGTTCAGCCCTGTCATTACCGTCACTAATTCTCACATAGTTCATCTTAAGGAATGAGCTCTCTAGCAAGGCAAGAATGTCTGACTACGCAAACAGAGGGCCGTTATCAGTGTTTGGCCTGTCAGGAAATAAAACACCCAGGCTGGAATAGATTAAGTCCACCCTCTCCTCCCTGTGCATTTCCTTCACGAGGCCCGCCACTTCTTGAACCATTACAATCACAATCCCTGCTGGTTCCAATGCCAGCGCTCCGATAGCACAGAGCACTCACCCTTTTTAACCACTGGCATCAGAGACTTGTCTTCGGCTGTACCACGAAAAGCCTATCATTTACTCAGCCTGCTTTTGCCTTATGTGCAACCCATGTGCTGATTTATTATTTTTCACTACACTGTCAGAATGTTTTTAAGTATGATTCTGAAATAATGCAGTTAGACTGCCTTCAGTTTACAGATTGGACCAAAGTAGCCTAGACTCACTTGCGTCTGGACACCAGGCTACAACCAAAATTTTACTAAAATAGTTGTACCATCAGAGAGATGTGCTGTATTTCACATCGTCTTACATTATTTTCAGATCCCATCCTCCTTTGAAATCGGTTTCAATGAAAGCATTTGCCATTATAATAAAAAATTATTGGAAAAGATTTCTTGCAGAAACAGCTAGTTTGTCACTTTTGTTGTAGACAGGTTGCTAACATTTCAGACAGTGTGTTGTGGTAAAGGTCTACAGAGAGAGCGAGACAGAGGAGGATCTTGTGGGTGGCTAATGAATCAGAAATAGATTGCACTTCTGAAGAGTGGCTTTTCCAGACTGCTTCTGCATTTACCCACAGACAATGGCCTTCATTCAGGGGTAGAACACACTGGCCAACCAAAGCCTCTTTGCAAGCACAACAACATTCATTCGGTCTTTTACTCAATCGGGCACTTCACACACACCCATCAAAACAGATGCCTGTACTGTACAGTACAACAATTATTCACACATAGACAAGCCTTACCTGTATGCGAAGAGAGGGGGGAGTGAGGTCGCGGAAGCGCCGAAGACTGACCACTTCCTATCAGGCTTTTTCTGTTGCTCGTCCTGCAGCTATGAAAACACAGACAGTAAGAGGTTAGACAGCTAAACTGGTGAGAAAGAGGCAACAAAGCCTCTGTCAGCCAGCGAGTCAGTCAGAGTGCTTTATTGTCTAAGGAAACATGCCAGATGTAATCGTAGCTACTTAAGATGCACTTGACATTTCACTGCACTAATACATCACTCACATCCACAAAAAAGACTTCCAGTACACACTAAAAGAAAAACATTAAAGACATGGAAACTCTTCAACACTTTTTTCCCTCGTTCTTAGATTGATATAGGTTAGCACTTGGAGTATGATGAAGTTGCCCTAGATGCCATTTCCCCCTAAGGGAAGGCTAGGGCTGGAGCAGAATAAGGTGACCCTACATCTGTGGGGAACTTCTACCTAGAGCTTTGCAAGTCCACATAACCCAATTCTAGAGGCCCAGATCTCTCCTATAGGTCAATGTGACCCACCAGATCTTCCCCTATAGGCCAATCTGCCACAGAAGGTACCACCAGATAATCTCCTATAGGCCAATGTGACCCACCATGGCTGCGTTAACACACGCAGCCCAATTCTGATATTTTTCCACTAATTGGTATTTTGACCAATCACATCAGATCTTTTCACATCAGATCTTTTTCAATGCTGATCAAAAGACCAATTAGTGAAAAAGACTATCATAATTAGGCTGCTTGTCTAAACTCAGCCCATGTCTCTCATATAAACCAATGTGACCAACCAGATATCTCCTATAGGCCAATCCTGTCCTAGCAGGCCCCAACCAGCAGGATCCATTAAACATCATATAACCCCCCGAGCACTACATGACCAGGCAGTCTCAGCAACATGAGTAACGGATTCATAATGAAAAAAGTCCTCGTTAGTGCCTCTGGTTAGTCGAAGATGGGCCTTGTCTGTGGATTATTAAACGCTGCAGACCTGATTCTACACCCGGAGGAAGCTAAAAATACTGCACAGCTGGTAGTGAGCAAATTCAGTTAACAGTGACTTTCATGTAGAAAGAGGTAAGTGATGATTCTATTGGGGAAAGTCAATTAGCATATTCAGTGAACACACAAAATATAGGTCTAGTCAGGGCTGGCACAATTACCGTATACCTGTGTAACTGACGGTTATGTTGTGTCATGTCTGACTACTGCTTGTCCATGTGCTAGCTAACAGCAACAAGCCCAGACGAGCTAACTAAACGTTGTCAACATCCAGCAGTGATCAGCTTGGTGGTTGCATAGTAACGGTGTCACTAACCCAAATTCTAATCGAGCTGGCAGCAGCTGTGAAACTGCACTAGCCCGGGTTTCCCTTGACCCAGTTCGAATTTGAGAATTCCATTCGAGCCAGCTCAAATTTGGCCTTAATTTTAAGTGCCAGTGGAAACAGGGCGGATGAAAGGAGAAAATGTGTATAAAAAATCTATATATATTAGAATTTTTTCATATATGTGTTTTTGTATTTTTTTCCCATGACGTCACAGCCCTAGGTCTAGTTAAAAATAGTTTTAAAAGATGGACAGGTCTACTGTACTTACTCAATGAAAACAAAGGCAGATGCAAACTACTGTAGCCACTCCCTGAATCATTAGATGGCCAGTTTGATTTGTCCGACTAATATGCCTATTGCTCACCGAATAAATATTGAACAGCCAAAAACTGCTCTTCAATTGCTTGACAGTAAACAATAAAGGCCTACTATCATTTCATAAACAACTGTTAGTACATTGTCTGGCATACCATCCTCTGCACCGTATCCACAATCTGTACGACTAATGGTTGCCAGCATCCAGCATCACAGTCAATGTAGGTCTACTACTAATAAAACATTGTACTTATACAGTAGTTTTGAAGATGTTAAAATCCCTTTACATACTGTACATCAATAAGACAAGTGAAAATATGAGAAAAATGTATAAATCATATCTATAAAAACAACGAGGGTCCTTTAAAGAGCATGCTGGCTGAGTTGCCTCAGGAGGAAATTAAGAACTGACAGGTGCCGGGTACAGTAGCTCTATAAATGTCATGCTAACTGCTAACGAATCATATCCTCTTATTTAGCCGGGCTTAGCTAGCGAAGATGTAACACTAGTATCCAGTCTGACGAAGCACTCTAGCCTACTGCCACAGTGCGGAAGAATTGGGAAGCCTACTGTGTATTTTGTAAATGTAAAACATCTGATGACTTTGATATTACCCTGTCATTCATTCATGTTTTTATTCTGACTCATAAGGGTGGGGTATTTTGAATCACAACAGGGGACTTCAGTAATGTACACAAGAAAAGGTTTGGAGAAACATGACTCGTGGAAATGTTTCAATCTTAGGGGTAAATGCACAAACCGGTGCGCCTGGCACCTACTACCATAGGCACTTAAATATTTTGTCTTGCCCATTCACCCTCTGAATGGCATACATATACAACGCATGTCTCAATTGTCTCAAGGCTTAAAAATCTTTATTTAGCCCATCTCCTTCCCTTCATCTAAACTGATTGAAGTGGATTTAACAAGTGACATCAATAAGAGATCAATCATAGCTTTCACCTCAATTACCTCGACACCGGTGCCCCTGCACATTGACACATTGACTCTGAACCGGTACCCTTGGTATATAGCCCCGCTATTGTTATTTACTGCTGCTCCTTAATTATTTCATTTTCTTATCTCTTTCTTCTTTTAAAGGTATTTTCTTAAAACTGCATTGTTGGTTAAGGGCTTGTAAGTAAGCATTTCACTGTAAGGTCTATCTATACCTGTTGTATTTGGCGCAAGTGACAAATACAATTTGATTTGATTCATCTGGTCAGTCGATGTCATGGAAAGAGCAGGTGTTCTTAATGTTTTGTATACTCAATGTATTTTCACTACAGACATCAATACACACATCACACTGCAGTATACAGCCTTCCCAGATGACACAGAATGAGAAAATACCCCATTCCTTAAAACATGGGACAATTCACTGCAAGGTCAGACCTCAAAGAGACTGTGATTGCGCAACCTCCAGCTCAGCAGAGAGACATGTCATTTCAGAGTATTAAGCTGACATTGAAGCACATTTCATACAGTGTAAATATAACTAGACATCTTGTCCATTTCAGTATTTTAGGATAGGAGCTGAGGCTTTGATAGAGCGCGAGTGAGAGTACGGCGCAGTAGTGTGCCGCATCATGGCTAGAGGACAGTGTCATTTCACAGACACGTATATACAGGAGTATACTCGGTGTGTCACACACACGCACGCTGTCTGTCAGGTCTGTGGCGAGGCAGCTGCTATAGTTGACATTGCACCAAGGGGTGCTCCGATCTTAATGCTCTCTCAGTGAGGAGTCACTGCCATGTGAGAGGATTGCATTAGATGTGCTTCAGGCATTCTCCTCAGAACACTAGCCATTTTTCTGCTGTAGAATTTAACATAATGGCTCAATTCCATATCTACCCTTGGCCCCTATCCTTGACACTTCACATAGATGTGAAAGGCTTTGTAGAATCAATAAATCTCAATCTTGCACTCCGATAGACTAGGTGAGAGAATAACTACGTTGTTTAAATTCAGCCATATTTCCACATGCTTCAATATGGCTACCATCGTTCCTGTACCCAAGTAGGCAAAGATAACTGAACTAAATGACTACCGCCTCGTAGCACTTCTGTCATCATGATGTGCTTAGAGAGTCAAGGATCATATCACCGTCACCTTACCGGCCACCCTAGACCCACTTCAGTTTGCATACCGACCATACAGGTCCACAGATGACGCAAACGCCATCACACTGCCCTATCCCATCTGGACAAAAATAATACCTATGAAAGAATGCTTTTCATTGACTACAGCTCAGCATTCAACACCATAGTACCCTCCAAGCTCATCGTCAAGCTGGAGGCCCTGGGTCTCAACCCCGCCCTGTGCAACTGGGTCCTGAACTTTGACGGGCTGCCCCCTGGTGGTGAAGGTAGGAAACAACATCTCCACTTCGCTGACCCTCAACACTGGGGCCCCACAAGGGTGTGTGCTCAGCCCTCTCCTGTACTTCCTGTTCACCCACGACTGCATGGCCATGCACGTCTCCAACTCAATCATCAAGATTGCAGACGACAACAGTAGTGGACCTGATCACCAACAACGAAGAGACAGCCTACAGGGAGGAGATGAGGGCACTCGGGAGTGTGGTGTCAGGAAAACAACCTCTCACTCAACATCAACAAAACAATGGAGATGATCGTGGACTTCAGGAAACAGAAGAGGGAGCACCCCCAATCCATATCAAAGGGACAGCAGTGGAGAAGGTGGAAAGTTTTAAGTTCCTCGGCGTACACATCACAGACAAACTGTGATGTGGCCAAAAAGATGATCAAGGACAATAACCATCTGAGCCACTGCCTGTTTACACCACTATCATCCAGAAGGCGAGGTCAGTACATGTGCATCAAAGCTGGGACCAAGAGATTGAAAAACAGCTTCTATCTCAAGGCCATCAGTCTGCTAAACAGCAATCACTAACTCAGAGAGGCTGCTGCCTACATTGAGACCCAATCACTGGACACTTTAATAAATGGATCACTAGTCACTTCAAACAATGCCACTTTAATATTGTTTATAGGGATGCACGATATATCGGAATGTCTAATTTAACGCTGATGTGCAAAACCGATGTCAAAGCTGATGTGCATACCTATATAACGTAGGTACATTACGTAATGACACCGCGTAAAATGTTACGCTACACATTCAACACAGCATTCCTAACTTAGCCCACAATGTCTGCTGTGTGGATCGAGCAGTCAATAAGTCGAGCAGTCAGTAGAGTAAGAACATTTCAGCAAGACAACAAAGGCGAAATCCATTAAAGCCAAGATAATGGAATTCATTGCCCTTGACAATCAACCGTTCTCTGTTGTGGGTGATGTTGGCTTTCGCCGACTGGTCGAGCACCGGTACACACTACCAAGTGCACTATTTGTCAGATGTTGCCCTACCAGAGTTACACAGTAGTAGCGTCACGACATACATACTATGGAACGCCGTTTGGGTCTTTGCGTGTCAAAAAAGATACAGTAGCACTGTCAAAGCTGTATAAAAAAAGTCTGCAAACACCGGCCACGAACTATGTGTTTATAATACCGCGTTGGTAATAAAGCATAATTTGTTCGACCACAACTTCTAGGATAGCTAGCTTTAGCTTGGTATCTAGCTAGCACCAATACAACCAGCCTGAAAACAATATAATAATTTTCATTATTCTTAGGAATCCTTGTGAGTAAGTATTAGCTAGGTAGCCACTTGTTCACCTATTGAAACTGAACTTCAGTTCATGAAAATAAATAGCTAGCCAGCTACGTAACCCTGTTGCCCAAAGCTAACGTTATAAGCAGCCAGCTAGCTTCATCTGGCTAGTGACACTCGACTGGACTATATGTTGTGGAGCTAGCCACAATAAGGATTAGGCACAATAGTGGAATTTGTGGTTTGCCTTCAAAGTAAAAGGTATGTCATTGACAGTGATGCAAATGAATACAAATAGTAGAATTATACCAGAATTTTATTTTGAAGGCTAACCGCAAAGTCCACTGTTGTGGCTAATCCTTATTGTGGCTAGCTTCACATAGATGGGTCCGACCACCATTAATCAAATAAGAACAGCCTTATAAATTAGGGTTATTTCAGATGACACCTAGCTATATACAGTTGAAGTTGGAAGTTTACATACACTTAGGTTGCAACCATTAAAACTCGTGGTTGAAAACAACCACTCCACAAATGTTTTGTTAACAAACTACAGTTTTGGCAAGTCAGTTAGGGCATCTACTTTGTGCATGATAAGTCATTTTTCCAACAATAGTTTACAGACAGATTATTTTACTGATAATTCACTGTATCACAATTCCAGTGGGTCAGAAGTATACATACACTAAGTTGACTGTGCCTTTAAACAGCTTGGAAAATTCCAGAAAATGATGTCATGGCTTTAGAAGCTTCTGATTGGCGAATTGACATCATTTGAGTCAATTGGAGGTGTACCTGTGGATGTATTTCAAGGCCTACCTTCAAACTCAGTGCCTCTTTCTTGACATCATGGGAAAATCAAAAGAAATCAGCCAAGAGAAAAAATTGTAGACCTCCACAAGTATGGATCATCATTGGGAGCAATTTCCAAATGCCTGAAAGTACCAAGTTCATCTGTACAAACAATAGTACGCAAGTATAAACACCATGGGATCATGCAGCCATCATACTGCTCAGGAAGGAGACGCGTTCTGTCTCCTAGAGACAAACGTACTTTGGTTTGAAAGTGCAAATCAATCCCAGAACAACAGCAAAGGACCTTGTGAAGATCCTGGAGGAAACAGGTACAAACGTATCAATATCCACAGTAAAACGAGTCCTCTATCGACATAACCTGAAAGACCGCTCATCAAGGAAAAGGAAGAAGCCACTGCTCCAAAACCGCCATAAAAAAGCCAGACTACGGGTTGCAACTGCACATGGGGACAAAGATCGTACTTTTTTAGAGAAATGTCCATTGGCCTGATGAAACAAAAATATAACTGTTTGGCAATAATGACCATCGTTATGTTTGGAGGGAAAAGGGGGAAGCTTGCAAGCTGAAGAACACCATCCCAACCGTGAAGCACGGGGGTGGCAGCATCATGTTGTGGGGGTGCTTTGCTGCAGGAGGGACTCGTGCACTTCACAAAATAGATGGCATCATGATGCTTCAATATATCCACACAATTTTCCTGCAACATAACAAGACTTCCGTTAGGAAGTTAAAGCTTGGTCGCAAATGGGTCTTCCAAGTGGACAATGACCCCAAGAATACTTCCAAAGCTGTGGCAAAATGTCTTAAGGAAAACAAAGTCAAGGTATTGGAATGGCCATCACAAAGCCCTGACCTCAATCCTATAGAACATTTGTGGGCAGAACTAAAACAGCGTTTAAGCAAGGAGGCTTAAAAACCTGACTCAGTTACACCAGCTCTGTCAGGAGGAATGGGCCAAAATTCACCCAATTTATTTGTGGGAAGCTTGTGGAAGGCTACCCGAAACGTTTGACCCAAGTTGCACAATTTAAAGGCAATGCTACCAAATACTAATTGAGTGTATGTAAACTTCTGACCCACTGGGAATGTGATGAAAGAAATAAAAGCTGAAATATATCATTCTCTCTACTATTATTCTGACATTTCACATTCTTAAAATAAAGTGGTGATCCTAACTGACCTAAGACAGGGAATTTTTACTGGGATTAAATGTCAGGAATTGTGAAAAGGTGTATGTAAACTTCAGTCACAGTCATGCGTGAATACATTTGATGTACGGGTGTCCCGAGAATTGAACCCACTATCCTAGCGTTGCAAGCGCCATGCTAAAAAAAATCCAATTAACTTCACAGATCTTCATTGTAAAGGGTTTAAACACCGTTTCCCATGCTTGTTCAATGAACCATAAACAATTAATGAACATGCACCTGTGGAACGGTCGTTAAGACACTAACAGCTTACAGACAGTAGGCAATTAAGGTCACAGTTATGAAAACACAAAAGAGGCCTTTCTACTGACTCTGAAAAACACCAAAAGAAAGGGAGACAGGACGGACATCTGATCGTCCTCGCAGTGGCAGACCACGTGTAACAACACCTGCACAGGATCGGTACATCCGAACATCACACCTGCGGGACAGGTACAGGATGGCAACAACAACTGCCAGAGTTATACCAGGAACGCACAATCCCTCCATCAGTGCTCAGATTGTCCGCAATCGGCTGAGAGAGGCTGGACTGAGGGCTTGTAAGCCTGTTGTAAGGCAGGTCCTCAACAGACATCATGGCCAGCGAAGAGCCCGGATCTCAATCCCATTGAGCACGTCTGGGACCTGTTGGATCGGAGGGTAAGGGCTAGTGCCATTCCCCCCAGAAATGTCCGGGAACTTGCAGGTGCCTTGGTGGAAGAGTGGAGTAACATCTCACAGCAAGAACTGGAAAATCTGATGCAGTCCATGAGGAGATGCACTGCAGTACTTAATGCAGCTGGTGGCCACACCAGATAGTGACTGTTACTTTTGATTTTGACCCCCCCCCCTGCTTTGTTCAGGGACACATTATTCTATTTCTGTTAGTCACATGTCTGTGGAACTTGTTCAGTTGTTGAATCTTATGTTCATTCAAATATTTACACATGTTAAGTTTGATGAAAATAAACGCAGTTGACAGTGAGAGGTTTATTTTTTTGCTGAGTTTATAATGATTGGATACTAATAATGAATGTTCTATGTAAAGTGCTTTTAATTTATACTGAACAAAAAATATAAAACGCAACATGTAAAGTGTTGGCCCCATGATTTCATGAGCTGAAATAAAATCCCAGAAATGTTCCATAAGCACAAAAAAAATATTTCTCTCAAATTATGTGCACAAATTTGTTTACATCCTTGTTAGTGAGCATTTGACCTTTGCCAAGATAATCTATCCATCTGACAGGTGTGCCATATCAACAATCTGATTAAACAGCATGATCATTACACAGGTGCACCTTGTGCCGGGGACAATAAAAGGCCACTCTAAAATGTGCAGTTTTGTCACAACACAATGCCACCAATGTCTCAAGTTTTGAGGGAGCGTGCAATTGGCATGCTGACTGCAGGAATATCCACCAGAGCTGTTGCCAGAGAATTTACTGTTAATTTCTCTACCATAAGCCACCTCCAATTTTAGAGAATTTGGCAGTACGTCCAGCTTCACAACTGCAGACCACGTTTAACCATGACAGCCCAGGACATCCACATCTGGCTTCTTCACCTGCGGGATCGTCTGAGACCAGCCACCTAATGAAAGTGAGGAGTATTTATGTCTGTAATAAAATCCTTTTGTGGGGAAAAACTAATTCTGCATTGGGTGGGCCAGTTTCCCAAGTGGGTGGGCCTATGCCCACCCATGGCTGTGTCCCTGCCCAGTCATGTGAAGTCCATAGATTAAGGCCTAATGCATTTATTTCAATTGACTGATTTCCTTATATGAACTGTAACTCAGTAAAATCTTTGAAATTGTGGCTGGTTGCGTCTATATTTTTGTTCAGTATACATCTCAAAAGCTGTTAGAGGTGCCAATGTGAGTAAGTCAACTATAGCTTGTTTGAATATCCTAGCTCCTTGCACATGAAGGAATCATTGCATCTCCTTCCATCTTATCATAGGGACGCTTTTGGTGGAATTTGCATTTAAGTGAATCAATAGCCACGTTATAAATCAGCAGAATCCTACATTTATTTGTGGGCTTAGAGAACTCACTTCCAATACATCATCCATAGGGGTATGCTGTTTGTTTGGCTTGGACACAGGCCTCCATAGTACTACATGCTTTTTGTATGATTATACCAAAGGACAATAGGATTTCAGAGACGCGGAACAATAATGGGATTGCTTTCACAGAGCCAACAGTGTGACATGGTCATAGAGGATAGAGAGAACGTCTTCTAATGAACAAGCCAATTTATCTTTAAGTGTTTGTTCATGTGCAATGGAGGCTGGCTGGTGAATAACAATAATGAAAGGGATCCGTCTTGTACAGCTGTCTTCAACTGTGGAATAAATAGGAATTACGAAAAAAGCGCTGCCTCACAAGCTATGATTTGAGGTGGTCAAACAGTTGTCATTAACATTTACATTTAAGTCATTTAGCAGACGCTCTTATCCAGAGCGACTTACAAATTGGAAAGTTCATACATATTCATCCTGGTCCCCCCGTGGGGAATGAACCCACAACCCTGGCGTTGCAAGCGCCATGCTCTACCAACTGAGCCACACGGGACCTTAAGTCAGCATCGTTTAGATTAGACAGTATAAGGGGGTCATACATGCTTATGACAAGTCTTACAATCCATGATAATAATAATAACCACATAATAGCACATTATCCTTGTTCAGACTTACCTAGTGGTAGAGCATTAATAACTCGATGGAAGGGTTTGAGAGAGAAGATCAAAATATGATGTCACATATTATGTCTATGGATAAAACAGTGAAATGAGTTGGCATTACCCTTATGTCAAACTCATTAAGGGATTTCACCTTTGGAAACTCGTGGTCAGTCATGTGGCCCGGTCCATTTCACAATGGGCCGGGCCATTGTGAAATGTCAATCAGGGTAGCCTAGACCAAAGCCAAAGAACCATCAGAAAACTAAAACCAAGGCCTATCTTGGCTCTTTCTTGGTGGGGACAGAGATAACTGCTGTCATCAGGGTCGTATTTTTTAAGGAACAAGGTAGCAAACCTTTTTCAACAGAAAACAAAAACAAGCGTTTCTTATTGGACAAATTCAAGTAAATCCTCCCTATTTCGGGTAGGTTCTTCCATTTGGTGCCAAATTAATAAGACCCAGGATGTGGCTCCCAGCCATGAAACATTCATCTGGATAGCCAACTGAATAATATCCGGTTCCCATGTGCTCAGTCAACGAGGATCAGGTTTAACCCAGTCTATTTATACCAAGAGAGTGCCACACTTCTGCCCAGTGGACACACCCACAACGGCCCATCTCTGCACACACACCCACACCCCTAAAGTATTGTGATTAAACATCTGCTCAATCTACTCCCGAAGTCCCCCACTCTATGTCCCCATTCTCATAGAGACAGTTAACCCCCACAAAGCAATCACAACAGTCTGTTTAACTGGAGTGGCAGTTACAGGGCCAGGCAACGGCAACAGCTAGCTTATTGTTTTATGTCAGTTGGATGGTGGTATGCTTTGCCACTACACAGTACAGGCTAGGCTATATTAGAGATATTGTGCCACTCTTGGAGTACAAATGGATGTTGACAAAGGCTTCTAATGTTGAAAACCAACACCCATTTTAGCATGACAGCCTTCATGAGTGTTCTTTTCCTTTGACATGGTATACAACTCAGAATGACAGATTTGAAAGGGGGAGAGAAAAAGTAAAAAACATGATTGTCTAATGATGCTTCAAACTGGGGATAAAGGAGCCCTGGGCAAAGATGATACAGAGAAAGTAGGCCAGTGCTGACTGTAAGCTGTGTGCTGCAGATGTATGAGATTCCTGGAACAGCTCCATGCTAGGTTTGCAAGTCTCAGTGATAAACCTGTCCATCGTAGCCTCATTCACTGCCATTGTTGTTCTCCATGTGAAATCGGCACTTTGCTAGCTAGCCAGCCATCGGTCTCTTCCCGCAATGGAACTTAGCGTTTTTATTAAACAAACCCCAGTTTGTTGTTGCGTGAAAAAGGTAATGCCAGGTTTAGGAGCTGTGACAACATGTGACCCATTTCAGAAAGCAAGGCGTATGTCGCACGTCACTACTTCAAAAGGAGAGGCATTTTAATGTATTTTTTAAATATGTTTTTTATCAAAATGCGTGTCTTGGCAGAAATGCCTTCTGGAACATGTGATATTGCTTATGCCTTAATAACAAACTTGTATTCCATCTGTAAATATGAATAAGAAAATGGTTAAATTACGAGCCAAGTTGGTTTAGCCAGGGAAAAAGTCAGGAACCTTCCCGCTAGCCATGATTGGCTGAGTTAATGGATGGGAGATGAGTTTGGATTGGTCTGCTATGTAGCATGATTCTGTATATAACGTGAACTGCTCAGTATGTGTTGATATTCCTTTCTACCACAGAGTTTTTGAAAGACATAACATTAGTCATTGAGAACTACAACAGTTTTGCTACTTTTCTCAACAACATTGATGCCCTGAATTTAGCAGGCGCTATCGACAGATCATTTGGAAAAAGTTGTGATGGGCTACTTTCTGCACACGCCACGGTCAGTGTGAACCAGAGTGACTTGACAACACTGGTCAAACACGATGTAGCTACAAACAAAACATAGTTAAATGGTTCCAGTCTGCCGTAAAGCTTTCATCCATGTATACAGGTATGTCTTGCTACATTTTCAGTTATTATAAGTTTCAAATTTGGTCAGAAAGTCATTTTCATTGCAAGTTAAAGCATACTGTTAGCTAGCGAATGTTAGCTTGCTGGTTCGCTAGCAAACGTTACGTATATGATCTGTGTAGTAATACTATTCAAATCAGAAATCCATTTGCATTGCTAGTTATAGCCTCATGTTAGCTAGCTAACATTGAAGCTAGTTGTTTAGTTTTAGCTACCTGCATATTCATACTACAGCTATGGCAATGTTTGTATTTTCTATTTACCCTTTATTTAACTAGGCAAGTCAGTTAAGAACAAATTCTTACTTACAATGATGGCCTACACCGGCCAAATGGGACTCCCAATCACGGCCAATAGTGATACAGCCTGGATTCGAACCAAGGAGTCTGTAGTGACGACTCTAGCACTGAGCTGCAGTGTTTTAGACCGCTGCGCCCCTCGGGAGCCCACTCGGGAGTATTGGTAGTAGTATGAGTTGGGATTATGCCGGTTCATTGTTTAGCTAGCTTCATGTCTAAACAAAAGACTCCACTTTGTCAGATGATTACATGACCGATCAAGTTAGCTAGGTGTGTCTGGGGGTGAATACATCTATTGTATTTCATGAACATGTCTACATGTCTAGACAATAGTGACATATCCACTTACCTAGATGTAGCTGGGGGTGGTTATAGTATTTCTTTCACATGACCCATCAATTTAGACAAGTGTGTCTGGGTAAGCGTCATCTAATAATTATAAAATAGTTATAATATGTTAATCATCTGGCCACTTTCTGTTTTTGATATTGCTACTATGCAAGTAACCATTTCAGTTTACCATTTACACATTCTGTATCCTGTGCACGTGACAAATACACTTCGATTTTATTTGATATAGTGGTTTTACCAGAGACGGTAACGTGAAGAACAATATGACCTGTACCAAAGTCAGATTAGGATATACAGTGGTTCCTCCTTTAAAAGTTGTGTCATACTGCAGCACACCTTGCGGGCTGCTGCAGCATTCTATGGCACGTTATTTAATTGTCAGCCATTTTTTATGTTAATGCAAGTTAGTGCTAGTTTGACCATCAGAGGGCAACTTTGAGAAGCATTTGATAGTCTCCCATATTGACATTACCAGAGAATTTAAAACCTTTTTTGTAATAACATGGTTCATTGGATTGATTTTAAGAAATTTGGCTTAATTCATTTGATTAATATTATGGTGTTTCTATTCCGAGAAAAACGAGAAACAAAACCCTCGGGGATGGAATGGAACATATTGCGCCGTACAATGTGACGGTCGGGAGTAGGCTACAGCATAAGAGGATTGGAGGATTCTAAATTAATATCTAAGGGGCATAACATTTCCACACCCATATTGTAGTGTAACCAATACTCATT
The DNA here is from genome assembly GCF_045679555.1 of Salvelinus alpinus. Classification (NCBI taxonomy): domain Eukaryota; kingdom Metazoa; phylum Chordata; class Actinopteri; order Salmoniformes; family Salmonidae; genus Salvelinus; species Salvelinus alpinus. Next base: position 13,391,490 of record NC_092109.1, read on the forward strand.
TTGCCTATGGTAGGCCTGCAGTATATCTAAAAAAAATAATTAAAAAAATAAGTACATTTAGAGGATTGGAGGACTCTAAATGAATATCTAAGGGGCATTTCCGTTAGGTACTGTGAGAATATCTAAGGGGCTTTTATATAATTCTAAATTAATTAATAATCACTTTGTTTAAAAAGTAACGATATTTTGGAGATTATGTTTTCATTTAACCTAGAGTTAGCGAGAAAAAGGCAATTCTTGAACATGGGGTGACATACTCACTGATTTGTAAATAAAGCCAGTTTCTTATCTAGAATTATTTTTTTCTGGAGAAACCCAACTTGATTATTTAGCAGACATCACTTGCTTATATTCAGTCAACACATATTTTAAGAATATCATGGAATATAATTGAACATTTACGTTTCTCCATGCTCGTCTCAGAGCAGCGCGAAACGTTGCTGAAATAGACATCCACAGCGGGAAGGCTATATATAACGATATTTTGGAGATTATTTTGTTTTAAAAATAACGACAGTTAGCGATTGTAATCTGAATAAAGGCCAAAATAATATTTATAAAGGCCAAAATATAGCCCCGCTAATAGCCATAATGATGCTGTACAACGTGACCATGTGTTTGATAGAGTATTTTCCAGTAAGAAACAGTTTATTTGCCTTCATTAGACAACTTCGTTCTAATATTTCTGTTTTCAGTGATATTTATTCCCATAATTATTTGTTATGGATCCATAACTAAATCAACATTTGCATTTTGAAAGAGTATTTTTATAATTTAAATAACGAAAGCATAAAGATGCCAATGAAGAAATACAGTAAATGCCTTTACATTTGGATAATAAAGCATTTAAAGCATTTTGAAGATATAAGCCACCTGCATTTGTTTATTAGGCTACTGTGCAGTCTGACAAGTAAACATAGCCTAAAATACATACTGTAGTAAACATGGGAAAGTGCCTAATTCCTTACATAAGGGAGAGCAGGCCATTTACAGACTTTCTCGGTGACCTCAAGTACCTTCAATAATGGCTGTACTAGAGAATGCGGACACGCGGGAGACCGGGGTTCAATTCCCCAACGGGGAGGAAGGAGTAGGCTGTCCTTGTAAATAAGAATTTGTTCTTAACTGATTCCATATGTGTTATTAGAAAATAGTAAAAATAAAGAAAAATCCTGGAATGAGTATGTGTCTCCAAACTTTTGATTGGTACTTGCTTAATTAATATTATGGTGTTTCCATTCCAAGAAAAACCCTCTGGGTTTCCGTTAGGATGGAACGGAAAATATGGCGCTGTACAACGTGACGGTCGGAGGTACAGTACTGGGCTATTTAGCTAAAGAATCCCCATGTCTTGCGGGCAGGGCACATGAGAGACCAGACTGGGGTTCAATTCCCCGACGGGGATTAAAGAGTAGGCTGTCGTTGTAAATACAAATGTATTCTTAACTGACTAGTTAAATAAAGGTTACACAAAGAGCATAACATTTCTGCACCCTCATTTTCTAAATATAGTCTAACCAATACCCAAACTGAGATTCAGTGAAAATAAAAATGTCATTGATTTATCAAGACCAGTCCCCATGCCTGTCTCAGAGCAGCGCGAAATGGTGCTAAAATAGTTGTAGGTTTTTGCTTCAAATCCTATTGCTTTTAACTACAATATGCTCTTTAAATAAATAAGTCCTACACCACTTTTAACAGCACATTATTCAACACTAGTGAGACTACACTATATCGAAACATATGCCGTGACTCTCCTCCAATAATTACATAGAGGATATTTCTGTAATTCAGTGATATTTATTGCCATAGTAATTCGTTATGGATCCATAACTAAATAAACGTCGGCATTTTGAAAGAGTATTTTATCATTATTTTATTAATGAAAGCATAAAGATGCCATTATTAGTTACATTGTTTTAGTTTGAACGTGCAGACTGGCACTAAGAACAGAACAGCAGGAACGTTTCCCTAGTCAGCACCATTATTAGTAATATTGGAGATGATTTTGTTTTCAAATAATGTCAAATGAGCGAGAAAAGGCCATTATTGAACATGGGGTGAAACATTGTTACTAATTTGTAAATAAAGCCCGTTTGTTATTTAGAATGATCTATTTCTGTTTTTAGAGGGAGAAAAACCTAGTCATGGGTCTCCCAGTCGAGGGCGGCACGGGTATTGAACCAGCATCTGTAGCAACCCAGTGTCTTAGACCGTTGCACAACTCAGATACTGTACAACGTGACCGGTCGGGAGTAGCCTAAAGTACTACAGTAAGAGCAAAATAATCCTAACAAAATATAATAATAAAAACCTTACTGTAACACCGAAGTCGTGAACAATTATCAGTTTCTATTTAGGTTTATGTCACCCATTCAATGTCAGTTAGCGACACAGTAGGACCCAAAAGCATAATCAGTGCTCTAACTCCCCCTTGCGCTGGTCTGGAGCAATGAAGTGGTGATGCAGGGTACTATACTAAACCACTAAGTCCCATGGTGTAAGCTCGCAACTTCTAAAGGAGGATCCACTGTAGGCCAAGGACTAGATAGTGTATTTTTACCTGAAGTTTTACCTTACTGTAGGCTACTACTTTTATTACTTTTAGTCTTGAATCTTTGGTTGTTTACTACACTACTCACTCTGTTTAGCACAAGGCCTAACATGTGAATCCTTAAAGAGATGCGTGGGGCTAAGGTTTAAGAGGGTGTGAACGATGCTGAATGGGTGTAGACAAAGAAGAGCTCTCGAGTACGTGTACCAAAAAAATCAAGGGCCATTTTCTCAAGTTTATCAACTTTCAAAGTATAATTACTTTCTATTGTTCCTCAACTTCAGTGTATGATATACCATTTTCTATCTCCGAGTCACTACTTTTATCCAATGTAAAAAATATATATATATATATTTTAAAAAACACCATCACATATTTAGTCTTCTTTGAGAGAGGCAACAAAGGAACACTGCTGAGAGATAAATTGTGTGGAAATCGCTCTGCATTTGTCTTGAAAGTTGTTGTGCTGTTCTTGCACTCTATTACATGAATTACCTGCATTCACTAGCTTTTAGTTCAGCAAGGCTTTAAAATTCCTTCCCTTAGTTTAGAACACTGCTTTGCTTTCCAATCCAAGAATATCCAAAGTCTTTCTTATCTTGACCCCATGTCAACAACAAGAAGTCATGATTCATCTAGTTTTTTTTACGTCTTCGAGCTTTGCTTCCTTGTCAAGTGAGCTGACATCAGCCCAATATACAACAGACAGGCACACAGAAAGAAAGAAAGAGCAAGAGGGAAACAGACACAAAGAGAGAGGGAGAGAGAGTTGGTGTGCTCTCCCTTTCCAGCTATTTGTCGCTAATGCACTATGGGGCATCAAATGAATAAAAAATTGGTTGCGTACACATATATTTTGCAGATGTTATCGCAGGTGCAGCAATTTTCTTTTGTTTCTAGCTCCAACAGTGCAGTAATACCTAACAATACACACATCCCCAAAAATGTTTAGAAATTAATTATGAAATATAAGAATGAGCAATGTCATATATATATAAAATGGTGTGAAACACAGTATAGAAAAGGTGTGTATAGCAGTAGTTAAATAGCATCAGCCTTAACTAGAATAAGATATATACACCATATATACAAAAGTGTGTGGACACCTCTTCAAAATAGTGGATTTGGCCATTTCAGCCACACCCGTTTCCGACAGGTATATAAAAATTGAGCACACAGCCATGCGATCTCCATAGACAAACATTGCAAAGTGGTAGGCCACACAAGCTCACACAAGCTCTCAACCGCTGAGTGCTGAAGCGCGGTTGAAACACTCACTACCGAATTCCCAACTGCCTCTGGAAGGAACATCAGCACAAGAACTGTTCATTGGGAGCTTCATGAAATGGGTTTTCATGGACAAGCAGCCGCACACAAGCCTAAGATCACCATGCGCAATGCCAAGCATCGGTTTAAGTGGTGTAAAGCTCGCCGCAATTGAACTCTAGAGCAGTGGAAATGCTGTCTCTGGAGTGATGAGTAAGGCTTCACCATTTGGCAGTCCGACGGACAAATCTGCGTTTGACGGACGCAAGGAGAACGCTACCTGCCCGAATGCATAGTGCCAATTGTAAAGTTTGGTGGAGGAATAATGGTCTGGAGCTGTTTTTTTTTTTTTCATGGTTCGGGCTAGGCCCCTTAGTTCCAGTGAAGGGAAATCTTAACACTACAGCAAACAATGACATTCTAGATGATTCTTCCAACGTTGGGGCAACAGTTTTGGGAAGGCCCTTTCCTGTTTCAGAATGACAATGCACCCATGCACAAAGCAATGCACCCATACAGAAATAGTTTGTCGAGATCCGTGTCGAATTACTTGACTAGCCTGCACAGAGCCCTGACCTCAACCCCATCGAACACCTTTGGGATGAATTGGAATGCAAGCCAGGTCTATTCGCCCAACATCCGTGCCCGACCTCACTAATGCTCTTGTAGATGAATGGAAGCAAGTTTCCGCAGCATGTTCCAACATTCAGTGGAAATCCTTCCCAGTAGAGTGGAGGCTATTGTAGCAGCAAAGGGGGGACCAACTCCATATTAATGCCCATGATTTTGGAATGAGATGTTCTACGAGCAGGTGTCCACATACTTTTGGTCTTGTAGTGTACATATGAAGAGGGTGAAATAGTATGTAAACATTATTAAAAAGTGACCATTGTTCAGTGATTACAGTTGAAGATGGAAGTTTACATACACCTTAGCCAAATACATTTAAACTCAGTTTTTCACAATTCCTGACATTTAATCCTAGTAAAAATTCCCTGTCTTAGGTCAGTTAGGATCACCACTTTATTTTAAGAATGTGAAATGTCAGAATAATAGTAGTGTGATTAATTTCAGCTTTTATTTCTTTCATCACATTCCCAATGGGTCAGAAGTTTACATACACTCAATTAGTATTTGGTAGCATTGCCTTTAAATTGTTGAACTTGGGTCAAACATTTTGGGTAGCCTTCCACAAGCTTCCCACAATAAGTTGGGTGAATTTTGGCCCATTCCTCCTGAATGTTGTAACTGAGTCATGTTTTTAAGCCTCCTTGCTCGCACACGCTTTTTCAGTTCTGCCCACAAATTTTCTATAGAATTGAAGTCAGGGATTTGTGATGGCCATTCCAATACCTTGACTTTGTTGTCCTTAAGCCATTTTGCCACAACTTTGGAAGTATGCTTGGGGTCATTGTCCATTTGGAAGACCCATTTGCGACCAAGCTTTAACTTCCTAACTGATGTATTGAGATGTTGTTCCAATATATCCACATAATTGTCCTCCCTCATGATGCCATCTATTTTGTGAAGTGCACCAGTCCCTCCTGCAGCAAAGCACCCCCACAACATGATGCTGCCACCCCCGTACTTCACAGTTGGGATGGTGTTCTTCAGCTTTCAAGCATCCCCCTTTTCCCTCCAAACATAACGATGGTCATTATGGCCAAATAGTTATATTTTTGTTTCATCAGACATTTCTCCAAAAAGTACGATCTTTGTCCCCAGTTGTGCAGTTGCAAACCGTAGTCTGGCTTTTTTATGGCGGTTTTGTGGCTTCTTCCTTGCTGAGCGGCCTTTCAGGTTATGTCGATATAGGACTCGTTTTACTGTGGATATAGATACTTTTGTACCTGTTTCCTCCAGAATCTTCACAAGGTCCTTTGCTATTGTTCTGGGATTGATTTGACTTTTCGCACCAAAGCACGTTCATCTCTAGGAGACAGAATGTGTCTCCTTCCTGAGCGGTATGACGGCTGCGTGGTCCCATGGTTTTTATACTTGCGTACTATTGTTTGTACAGATGAATGTGGTACCTTCAGGCGTTTGGAAATTTCTCCCAAGAATGAACCAGACTTGTGGAGGTCTACAAATGTTTTTCGGAGGTCTTTTTTAAAATGTTCCCATGATGTCAAGCAAAGAGGCACTGAGTTTGAAGGTAGACCTTGAAATACATCCACAGGTACACCTCCAATTGACTCAAATTATGTCAATTAGCCTTTCAGTGCCTAAAGCCACGACATAATTTTCTGGAATTTTCCAAGCTGTTTAAAGGCACAGTCAACTTTTGACCCACTGGAATTGTGATAGTGAGTAATAAGTGAAACAATCTGTCTGTAAACAATTGTTGGAAAAATGACTTGTGTCATGCACAAAGTAGATGTCCTAACCGACTTGCCAAAACTATAGTTTGTTAACAAGAAATTTGAGGAGTGGTTGAAAAACAAGTTTTAATGACTCCAACCTAAGTGTATGTAATGGTCCGACTTCAAATGTATGTACCGTGCCTTCAGAAAGTATTCCCACCCCTGGACTTTGTCCACATTTTGTTGTGTTACAAGGTGGTATTAAAATGGATTTAATTGTAATTTTTGTCAACAACCTACACAAAATATTCAGTAAGGTTTCCAGTTTGCACAAAGTCTAATGTAGTTGAGAGCCGTCGCGACGTCGGCGGGAATATACACGGCCGTGACGATGATCGAATAAAATTATCATCTTGGGAGGTAATGCGGTTGGCATTTGATGGTGAGGTATTTCAGATCGGATGAACAAAAGGACTTGAGTTCCTTTACGTTACCACAATTTGGGTCATTGGGAATACTGCTTTTACAGAAATGTTTGTTGAAATTTAAGATTTATTACTTAACAAATATATTCCCATATTGCATGTCCTTTTCACCTCAAAGATCCTACTTTAAAAATACTCATCAAATCAAAGTTTATTGGTCGCGTACACAGATTTTTAAGATGTTATCGCAGGTGCAGCGAAATGCTTGTGTTTCTAGCTCCAACAGTGCAGTAATACCTAGCAATACAAAACAAAACCCAAAGAGTAAAAAGAAAGAATCACATTTTTCTATTAGGACGAGTGGATAATGCCACAACACAAATACCCAGCACGGCACTTCAGATGGCTCAATGGTTCATCACAGATAAAAATATAACAAAACAGAGAATGTTTTTTTCATAATAACGTGGAGTTAGAGAACAATCATTTCTATATGGTACACTTCTATTCGTATTACACAACTGGGAATAAACCCACTCAAGTTCATCCCAGTTCAGGACACGACCATACAGTAGTTCTGTGCACTGTTCTGTGGTCTCCTTACATGGGACAACATCCCTCCCATCTGATCTCAACCGAGAAAGCTCTGATCCCCACATAATCAAATCACTTATTACTGATATAAACATGCCTATTCACTCACAGCAATCCCTCTAGTTCAGTTAACTTTGACCCTGCACATTTTGGCTCCAATCCACTACAGGTGAAGCAACGAAAGACCTAGCAAAGCTGCAGCTGGCTAAAAAAAAAAGCAGCACACCTTGCTATTAACTGCACAGAACAAACATTAACAACATTCATGGTTGAGGAGAAATGTACTACTTCTCTTTTTAAGAAACATTTCTGTTAAAAAATGCCTAACCACGTGTATAATCTAGTTGCGTTCACTTCAAAACAGACATACATACCCCACCCGACATTCCACTATGGGTTTCTTCACAGTACCCAAACCAAAAACAAATTTAACTCGTCGCTCAGTTATGTATAGAGCCATGTCATCATGGAATGCTCTGCCAGCTTACTCAGGCAAAAAGCAAGTTTAGCTTAAAAAACCCCAGATAAAGACATATTGTATCACAGCACCTGTCCTCTCTCTAAAGATCTAATTAAACTGTACTGTATATAAGAACGTAAATATGTACAGTATATACTGTATGAATTGAATGTAAATAGTATTTTAGTTGTCTCTTGGTGTCTTTCCAATATACACAGAAAAAATATATAAAACGCAACATGTAAAGTGTTGGTCCCATGTTTCATGAGCTGAAATAAAAGATCCCAGATATGTTCCATTCACACAAAAAGCTAATTTCTCTCAAATTTTGTAGACAAATTTGTTTATATCCCTGTAAGAGAGCATATATTTAGTGAGACAATCCATCCACTTGACAAGTGTGGCATATGAAGAAGCTGATTAAACAGCATGATCATTACACAGGTGCACCTTGTGCTGTGGACAATAAAAGGACACTAAAATGTGCAGTTTTGTCACACAACACACAATGCCACATGTCTCAAGTTTTGAGGGAGCGTGCAATTGGCACGATGGCTGTAGGATTGTCCACCAAAGCTGTTGCTAGGGAATTTAATGTTCACGTCTCTACCATAAGTCGCCTCCAACGTTATTTTACAGAATTTGGCAGTACGTCCAACAGGCCTCACAACGGCAGAATACGTGAATGGCGTCGTGTGAGCGAGGGGTTTGCTGATGTCAACATTGCAAGCAGTGCCCCATGGTGGGCGGTGGGGTTATGGTATGGGCAGGCATAAGCTAGAAACCACAAACACAATTGCATTTTATCAACGGTAATTTGAATGCAGAGATACTGTAACAAGACCTGGAGGCCCGTTGTCGTGCCATTCATCCGCCGCCATCACCTCATGTTACAGCATAATGCACGGCCCTATGTCGCAAGAATCTGTGCACAATTCCTGGAAGCTGAAAATGTCCCAGTTCTTCCATGGTCTGCATACTCATCAGACAAGTCATCCATTGAGCATGTATGGGATGCTCTGGATCGACCTGTATGACAGCGTGTTTCAGTTCAGGCCAATATCCAGCAGCTTCACACATCCATGGAAGAGGAGTGGGACAACATTCCACAGGCCACAATCAACAGCCTGATCAACTCTATGCGAAGGAGATGTGTCGTGCTGCATGGGGCAAATGGTGGTCACACCAGATACTGACTGGTTTTCTGATCCATGCCCCTACCTTATTTTAAGGTATCTGTGACCAACAGATGCATATCTGTATTCCCAGTCATGTAAAATCCATAGATTACGGCCTAACAAATTTATTTGAATTGACTAATTTCCTTATATGAATTGTAACTCAGTAAAATATTAAATTGTTGCATGTTGCATTTATATTTTTGTTGAGTATATAACTCTTATTTTATCTTGTATTTTGAATTCAACGTAATACCTTATGATGTTCTTGTCTACAACTGTTCTGAACTTTGTCATGTATTTCTACGTTTTATGTGGAACCCAGGAAGAGTAGCTGCTGTATGTGAAGTAGCTAATGGGGATCCTAATAAACTAAACAGCGTCTTATCTCAATTTGTTTCAGTTACTCCCATAAATCTATGTCTTTATACTGAAAAAAAGCCCCCTGGTGATTTTCTGATGAAAGGAATAGATTACACAGTGCAGTACAGCATGTCCTGAATATGCAGAGTAGTGAGGACATCCATTTGATATGAAGCTGTTCTTTAGTATAAAATAGGTCAACCCGTGGAATATAAATAATATAGAGTTTCAGAGGGACTGGACCAAATGCACCAGTTTACACAAACTGGCATGTGAGGAAGAGCGCGATGTAACTTACAAACCTCTGGACGATGCAGTGCTACAGATAAGAATTTTCAATGAAAGGTCATTGTATGAAGCTCAAACTCCACCGATAATCTTCATGGGAAGAGTTTGAAAAAACAATTAAATTGTGGCTTCTGTTCTAATGAGTTAACAGATATCACATTTCAGATAATATTCCTAAAAGTCAACACTCCCCTGTTCCATCTTAAGGAGACAGGGTAAAACATATTTTTTTTTTTTTTTTTTTTCCACCTTTATTTAACCAGGTAGGCTAGTTGAGAACAAGTTCTCATTTGCAACTGCGACCTGGCCAAGATAAAGCATAGCAGTGTGAACAGACAACACAGAGTTACACATGGAGTAAACAATAAACAAGTCAATAACATGGTAGAAAAAAAGAGAATCTATATACAATGTGTGCAAAAGGCATGAGGTAGGCAATAAATCTAATAATTACAATTTTGCAGATTAACACTGGAGTGATAAATCATCAGATGATCATGTGCAAGAAGAGATACTGGTGTGCAAAAGAGCAGAAAAGTAAATAAATAAAAGCAGTATGGGGGGTGAGGTAGGTAAATTGGGTGGGTAGTTTACAGATGGACTATGTACAGCTGCAGCGATCGGTTAGCTGCTCGGATAGCAGATTTTTAAAGTTGTTGAGGGAGATAAAAGTCTCCAACTTCAGAGATTTTTCCAATTCGTTCCAGTCGCAGGCAGCAGAGAACTGGAAGGAAAGGCGTCCAAATGAGGTTTTGGCTTTAGGGATGATCAGTGAGATACACCTGCTGGAGCGCGTGTTGCGGGTGGGTGTAGCCATCGTGACCAGTGAACTGAGATAAGGCGGCACTTTACCTAGCATAGCCTTGTAGATGACCTGGAGCCAGTGGGTCTGACGACGAACATGTAGCGAGGGCCAGCCGACTAGGGCATACAGGTCGCAGTGGTGGGTCGTATAAGGTGCTTTAGTAACAAAATGCTCCTTTATATAGAGTGCATGGCCCACGAGATACTGCCTTGAAAGCAATCAAACATTCAACTGGCGTTACAGTGCCACAAGCCACAAGGCTCAATCACACACACACAATACGTAGGCAGTAACACCCAACTTATTGTCCCGGGTTAACGTCAGCATAAAACATCTCAGATGACCCCAACAAGGCAACAACACATCCGCTACTGGTCACTCAGTGGTCTGTCCAATTCAAAAGGTAGAAGAATAGGCTTGCTCTACCCATCTCTGAATTCTTCAAACAACTCTGGCTACAAAGTCCCAAGTAGCCTACATATGACAGATAGAAGAACCAAACCTACACTCACTGAACAAAACACAGTGTTTGTCATCAAGGTTACCTTTTGGATCGTCTGAGCCTGGCCCTGCTGAGAAAGTGTGGCATGGTAAAATTGGAGAGAACCGTCCACAGACTGGAGTCCGACATTGTGCCAAAGTCATGCCAGCCCCTTCCAGGAAGCGGGACGTGGACTGCGGGTCTCAAAAGACCCGGCGATGAGAAGCGCCGGGTGTCATGGACATGGGGGGCGACCCGTCCCCTACAACAACAGTCCCGGCGACAAGCACCAATACTCGAACAGCCCCCATCCTCCTCCAAGGCTCCAAACTTACTCTGCTGCTCGGACACATCTGCAGCCAGCTGCGGCATACACACACACTGGTAGAGTGGACACTGCAGCGTCCTTTAAGTGCAGTTCCAAAAAACGGAAAATAAAAAAAGTACTCCAGGGAACACTGTTTGATTAAGTTCAGCTTATAAGCCTCTATGACTGGGATATAACACCTTATAAAAACGGACTTTTGCTTTTCCTTTCTCTGTGCGTTTGTTTCCAGATCAGATCCCATACACTCACCCTGCTCTCTCTCTCTCTCTCTCTACCAGCTCAACATGCTCCGTATCATGTAACAAGCGGCATCTACCACTCCGCGTCCCGAGTGGGGAGGGGGGGGGGGGGGTGAGTCAGAGCAGTGCTGCATCACCAGCAGACATTGCGGTACATTCACAGCTTTCGCAATCTGGCTCCCCTCCAAAATGCCTCATGGGCTGGCCGATCTTAAGCAGGTCCTGTTTGAAATGGAAATGTTGTGCTTTTCCACGGGTGTCCTCTATTAAGGCAGCCAGGCTTTCCCCCTCTCTTCCATAGTTCCTCCTTCCTACAGTTTGTTCTTAAGCAGGCAGTGAGACGGAGGCTGACTCACTTCATGACAGACAATCTCATCTTAACTCCTGCCACCCTTTGATCCCATTATCTCATGCCCACTGGACTATCTTAAAGGAAGATAACAGGCCAAATACAGGGGACTAGAGATAAACAAATGAGTCAGATAAGACACACATGCACACACACATACACGTACACACAGACACGGGCGCACACACACACGCGCAAGCACTCACACAGACTCGCACACATACACACAGTCTTGGCAGTTGGCTGAGATCAGCTTGCACGTTTGTTTGTGAGAAGGGGGGCTAGGCAGGCAGGCAGTTGGGTAGGAGGAGAGGCATGCAGCCACACACTCCACAGCAGATAGCATGGCATGACGGGAGTCAACAGTGATCTCAGCCAGGTTCATGTTACACTGTGTATGCTCCACCTGAAGAGCCTTGGGAGATACAGAACACTCCCTGAGGGGAAATAGTGACACCCATTGACACCCAGTCAGGGACACAGAATGGGATCCAATCACAGGACACAGGCATTGATTGACAACTGATGCAGTGCTCCAAACAGTGGCCAAAGTCCAACATCCAGACAGTTTTTCCCTTAACCACGTGACCTGGCCAGGAAGTACACCTGGCCCTATCTATAGATAACCTAGCTATAGACACTGTAGGAAGTCCCTGCAATGAACACAAAAAGATCATCTTTCAATCATACAATCAGGTTCAATCAAATTACCTGACCAAGAAAAACTCTGCGCTCTGGTCAGACCATGTGCTTTCAGAGAGCTCTAGCCAATAGTCATAAGCATTGCTGATAACAAGGTCACATGCTCTGTAAAACCCCAGGGTCCCTCGTCAGGACCTGTGATAGAACACCTTTCTAAAATGTGAAGCAGTGATGCTGACGTCAGGTAATCATGCAGGCCTCCCAGCCCCCCTCAGAGCTCTGTGTCCCGGTAGAGTGACGTGACAGGCCCAGCCCAGCACTAATTATGGCCCTGCTCTGCTTCTGTGCTCCAGATAAAAGAGGGTGATTTCAAAGGCACAACCACCGTTAATGGTAAACTGGTTCAGTTATTAGATAGAGATGTGCAGACTAGTCAGAAGATCAATTTGAGGTTAAACTTTATTGGAAGCGCATTTAAATGATGTCTGTAGAGGTGCACTTTAAAACTGGTGGTTTATAGATTTTTAAAACATTGATGTTTCTAACCCTAACCCTAACCCTAACCCAACAGATATTCTGTTGGTTATACAATATAATATACACAATGTTATTAAAATGTGAATAAATATATTTTATTGATAAATAAACTATATGGGAAAGCTGCTACATTCTGATTGGTGTTGACCTCAAACTACAGTTTACTACAAAACTGACTCAATTAAATATATTTGAATATGCACATAATAGAAACATGGTGTCAGTACATTAGACTAAAAGGAAGGACTAATAAGAAGAGAAGTGTTCTGGTTTGATGTGCTAATTCTCTTGCCCATAATTTACAGCAATGGGTTTCAAATACTTGGTGGGAAATTATACATTCTGTGCAGCACAGCAATTAGCCGAGTCGAGTAATCTCCCCTAATTCATTAATCCTGATTAAAGTTCACCATGTTCTCTGGAATCACTGTGAAACATTATTGTCCTGATGGCTGATATTACACATGGGGGAATTCTGACTGACACCAGATACTTCACTTCAAAGGCTTTATTCTGAAGCTGGATTAGCTGATGTATACCCAGCCTGCCCTTGCTGGTTAGCCTAGCCAGTAATTATATCCTTTTCTCATTGACTGGTTAGCATTAGCAAGCTACTATATCAACTGTGATTTGCCTTTTGTAGACATGACCTGACTACCAAAACTGTTGAAAACTTGTTGTAGCAAGTAAAAATTTCTAACAGGGCAATGTTGTAGAATAAATGTACAAAGTCAAACTGGAAAAAACTTTCCTACAAAATTCTCAATTAAGATATTTTCTAGTTTCAACTATGAACAGTATGCTACTACTGTACCACATAAATTTTGCAATCTTTGTGGAAGTGAATAACTTGAATGTTAAGCTACTGCTCTTCTCAATGGAACTGTAAGAGGGTAGCTAGCAGCACAATATATGGTCAGAGGTGACACGAGGGGGCATTCTGCTACTTATTGATAGACAATTCTGTCTTTCATACTGTTTGTATATTCACAGTTGAAAATGTGTCTGGCGTCAACACATGCATCGCCAATGGATTTATAAAAAAGTATAGCATACTATATAAAGAATATTAATGTCCGTAAAATATTATTGACGACATGAGTCCGCTCCAAACATCACAAAACAGTAACCGCGACAGCATTTATACTACAAAGGTTGTTATCAATAAAACATGAGCATGAAACTAATGCACACACGTGAATAAATATATAAATATGAATAATTTCCGGGATTTAGAATGGATACTGCCTCTACCGTGTTCTCTTGAACTTAACTAATTCAAGTCATCTGTAGCCGATCAATCACACAAGAAAAACAGCATGTTTTCCAGAAAGGATGAACTCCATTTCCTTTTGTTCTGTCCTTCTCATTACAACCAAAGAACCTGGTGTAGGAGGGGAGAAAATGAGGGGTCATGTAAACATTTACGAGCCAAAATGGCTAATACAACAACAGTAGGGTTCGGGCTCAATGACCCAGTTGAATATGCGAAACCAGATGAACCTACTCCAGGAACAAAAGGCTGATTCACGGCGGCTCGCCATGCGACACATCAAGAGACAGTGAAGAGGACCGTGTGACCTGCTATCTCCGACATCATTAGTGTGCTACGCAGAGAGGAGAGGATTTAGGGAGAGAGAGAAGTGAAGGAAACACTCGGGGAGACAGCCATACCACCCCGCCCCCTCCTCTGTCACTCCTCCAGATGATACAGACTCCATTTGAAGTCTTGACATGCATCAACCACAGTAGCAAGACGCAAAGGCCCATTTGACCAGATACAGTATGTTCCATTAAATCTATTTTGCTATTGGCCAACTTGGGCGGTAGCGCACCTAATTTTGGGGAAAGGGTGGGGGAGTGTTGATCTAAGGTTTCAGTTGGCTCCAAGGTTGAAAGGACTTAACTTACTTGGATGGTTGGAAGGTCAAGGTCATATGGTTGACAGCTAAAACAAGAGGTATAGAGCAAACAACAGTAATGGAAAAAAGGTATGCAACATTGTGACCTAAAATCACTGTATGACCCCTTTCTTTCAAGTGCATTTTCTAATAAATCAATCAGGCATGGGGATTCTGACCATTCCCCACTTTGAAGAATCGCAAAACGCCACAAGTCCTTCTTTGCACTTGAAAGAGAAGCCTCAAAACCAGACTATAGAAAAGGAGTAAGGGGAAGGAGGTGACACTAAGAACATTATATAAGCACTCTATCCTCTTCCATCAAAGCTGCACCAAAGGAAACCGATTTCAGTTAGAAAAAAACACCTTTCTGTTATGACAAACTAATGATCGCATGGAATATCGACTCAACCTTTCACAGTCCAGCATGGATTTTCCTCAACCCACAAATACAAAATTAACATGATGGTCAAAGAAGCTCGTGGCGCTTACCTCCAAAAATGAAATGCGTGCAACGGGCTGAGAGGGCTGCAAGGACTTGTGGGTGTCGGGCTCAAGCTTCGGGGAGTGAGGCTGGAAGTTAAAAGTAAGTTTTGTAAATAGTGATTCCTTTAGCAAGCTACGTTTGCACAGGACGGACAATGGCTACTTTCACTTAGAAGCCCTGTGAAGTGATTTGGGCTGATGTATGCAGTCACATACCCTGTTCTGCTAGATAGCTGACATACATTAACCACAGAGCAGCAGCAGCAGCACAGCTTTGAAATGAAACTAAATTGTGTTTTGGAAATAGGTTACCAAGGCACTTGTCTGTTCACGCAACACAGGTTTAGCATCTTTGAGGATTAGAGACTTTGTTTGGTCCTTGAGGCTTGCTAGGCTTAAGCGATTATCATAAAAAGCATCCATACTATGCACACACACACAAACACACACACACAGGAGGTGGAGAGTGAAACCTGAAACAGGCGCACAGTGCAACCAAATCCTACTTGAAATCTGAAGGATTACCCAAGGCTATGAGAAAGCAGAAGAAACCTCTCTACAGTAACATCACTGGCAAGGAAAGAAAGCTCACTTCTTAAAGATGTTTACTTTAGATGTGAAGGATGTCTTTCAGCCCTCCAAACCACTGCCTGTTAACTTTGTGTAATTCAAGTAGAAAAAAAGTCTGACTTTTTCCTGCTATCATGGCACATAGTAGACACAATCAAAATGTATTAGCAAATTACAGCACAGTGCATCTCAACAGTATCAGTAGTCCACGATTAAACACTAGTATTGTTCCATAGAGCTACAGAATTGACCTTCCTGTCAGTAACGACACTGAACTGGATCTAAATTAGATGCGTAGGCTACGTATATGCCGACTTAGCAATACCTAAACTTGCGCTAGCAAAAGTCTCGGAGGACGCAAACAAACATGTGCCTTGGTGACCCGAGAGAACCCAATCGACTGCCTTCGCAAGTCATTACACAAAGAACTAATCTGTGTGATGTGCAACAGGAACACAACAGGGCCATAACGGAGTGTTTGTTGTTTGGGTCTCTGGCCCAGCAGATTACTGTCACTGGTACCAGGCAGGATCTGTTATCCAACATAAAAACAAGGCCTTGGGTATAAGGCCACTCCACTGCCCATCAACTTATTGATCATGCGTCACAAAAGCCTGCCATTTAATCATCACTGTATTGTGTGTGGGTGTGTCTGTGTGTGTCAGTGGGTTTCATCACAACCAAACAGAGGTTGTGTGGCAGTCCTCTGCTTGACACACACAGCAACACACACACTGTCCCCGTCACTATCACTACAGAGGATTTTACGTGACACATCCTACCGTGTACACTGCTACAGTGCTGCTGCTGTATGTGGCAATGCTGCATAATGCTAAACGCTCCACAATGCTACTAGCTAGAGAGAAAAGAGAACCAGGAGGTGCAGCAGCAACGGCAGAGACCAATGAAGCCGTCTGCTGCAGTGTGGAGCAGTGGTGCGGTCAGCACCACAAGAAGAAGATAGGGAAAATACTCACTCCAACGTCAGTCCCGGAATCCTCAGCCTCTCCCGCTGGGCTTTCATGGCTGAACTGTGCTCGCGTGCTCTATGGTGCACATGCTATATTCACACCGCTCAGCCTCAGCCACATAGCCACCCCCCCTTATCCTCTACCCTACACTGAGCCGACAAAGAGCCAGAGCCAGCCACCACCATAGAGGAATGGGGCTAGCCTAACTCTCTCCTCCGACAAAAAGGGGGGGGGGGAGGGGAAAGAAAAGGGGCAACGACAACACCGCAGCTTGTTTCAGGTCCTTCCACCACATTCCACCTTGAGGCTGTCAGAGGAGATCGCCAGCCTGAGGTGGGAGAGAGGAAAGGAGGGTACGGAGGCAGGACAATACCCCCTTTCCCCCTCCCCTCACACACACACTCCCCCCTCCACTTGGCAAACACACACACTCGGGCTCGCTCATTCGCGTCCCCTCCTCCACTGACTGGTGATTCACTACAGCAACAGCAGAACTCAGAATATATTCATCCTATATGCTGTCTATCCCTCTTCTCATCCTCTATGCGGTCTATCCTTTCCATCACGTCATCATGACTGGTCCTGACACCACAGGGTGCCCTCTCAGCACACAATGTCACTGCAGGGCTGCATTCATTTCCATATCTCCTCCATTCAAAACCACCACATTCAATGCACTCAGAGTGATGTCATACTAGAAAATGTGCACCCTACGTAAGTTATTTCAAACTGTTTATTTCCAATAGATATTCAGAATAAAGCAATGGATGAGAAGCAGTCATTTTCGGGGAGTCCAAGTGCATACCTCAGAGATGTAATAAGCGGGAAGATCCCCCTACCTCCCTCCACCCCTGTAGTGCTTTAGTACACCCCTGGGGCAAGTGCTTATTCACCGATAACACACACCCTGACGTGTATCACAATATGTATTGTGAAAGAATCATGATGTACTGTATGTAACATATACTGAATCAATAACTACATTATTGATAGTCTGTCATGATGATGATATACTGGAGGATCATTCAGAAAACCCCCAGGGAGAGAATATCAGTCACATCAAAACACACTTCATATTGTGATTATTGGCTAGAAGCTGTGCCGTCAAGATGTCTGTAGTCTCAAACCTTTCTCTGGAAGCACATTTTTATAGAATAATGAGAAAGGCGGAGAGAAAGCGCCAGCCAACAGTACAGTCCACTGTTTCCAGGACTAACAGCCAACCAAACAGCCTATCACAGAGGGCACAGCGCACCAGACAGAAAATGCACTAATGCCGCCCTTCAGCAAACCTATCAATGGTTTATTACCGGGAGCCAGGTTCTAGGAACTAAGCACTACTGCAGATGACAGAGAGCATTGCATCAGCTTCAGCTCAACCGGTAGCACAGGCAGGCGGACAGGCAGTAGTTCAACTGGGGTGTGATAAGAGGAACCAGTTATGTACCTCTACTTCTGCAGAACACGGGCAATGCAGGCCTCATACACTATATGACCAAAAGTAAGTGGACACCTGCAAGTCGAACATCTCATTCCAAAATCATGGACATAAATATGGAGTTGGTCTCCCCTTTTCTGCTATAACAGCCTCCACTCTTCTGGTAAGGCTTTCCCCTAGATGTTGGAGCATTGCTGCGGGGACTTGCTTCCATTCAGCCACAAGAGCATTAGTGGGGGTGTTAGCGGGGGTTGAGGTCAGGGCTCTGTGCAGGCCTGTCAAGTTCATCCCCACCAATCTCGACAACCATTTCTGTATGGACCTCGTTTTGTGCTCAGGGCATTGTCATGCTGAAACAGGAAAGAGCCTTCCCCAAACTGTTGCCACAAATTTGGAAGCACAGAATCATCTACAATGTCAATGCTGTAGCGTTAAGATTTCCCTTCACTGAAACTAAGGGGCACAGCCCGAACCATGAAAAACAGCCCCAGACCTTTATTCCTCCTCTGCCAAACTTTAGTTAGCACTACGCATTCGGGCAGGTAGCGTTCTCCTGGCATCCGCCAAACCCATTTTCGTTCGTCGGACTGCCAGATGGTGAAGCGTGATTCATCAGAGAACGCGTTTCCAATGCTCCAGAGTCCAATCGTGGCAAGCTTTTCATCACTTCAGCCAATGCTTGGCATTGTGCATGGTGAGTGTGCGGCTGCTCGGCCATGGAAACCCATTTCACGAAACTCCCGACGAACAGTTCTTGTGCTGGCGTTGCTTCCAGAGGCAGTTTGGAACTCAGTCGTGAGTGTTGCAACCGAAGACAGATGACGCTTGTGTGAGCTTGTGTGGTCTACCACTTCGCGGCTGAGCCATTATTGCTCTCAGACGTTTCCACTTCACAATAACAGCACTTACAGTTGACCGGGGCAGTTGACCGGGGCAGCTCTAGCAAGGCAGAAATTTGACAAACTGACTTGTTTGAAAGGTGGCATCCTATGACGGTGCCACGGTGAAAGTACGAGCTCTTCAGTAAGGCCATTTTACATTGTTTGTCTATGGAGATTGCATGGCTGTGTGCATTCAAGTGTTTTTCTTTATTTTTACTATTTTCTACATAGTATAATAATAGTGAAGACATCAAAACTATGAAATAACATATATGGAGTCATGTAGTAACCAAAAAAAAAGTGTTAAACAAATCAAAATATATTTTATATTTGAGATTCTTCAAAGTAGCCACCATTTGCCTTGATGACAGTTTGAACACTCTTAGCATTCTCTATACCAGCTTCACCTGGAATGCTTTTCCAACAGTCTTGAAGGAATTCCCAAATATGCTACTCCCTTGTTGGCTGCTTTTCCTTCACTCTGCGGTCCAACTCATTCCAAACCATCTCAATTTGGTCATCTGATGCAGCACTCCACCACTCTCCTTCTTGGTCAAATAGCCCTTACACACCCTGGAGGTGTGTTTTGGATCATTGTCCTGTTGAAAAACAAATGATAGTCCCACTAAGCGCAAACCAGATGGGATGGCGTATCGCTAAAGAATGCTGTGGTAGCCATGCTGGTTAAGTGTGTCTTGAATTCAAAATAAATCACTGACAGTGTCACCACCAAAGCACCCCCACACCTCCTCCGCCATGCTTCACGGTGAGAACCACACATGCGTTCACCTACTCTGCATCTCAAAAATCTCTCATCAGACCAATGGACAGATTTCCACCATTGTCATGACCATTGCTTGTGTTTCTTGGCCCAAGCAAGTCTCTTCTTCTTATTGGTGTCATTTAGTAGTGGTTTCTTTGCCGCAATTCGCCCATGAAGGCCTGAATCACAGTCTCCTCTGAACAGTTGATGTTGAGATGTGTCTGTTACTTTAACTCTGAAGCATTTATTTGGGCTGCAATCTGAGGTGCAGTTAACTCTAATGAACTTATCCTCTGTAGCAGAGGTAGCTCTGGGTCTTCCTTTCCTATGGCGGTCCTCGTGAGAGCCAGTTTCATCATAGCGCTTGAGAGTTTTTGCGACTGCACTTGAAGAAACTTTCAAAGTTGTTGAACTTTTCCAGATTGACTGACCTTCATGTCTTAACCTCCCTTGGATTTGTGGGACGCTAGCGTCCCAACTGGCCAACAGCCCGTGAAAATGCAGAGCGCCAAATTCAAATAAATTACTATAAAAATTCAACTTTGATGAAATCACACATTCAATATACCAAATTAAAGCTACACTTGTTGTGAATCCAGCCAACGTGTCAGATTTCAAAAATGCTTCACGGCAAAAGCAAACGATGCTATTATCTGAGCATAGCACCCAAGCAAACAAACACAGACAATCATATTTCAACCCTCCAGGCGCGACACAAAATGCAGAAATAAAGATATAATTCATGCCTTACCTTTGATGAGCTTCTTCTGTTGGCACTCCGATATGTCCCATAAACATCACAAATGGTCCTTTTGTTCGATTAATTCCGTCGATATATGTCCGATATATGGCGCGTTTGATCCAGAAAAACACCGGTTCCAACACGACTACAAAATATCTCAAAAGTTACCTGTAAGCTTTGTCCAAACATTTCACACTACTTTTGTAATACAACTTTAGGTATTTTTTAACGTAAATAATCGATAAAATTGAAGACGGGATGATCTTTGTTCAATACCGGAGGAAAACAACGTGTAGCGAACCTCTGTGTAACGCGCCTCTAACAAAGAGTAAAATTCCCTCGAGCCTCATTCTGAACAGTGTTACTTCTTCATTGCTCAAAGGAAAAACCTCAACCAATTTCTAAAGACTGTTGAAATCCAGTGGAAGCGCTAGGAACTGCAAGAAGGTCCTTTAGAAATCTGGATTTCCAATGAAAACACATTGAAAAGAGAGTGACCTCAGAAAAAAAATTCGGAATGTTTGTCCTCGGGGTTTCGCCTGCCAAATAAGTGATGTTATAGTCACAGACATGATTCAAACAGTTTTAGAAACTTCAGAGTGTTTTCTATCCAAATTTACTAATTTACTATGCATATCTTAGTTTCTGGGCATGAGTAGCAGGCAGTTTAATTTGGGCATGCTTTTCATCCAAAATTCTGAATGCTGCCCCCTATCCTAGATAAGTTAAAGTAATGGACTGTCGTTTCTCTGTGCTTATTTGAGCTATTCTTGCCATTATATGGACTTGGTCTAGTACCAAATAGGGCTGTCTTCTGTATACCACCCCTACATTGTCACAACACAACTGATTGGTTGATATGCATTTCCACAAAAACGAAATTCCACAAATTAACAAGGCACACCTGTTAATTGAAGCTGGAACAGAGAATGCCAAGAGTGTGCAAAGCTGTCATCAAGGCAAAGGGTGGCTACTTTGAAGAAACTCAAATATAAAATATATTTGGGTTTGTTTTAAACTTTTTTGGTTACTACATGATTCCATATGTGTTATTTCACAGTTGTACAATGTTTGAAAATAGTAAAAATAAAGAAAAACCCTGGAATGAGTAGGTGTGTCCAAACTGTTGACTAGTACTGTATATAGTGTACCACCACCAGCAGCTCTGTGCTCTAATCATTCATAAGGCGGCATTGTGACTCCACAAGGGCAGCCGGCAACACTCACTCAACAGAACAATCTGGTTCATTCAGAGTTTAGATCATGCTTCTTTTGAAAGTAATCGACAGTGTGGATGACAGTCGATTCATGTGGAAAAGTAAAGGGTTCACAATGAAAGGGGGGGGGGTAAAAATGACATAATACATTAACTTGTCTTAAAACATGAGTAAAAGGAAATGAAAGCAATATTCCATCCTGGAATTTAGATCATAGGAACAATATCTGGCTCTATTACAGTAAAAACCAAATCTCTTCCATGCTCAAGGATACCTCTTTACAATGAAATTTGTGCTATTAGTGTACATCTCACCCACTGTAAGGTGTATATATAAACACCCTTGGACATATCTAAGCACATTGTTAAGAAACCTTGTTTTTTGAGAAACCTTGAATACCCAATCTGACTAAGATTTTTTTCTTTAGTCAAACTCTAATGAACATTATTAGTCTTTGCTATTGTCAAAATGTCATCTGACTGTCCTGCTGAGTTGATTAACTATTTGTTGGGTGTTCATTCTCCGCTGTGTTCTGGCCCCCACAGATACACCGTCAACACAACCGACAACTGGAGACAGACATTAATCATATATATGGTGGATTTGTCATATCGGACATGTCATACATCACCAACACGCTGCCCAACGAGACTTATTGAAATATTATTTGACAATGCTGGAGATATGCATCAATAAGGCATTATTCCAATTATAATCTCTCATGTGCAATCAACTCAGAAAGAGTACAGTGAAAATGATCTCACCCCTCAGATTTTCTGTGTTGCTGTACCCTACTTTCTCTCCATTGTACCTTTTACAAATAAGTGCAGCTGGCCTGTATTTGCGGTACAGAACAAACACAGGAAATGGCTGCCTATGAACACAAAGAATGGGAAAGGAGGCTAGAAGGGGCTTTAGTTGACCCAAGCGATTGTGAAGTAGCCAGTTGTCAAATGACACTGTTGAAGTGTTTTCCCAAAACTCTAGACCCAGAAGCAAACCAGGGCCAATGGCCATAAAACTATACAGCTCACTACTCTCTGTGGGCTTAACCTCAACTTGAAATCCAAGCACATCACAAATAAAAGGTGAGACATTAATGTCCCTGTTAGGATTCAACCCTAGAAATCTAAACCACCACAGCAAGTAAGCGTTGTGAGCTTGGCTAGCGCTCCAATTGCACAGCATATGCATTAGGATCATTGAGATGTGCCGAGTGGTTCCAACACTTACGTGTGATCTATTTCTAGTTATTTCATTGTACCACGCACAAGCCTGTAAGTCATTAAGGTCGCCCTATAAATAGAAGACAATAAACACTAAACGTAGACGACTGGAAATCAAACCTCTGATCTATTTTGAGTGTACACACAACAAATTGTCTTGAACTGCCCTTGTTCCCTTTTCATTGTAAAAGCTGTAGATTTAATCCTAGCTTTGTTTGGGAATGTCAACAAGAACATATTGTTCAGTACCTACATTTTATTACCCAAATGTTATCTGTTCCATAAATTAGGTCAACACTGACATATTCTTCAAAACAACATTCAGGAAAAAGACCCCAATGATGTCACGATGCCATCACCATTGATGCCAGAGGGTTTATGACATATTTGTAAACCTCAACTTTTTCTACAATTTCTCTTCTTAAAAATCTGATTTTGAGCCTAACCCTAACCACACTGCTAACCTTATGCCTAACCCTAACCTTAAACGATGACAAAAAAAGCACATTTTTACAATTTAGTTTTTTTTTTTTTTTTGTGGCTGTGCATCTAGTGGGAAACTCCAAAGACACCACGTTCGCCTTCGAAGGTGGTCCCCAGTCATGCACCCATCTATTAGTGTCGGGGTTCCTAAACTTTTTTGGCCCGCAAACCTGTTTACTGTAGATATCTTTTTAAATGTGCAACCCCCCCCCGTAAAAAAAAGTTATTTAATCAACGGCCAATGTTTACTTTTGATGATGTTCTTCTACCCCCTGTCTGATTCAGTGCCTGGTCTTGTCTACTCGGTTCCAATGAGACTTTTGGGCATTGTAGAGGGAAACAGAAGACAAATATGTGTTCCTGAGAGCTTTAACTGTGAGTGATGGGGTCATAATATTTTGTAACTTAAACCGTTCAAAAAGATAGAGCCACATTTGTAGGAAGAAAACACACGGCTCTGATTTTTTAATCCTCATCTAGTGGCTACTGGAGGAGGTTCTATGAACCAAGCACAATTTTTCTTTGTATTTTTTTTCATAGTTTCTCTCGCAACCCCATTTTCAAATCAGGCAACCCCATGTGGGGTCACGACCCCTAGTTTGGGAAATGCTGTATTAGTGGGTGATCTCTTTGTGGCTCCCTTCTACTGCACTGGCAGGTAGAGCAGCATGGTGTCAAATCCTTCCCCCTTAATAAAGCATGCCACACAGACCCATCAGAATAGACATGAAATACACAGGAGATTGATGCCCAAAGCTGAAGAGGACCAAACATGTCAGACCATGACATTCTCACATGAAACAAATAGCTGGGTGATTCCTTTTGTGTTTTCAAATCACACTTTATATTGAGGATTTTCCTGCATTCATAAACAGATAAGGGAAAGGGGGATACCTAGTCAGTTGTACAACTGAATGCCTTCAACTGCTAAAATGCGTCTTCCGCATTTAACCCATTAACTCTGAATCAGAGCGGTGCTGGGGGGGGGGGGGGGGGCGCTGCCTTAAAAAGGTACTGTTGGTGCAAATACAGTTGACGCCATTCACCTATAATCCTAGTGCTCCTGGTGTTACTTTGCACCTAGCCTGCAGACAGACGTGGCAACTGGCTTAATCCAATCGGGATCCCTTTCAGGGCCAGTTTCCAGGTACAAGTTGCCCTCAGGCACAGATCTAGGATGAGCTTATACTGCGTAACTCCTTACATTTGAGGGAGGAAACACAAAACTGATCTGAAGGTCAGCCTCTAAGGGGCAGGTTCATCCTACTCCATATACCGGGTGGTAAACAGCAGTGTTTAAGGCTGGCAACCTGCCACTCAAGCATAAGGTCACAGTCTTTTCAGTAGTTCATTAAACATGTGCCATCCAAGGCACATGCATTCCCACAACAGACACCATAAACCCTAGTGATCATAACCCTATAGTGTCTATAAATCCTATAGTATAGTATCAATAAACCTATAGTGTCTATAAATCATATAGTATAGTATCTATAGTTTCTATAAATCCTATAGTATAGTATCTATAAACCTATAGTGTCTATAAATCCTATAGCATAGTATCTATAAACCTATAGTGTCTATAAATCCTATAGTATAGTATCTATAAACCTATAGTGTCTATAAATCCTATAGTATAGTATCTATAAATCTATAGTGTCTATAAATCCTATAGTATAGTATCTGAAAACCTATAGTGTCTATAAATCCTATAGTATAGTATCTGAAAACCTATAGTGTCTATAAATCCTATAGTGTCTATAAACCTAGTGTCTATAAATCCTATAGTATATATATAAACCTATAGTGTCTATAAATCCTATAGCATAGTATCTATAAACCTAGTGTCTATAAATCCTATAGTATCTATAAACCTAGTGTCTATAAATCCTATAGTATAGTATCTGAAAACCTATAGTGTCTATAAATCCTATACCATAGTATCTATAACCCTATAGTGTCTATAAACCTATAGTGTCTATAAATCCTATAGTATCTATAAACCTATAGTGTCTATAAATCCTATAGTATCTATAAACCTATAGTGTCTATAAATCCTGTAGTATCTATAAACCTATAGTGTCTATAAATCCTATAGTATAGTATCTATAAACCTAGTGTCTATAAATCCTATAGTATCTATAAACCTATAGTGTCTATAAATCCTATAGTATCTATAGACCTATAGTGTCTATAAATCCTATAGTATATATAAACCTATAGTATCTATAAACATAGTGTCTATAAATCCTATAGTATCTATAAACCTATAGTATCTATAAACCTAGTGTCTATAAATCCTATAGTATAGTATCTATAAACCTATAGTGTCTATAAATCCTATAGTATAGTATCTATAATCCTATAGTATCTATAAACCTAGTGTCTATAAATCCTATAGTATCTATAAACCTATAGTGTCTATAAATCCTATAGTATAGTATCTATAAACCTAGTGTCTATAAATCCTATAGTGTCTATAAATCCTATAGTATAGTATCTATAAATCCTATAGTATAGTATCTATAAATCCTATAGTATAGTATCTATAAATCCTATAGTATCTATAAATCCTATAGTATCTATAAATCCTATAGTATCTATAAATCCTATAGTATAGTATCTATAAATCCTATAGTATCTATAAATCCTATAGTATCTATAAATCCTATAGTATAGTGTCTATAAATCCTATAGTATAGTATCTATAAATCCTATAGTATCTATAAATCCTATAGTATCTATAAATCCTATAGTATATATATAAACCTATAGTGTCTATAAATCCTATAGCATAGTATCTATAGTATCTATAAATCCTATAGCATAGTATCTATAGTATCTATAAATCCTATAGCATAGTATCTATAGTATCTATAAATCCTATAGTATAGTATCTATAGTATCTATAAATCCTATAGTATAGTATCTATAGTGTCTATAAATCCTATAGTGTCTAAATCCTATAGTGTCTATAAATCCTATAGTATAGTCTCTATAAACCTATAGTGTCTATAAATCCTATAGCATAGTATCTATAAACCTAGTGGAGATAACGTCAGTCTTTTCTTCACATTCTGTACATGATTTTCTTCACGTTTCCTCAGATGATTTCTTCAACAATTAAGTTTCCTGGCAGTCAGTGATAAGCATGTGTCTTATTTTATTTGTATCAATTCACTAGGGGCAATGGAGGGCAGTATAAATATTAGACACTAGTACCGATACCAATTTTGCACTGGTTTGTTAGGTTACAAACATTGACCCTTAAAATGTACATTTCTTCTCAAGTGCCTAATGACGTTAGCTTAGGCAGCTATTTAAATTCAAAACGAAATGGTTTGCTTCTAATTGAGACTATTTTCAAATGAATTTACAGCTTCTTGGCTGATATCTTTTAATTTCTTGAGTATCAGCAAATAGGAGCATGAGAACAAAAAATGGAACTATGGACTCAAAAGATGGCGACATGCACTCCTTGATCCGTCAGCCATTGTTGAAAGTACACAACTCCTTTGTTTAGCTCTATGTATAACACAACTACAGTAAGTAGCCTGCAAGAGCTACACAAACACATCATGCAATATGCATCTGTGGAGGCACAAAATGCCAATTGTTTACACATGTGGTTGTTTAATATAAGACACAGATTTACTCACAAACTTCCTCTTCTTGGAAGACTCAGCTCCTTCTAAAAATAAAAATAAGAAAAAGATCATTAGGACAAAATAAATAAAATGTTTACACAGTGACACAGAATCGTTGTTAAACAGCATGACATAAAACCTGAAGAAAACATGTTTAAAAAGTTAAATGGATGTTAAAAATCAGGTCATATATTGATATTCATCAGACAGTGCTGACTGTCTGACTAGCCTGTCCCGGGATAATGGATGACCTTTGTTTTAATTAGCTAACATAGCTGCTGTATACTTGCCACTTAAAAGGAGGTGCATTATTTGTCATTGTCAATTAAATAACAAATAAATAAAAGAGATGACTTGCACACTCACTTGCATGCTTGCACGCACACACACACCCCTGTCTGAGTGTCCATTTATCCACTCCCAAAACATGACTTCACTTTCTTGGCTGACCCAGTTTGAGTCCCTCAAGACAAAAAAGCACTGAGTCACACAGTTAATAATGAAACAATTCAAAGAGCACGCAATTCACACTCTCAAAGGCCATATGTAAATCACAGAATAATTGTGCCTCAAAAGGCAAGGCTCTAGACTAACTTTTTCCACTGGTGCGACCAACTTCCTGAGTTGATTGCAGCAGCGCATGATTTGATCGCACCAACTCTTCACAGCTGTGCGGTGACAGTGACCTGACCTGTGTCCGATAATGTATCTGCATTCCATACAGAACCAGGCTAATAATGAATAGCAATCTTTTAAATTAGCATGCCCTTGACATTCAGGTAAATTTGCCAGTGGCACACTGAAAGCTACTAGCCCAAATAAAAATAAAACTATCCAGGGAAAGCGGATGATGCGCACACAATTTAAATGTTATCTTTATAATAGTGATGGGGGAAAACATTGATACAGTTACATGTCGAGATATTATTTCTGACAGTATATCATATCGTATAGTTGACAGTATCGCAATACTATTTTTGCGCTTGTTTGCTGTACCCGCATCAAAACTCCAGTATTTTTGCCTTATAGCTTGTTCTCCATCTTTTTACATTTACATTTACATTTAAGTCATTTAGCAGACGCTCTTATCCAGAGCGACTTACAAATTGGTGCATTCACCTTATGATATCCAGTGGAACAACCACTTTACAATAGTGCATCTAACTCTTTTAAGGGGGGGGGGGGTTAGAAGGATTACTTTATCCTATCCTAGGTATTCCTTAAAGAGGTGGGGTTTCAGGTGTCTCCGGAAGGTGGTGATTGACTCCGCTGACCTGGCGTCGTGAGGGAGTTTGTTCCACCATTGGGGAAAATAGAAAATAATATTTTTAAATAGAGAATTTGTTTTCAGCACTTTTTCCCCCCCATGAATGTTCAAAACTCATTCTCTCATGGCTCTCTTGTTCCTCTGCAGCAGACATGGTGAGCAATATGTTTGGAACATCGAATTGCAATAAAATCACAGTATCAAATCGCAATACATATAGAATCTTGAGAATCACAATACATATCGTATCGGCACTTAAGTATTGTGATAGTATCGTGAGGTACCTAGAAATTTCCAGCCCTAGTTTATATTAGGTTATATTTAAAAATATAACCTTTGCACAATCTCAAAAAGGGTAAATTCAAATTAAATTTTGGTAAATTCAGTTTTCCAGGTTTTATTTATCTCAGTTTCAGAGTTTTCCTAGTAGTGGTGTTTTTGTACTGTACAATGTAGGCTACATGTGATGACAGAGTTTGCTAAACAAATGCCCCGCAACACAAATCATCATGAAATCATTCTACCAGGTAGGCCTACTTTAGAGTCAACATTTAATTATAAGGTTTTTGGGGAAAGCCTTCAGAAGCAATCGTTCAAACAGCTCATGATGACTGAATTGCATATCGCAAAGATTCAACCAAGACTTCGGACCAAACCTTTTGAATACCTGGTCTGCCTACCCATTGTTGCTTGAATAAATGTCGATAAAAAAATGTTTTAAACACGTGACCAGGTAAAGAAAAAAATAAAATAAAAAATCACTGGCACCCTAGCAACTAATATTTTGTTGTTGTTGTACTGCGACTGTTTTGGTCACCATTTTGAGCCCTAGAAGAGGAAAAATGTCTATTGCTTGACCATTACAATCATAGAAAATAAAGCTTTTCTCAGGAAAACAATTACACAAGCTACAGTACGCTCCCCCAGAGGTTGTACTGTATTGCAGCAGTCCCTGCAGTGGGGGAAAACATCAACAATACTTTAATTGATTGCCCAGGGGAGTGGATTAGGCACTTTGATCCGTGCCAGCTCTGTACTTACTGTACCCGTTAATGAACGTGAAAAATGTCATAAGCATTTGCTTAAATGTTTTTCTTGATTGTTTTTATTCCATCAATTGTAATGGATCTTAATATGTTTAATTACAGGCTGTTGAATTCATAGATATCATATATTGGACAGAGTAGCTCTATTCCCAATAAAGATTCAAGTCAGCATATCATACAAGTAATGTGTTCATCATTATACACAGATGAAACACTGCACCTTTAAAAAGCAGGCCTCTATTGTGTACAACACGTGTTGAAAATGCATCAAAAGTGAATAAAATAAGAGATTTCCCAATAATGCACATCCACAGTAGCTCTTCAGTCTGCACTTGGGGAAAATGTAATAGTATTAATATACCAGTAGAGGGGAGCATTTACAATAAAGTAGTAGTCATTTTCTGATGTATGCACTGGCTGTCTGGTGACTGCTGCTGTGAATGTGTGTACTGACTAAACCACAGCCTGCAGCTACACAGAGCAAGTGAACAGAATATATTTGAACTGGGACTATGGAACTGCACTGAAGTGAACATAAAAGGACCTTTTGCACATTTGAACACATCTCAAATGCACTTACGTGGTGTCAACTCGATTGGAATTTTCCATTAAATTGCATTCAGATTCCGTGGAGCAACAAGAATTCCACTTCCACACACGGAGATTACAGGACTAAAACCCACACAATTCCATTTGCAACATGTTTCATTCCTAATCCTTTCACCAGTATGTCATTGCACTAAACTGCCATAGTCAAGATACCTAAATTAACTATGGTTGAACAAATACATAAACAGCACGGTAAGGGTGAGGTCCTTTTGTCTTAGCAATGAGACAGCAGAGAGTTTAAAGAGGGAGGTGTTTAATAAAGGGTCTTCTAGTCAGTAGAAAATTAACTAAGCCCCTCTCCCCGTGGCCATCAATTAGAGCTTGGTGACTCCTGTGGATCCAAGCCAGCATTTCATAGGCTAACGTGACTGTGGTTCAATGGCAAAGTACCAGAAGGGAATAAGTTAAGCTATTGTGAATTCTAACCAATGACAGCATAGCAAATCATTGTGGGTGTCTACTGTCTGGTCTAGCTGGTTCAATGGCACACAAGGCAACGAAAAATCCTGGTAAAACCTGTGGCGATTACTTTTAAGATTAAAACATGTGTCATGAGTCATGACTGCCGGCAGAGAAGAAATATCTTGCCCATGGAGAGAAGCACAAGACTGAACTTAATAGGGGAAATCCTAGAAAGCTGAGTTAACACTATTAATGTTTCCCTTTACTGTGACAATTGAGATCAAATCAACGCAATGTTAGCCACTTTCAACACAACATACTGAAACAAAATGAACTATTCAAGGTATTTTGTTGTAGGCAGAAAGCATCGGAATAGGATTTTATTGTGCACGACTCAGCCCGTTCGCTACACAGACGGTGCGGCATTACCAATCAGAACTGCAGTAGGCCTATATGCGAATCGACCATTGCCATATATGGATCAGTGAAATTTACTTTGAACTGGATTGTGTTTACAGCTGTGGTCGAGAGAAATGCGCTTGTTTTGAGATCAAAGCGTGAGCTGCATGTTGCCACGTGTGCACATTTGGTTCATATCCTTTGCTAGTTATTGAGTTATTAGCCCAGTTATAGATCATTTGTAGTCAACAATGGGGGAGTGATTGCTTCCAACAAGAGCACACAATGTGTACATTTATAGACATCCTTGAAAAGTGAGTCAAGTAAAAAGCTATTTTTTTGTCTTAAAGGGACAGTGATGTATTTTGAGAGTTGCCAATAGGCAGAGGGTAGCATCATTTGTCTGATTCTTTGTAATAAATGGTATGGGAATAATAATGCATTTTATTTTGTAAAGTGGTTTTCATGTACCAAACAACACATTTTCAGTCACCTCCTTGTCTGAAGGACAAGTGGATAAACAAGTTAATATCAAGCTCTACATGTTGTTTTCAAAAGTCTCAGAATGTAGGCTTACATTGAACACCCCACATTGGCTGCTACTGTAGGCTGAATGATAGACCCCTATTTCCATGTTAAAATGTTATGGGATGCATTTTCTCAATTATTTTGATGGTAGGCCACTCTGGTAGGCCCACATTATGATCAAATAGCCACAGTAGTCTACTTGGCCACTGTTAAAACTGTAACTTAAAGCAGGTACAGCCTCAGTGGTTCACAGTAAACACACGCTGGAAGTTGCCCAGAATTTACACAACGTTCAAGTTTGCGCTCAGCAGACCTAAAATTTGCTCAGTGCCCCCCCAAAAATTGAGGGAACATTGGTCATGACTATATCTCTCACAGTGGGTAAGAAGTTGATCCACTGACAAACATTTCTACTGTGAGAAACCCTGTACACAACCCAGAGAGCTAGTCTTCCCCATAGGGTGTGAAGACACATCAAAGTGCATGGAACCACTGTGACATTGTACTCATGAGCACAAACGGAGAGTGGTGGTGGTGGATGAAAGTGGCTGGGTTGAGAGAGGAAACAATGTGCCCGAGACGGCGCACCTCGTCTGAGTTTGTCATGCCTCTGAACTCCCAGACCACCACACTGAACAGCAGTCAGACAAACTTCCATGCTCAGAAAAACAATACATATTTTCCATTGGAAATAAAAACTTGATCTGATACTAGACAATTGCAGTGGACGACATTCAAAGTGAACCTTCAAAGTTGAGCATAAATGAGTACAAATAAACTGTCAATATTCTCCATAGAAGGCATACTTTATTGGAAAATGCTAGACGGCAACAGTGAGTAACATTCAAAGTGAACCCTCAATCTTACACATGAATTAGTCCACTGTTGATACAAGTGTACAAAAAGCTAAGGGTAAAAGACTGATGTAATCTTTAGTTTACACATGAATTGTCTGAGAAATTCATCACACACAATTCATCACACACCTAGCTAAACAATCAGGAACTTGTTGGGGTAATAGTCAATATTGTTATTTACTTGTTTTATTTTATATTACGCCTATCTCCGATAAGCTACCCAGGAAAGGGCTAAGAATAGCCATTATTAATACATGTAGCCTTAGAAATAAGGTGAATGAAATCAATAACTTGCGAACATCGGATAACATACATAAACTGGCCATCGCTGAAACTCACTTAACATCAAAGGAATTATCTATAGCAGTAGCAATACAAAGATATAACATCTATAGAAAAAACAGGAATGCCTATGGGGGAGGTGTTGCTGTATATGTTCAGAGCCATGTTCCTGTGACGCTTAGAGAGGATCTCATGTTAAACGTTGAAGTGTTGTGGTTGCAAGTTCACCTGCTTCATCTACAGCCTCTCCTTTTGGGCCACCAAGTGCTAAGAGACAGCATTTGGATAATGTATGTGCAATGCATGAAAGTGAGTGTGATGTTAATAGAGGTCTATTTTCCTGGTGACCTGAACATAGACTGGTTAGAAACTAGCTGTCCTCTCAAGAGGAAACACAAGAGGTAACTGTGACTAATGCCTGTAATATAACCCAAGTTATCACTGAACCAACTAGAGTGTCTACCAAGTGTTGGACCTGTGACATCCACTTATATTGATCATATGTTCACTAATACCGCAGAGCTTTGCTCCAAAGCAATATCAGTTCCCATTGGCTGTAGTGACCGTAACATTGTGACAATAATAAGGAAAGCCAAAGTGTCGGCCAAAAGTAGTTTACAAGAGATCATACAAAATGTCCTCTCAGGACTCTTTTGTCGAATATGTAAAACATGTATGTTGGTCTGATGTGTATGAGGAAGTGAATCCAGATGCAGCACTGGAAGTATATGTAGAACTATTCATGCCAGTTGTTGACAAGCATACACCGGTTAAGAAATTAACTGTGAGAACCGTTAAGAGTCCCCTGGATAGATGATGAATTAAAAAATTGTATGGGTCAAAGAAATTTTGCAAAAGAGGTGGAAAACAAGTCAGGCTCCTCAGCTGATTGGTTGACACACTGTAAATTGAGAAATGTTGTGAGTAAACTTAACAAAAAGAAGAAATAATTGTATTACCAAACCAAGATAAATTACATAAAACACAATGGAAAAAGGCTTTGAAGTACCTTAACTAATATCATGGGCAAAAAACACAATCCATGTCTATTGTCCATTGAAGTTGATGGGTCATTTATAACAAAACCTTTTAATATTGCCAATCATTTCAATGACTATTTCACTAGTAAAAGTGGAAAAACTCAGAAGTGAAATAGAACAGTGAATCATAACATTATTGTATACAAAATCTAATAATGAAAGAGGACTGCTGTTTTGAATTTGGTCAATTTAGTGTGGGAGGTGTCGAAAAACTATTGTTATCCATCAATAATGATGAGCCACCAGGTATAGACAACCTCAATGGGAAACTATTGAGAATGGTAGCAGACTGTATTGCCACCGCTATTTGGTATATCTTTACCGAAGCCTAAATGAGTGTGTGCCTCCACAGGCGTGGAAGGAAGCTGGCCCTAACAGCCGCACAATCAGTTTGCTGCATGTTCTTAGTAAACTGATGGAGAGAATTGTGTTTGACCAAATACAATGCTATTTTGCAGAGAACAAGTTAAGTACTGACTTTCAGCTATGCATATGGAGAAGGGCACTCAACTTGTATTGCGCTGACTCAGATTACAGGTTATTGGTTCAAATAAATGGATAATAACATGATAGTTGGAGCTGTATTATTGTATTTCAGTGCAGCCTTTGATGTTATTGATCATACATTGTTATTGAAGAAACTCACTTGCTATGGCTTTACATCACCTGCCATCACATGGTTGGAGAGTTATGTATCCAACAGAACCCAGAGAGTGTTCTTCAATCGAAGCCTCTCTAACATTAGACGTGTACAATGTGGTGTCACTCAGGGCCGGTACCTTTGGTCTATTACTCTTCTGTTTTTACAAATGATTTGCCACTGGTCTTACACAAAGCTAGAATGACTACATATGCACATGATTCCACACTCTACATGTCAGCACCCAAAGCCAGTGAGCTCACTGAAATTGTAAATAAGTGGTGCCGTGTGGCTGTTGGTAAAGCATGGCGCTTGCAACGCCAGGGTTGTGGATTCGATTCCTACGGGGGACCAGTACGAAAACGTATGCACTCACTACTGTAAGTTGCTCTGGATAAGAGTGTCTGCTAAAATACTAATATGTAAATGTAGAAAATAAGTAATAGTGTCAGTATCAGGATGGGTGATTAAAAAACTAAACGCATTGTATTTGTTTCAAAACATTCTCTAAGACCTGAACCTCAACTGAAGTTGTGCATAAAGGGTACGACCATTGAGAAAGTTGAGGAAGCTACACTCCTAGGTATAACATTGGATGGTTAATGATCATGGACAAGTCATATTGACAAAGTTGTTGTGAAGATTGGGAGGGGTATGTCTGTAATAAAAAGATGCTCTGTGTTTTTGACCCAAACAATGAACTGTACTAGTTGTTAATGCTCTGGTCTTGTCCCATCTTGATTACTGTCCAGTAATATGGTCAAGTGCAGTACCAAAGCTGCAGCTGGCTCAAGACAGAGCAGCACCCTTGCCCTTAACAGAACTAACATCAACATGCATGCCGGTCTTTCCTGGGTGAGGGTTGACGAGACTGCTTCTCTTCTAGTTTTTAAGATAAATATTACTATGATGAAAATTCCAGATTGTCTGCATAATCAGATAGCATTTAGCTCAGACACCCATACCTACTCCATACATACCCCATACCTACCCCATACATAAATGTTTTATATATTTTCTTTCCAAAAACTCAACTTCAAAACACTCTCCTGCAACCCACCTCACAAATAAAAAATAAAAAAAGTATTATTTACCTCAAATCTGAAATCCACAACAGAAGCTAGCCAGAAGTTAGCCAGAAGCTAACCAGAAGATAGCCAGAAGCTAGCCAATTTACTGGCTAACGTTATTATTCAGCTATCCACGGTTTGAGGTCATCAGCTATCCTTTAGCTCGAAAAGCTATCGCCAGTTTTGTACAACGCGACTCAGACCAGAGCATACCGGACCTATTTTTCTCTCCATATCCCCGGATTTCAACCGCAAGCTCTGGACATTTACACCTGGATCTCGCAGCTAGCTAGCTGCTATCCGTGTGACTATTGGCTTACGTCGATCCCGGAGCAAACATCAATTATTCCGGAGCTAGCCAGCTGAAGAGTTTCTTCAGCCACTCCTGGGCTTCAATCACCTATCCGGACCCGTTTTACTGCCGATGCGGAGCCCCACCGGGCCTTCACGACTGGACTACTGACATTATCTGCCCGAGGGAGTTATCCAACTGGCCCCTCCGTCACGATGTTACCTGAACGCCCATCGGCGGCCCGCTAATCGTTAGCTGTCTTATCGGCTGCTATCTGAATAGGTCTATCGGACAATTTTTCTTGGGTCACTATTACTATATCTATTTT
This sequence comes from Salvelinus alpinus, assembly GCF_045679555.1. Classification (NCBI taxonomy): domain Eukaryota; kingdom Metazoa; phylum Chordata; class Actinopteri; order Salmoniformes; family Salmonidae; genus Salvelinus; species Salvelinus alpinus. The sequence goes on from NC_092109.1 coordinate 13,427,387, forward strand.
GCCTCTACCACACGGAACTCCACTAATCTACCGTCGGAAACGCACGAGGTGGCTAAAAACAGACCTCCATCCTATGCTAGCTTGCTACCGATGGCCCGGCTAGCTGTCTGAATTCGCCGTTACACCAACCAACCTCACTACTCACTGGACCCTTATGATCACTCGACTAAGCATGCCTCTCCTTAATGTCAATATGCCTTGTCCATTGCTGTTCTGGTTAGTGTTTATTGGCTTATTTCACTGTAGAGCCTCTAGCCCTGCTCATTATACCTTATCCAACCTTTCAGTTCCACCACCCACACATGTGATGACATCACCTGGTTTCAATGATGTTTCTAGAGACAATATCTCTCTCATCATCACTCAATACCTAGGTTTACCTCCAGTGTATTCACATCCTACCATACCTTTGTCTGTACATTATACCTTGAAGCTATTTTATAGCCCCCAGAAACCTCCTTTTACTCTCTGTTCCGGACGTTCTAGACGACCAATTCTCATAGCTTTTAGCCATACCCTTATCCTACCTTATCCTCTGTTCCTCTGGTGATGTAGAGGTGAATCCAGGCCCTGCAGTGCCTAGCTCCACTCCTATTCCCAGGCGCTCTCATTTGATGACTTCTGTAACCGTAATAGCCTTGGTTTCATGCATGTTAACATTAGAAGCCTCCTCCCTAAGTTTGTTTTATTCACTGCTTTAGCACACTCTGCCAACCCGGATGTTCTAGCCGTGTCTGAATCCTGGTTTAGGAAGACCACCAAAAATTCTGAAATCTCCATTCCTAACTACAACATTTTCAGACAAGATAGAACCGCCAAAGGGGGCGGTGTTGCAATCTACTGCAAAGATAGCCTGCAGAGTTCTGTTCTACTATCCAGGTCTGTACACAAGCAATTTGAACTTCTACTTTTAAAAATCCACCTGTCTAAAAACAAGTCTCTCACAATTGCCGCCTGCTATAGACCACCCTCTGCCCCCAGCTGTGCTCTGGACACCATATGTGAACCGATTGCCCCCCATCTATCTTCAGAGCTCGTGCTGCTAGGCGACCTAAACTGGAACATGCTTAACACCCCAGCCATCCTACAATCTAAGCTTGATGCCCTCAATCTCACACAAACTATCAATGAACCTACCAGGTACCATCCCAAAGCCGTAAACACGGGCACCCTCATAGATATCATCCAATCCAACTTGCCCTCTAAATACACCTCTGCTGTTTTCAACCAAGATCTCAGCGATCACTGCCTCATTGCCTGCATCCGTAATGGGTCAGCGGTCAAACGACTTCCACTCATCACTGTCAAACGCTCCCTGAAACACTTCAGCGAGCAGGCCTTTCTAATCGACCTGGCCGAGGTATCCTGGAAGGATATTGATCTCATCCCGTCATTAGAGGATGCCTGGTTATTTTTTTTAAATGCCTTCCTCAGCATCTTAAATAAGCATGCCCCATTCAAGAAATTTAGAACCAGGAACAGATATAGCCCTTGGTTCTCTCCAGACCTGACTGCCCTTAACCAACACAAAAACATCCTATGGCGTTCTGAATTAGCATCGAACAGCCCCCGTGATATGCAACTTTTCAGGGAAACTAGAAACCAATATACACAGGCAGTTAGAAAAGCCAAGGCTAGCTTTTTCAAGCAGAAATTTGCTTCCTGCAACACAAACTCAAAGAAGTTCTGGGACACTGTAAAGTCCATGGAGAATAAGAACACCTCCTCCCAGCTGCCCACTGCGCTGAGGACAGGGAACACTGTCACCACCGATAAATCCACTATAATTGAGAATTTCAATAAGCATTTTTCTACGGCTGGCCATGCTTTCCGCCTGGCTACCCCTACCCCGGTCAACAGCACTGCAACTCGCCCAAGCCTTCCCCATTTCTCCTTCTCCCAAATCCAGTCAGCTGATGTTCTGAAAGAGCTGCAAAATCTGGACCCCTACAAATCAGCCGGGCTAGACAATCTGGGCCCTTTCTTTCTAAAATGATCTGCCGAAATTGTTGCAACCTCTATTACTAGCCTGTTCAACCTCTCTTTCGTGTCGTCTGAGATTCCCAAAGATTGGAAAGCAGCTGCGGTCATCCGCCCTTCTAAGGGGGGGACACTCTTGACTCAAACTGCTACAGACCTATATCCTATATCCTGGAGGTCATTTTGCAGGGCTCTGGCAGTGCTCCTCCTTGCACAAAGGCGGCGGTAGCGGTCCTGCTGCTGGGTTGTTGCCCTCCTACTGTCACGTTCCTGACCTATTTTATGTTATTTTTGTATATGTTTAGTTGGTCAGGGCGTGAGTTGGGGTGGGCATTGTATGTTTTGTGTTTAGATCACTGTTAATCAGCCTTATATGGTTCTCAATCAGAGACAGGTGGTTTACGTTTTCCTCTGATTGGGAACCATATATAGGCTGGCTGTTCACACTGTTTGTTTGTGGGTGATTGTCTCCTGTGTTTGTGTCTGTGCACCACACGGGATTGTTTCGGGGTGTTGTTTCGTTTATGTAGTCTGTTTCCTGCTCGTGAGTTCTTCGTGTCTTTTATGTAAGTTCCATGTTTCAGGTTTCGTCTACGTTGTCCGTTTGTTATTTTGTATTTCAAGTATAGTTCGTTTTTGTTCTTGTTTAAATAAATCATTATGTCATCACACCTCGCTGCGCATTGGTCTACCGATCCTTCTCTCCTCTCCTCGTCCGAGGAAGAGGAGGACGACTCCCGTTACAGAATCACCCACCAACCTAGGACCAAGCGGCGGAGGAGAGCTCAACAGAGCAATCAGGATTCATGGACATGGGAGGAGATCTTGAACGGAGAAGGACCCTGGGCACAGGCTGGGGAGTATCGCCGCCCCAAAGCTGAGCTGGAGAAAGCGAAAGCTGAACGGCGGCGATATGAGGAGGCAGCACGGCAGCGGGACAGGTACGAGAGGCAACCCCAGAAATTTTTTGGGGGGGTGGCTAGAGAGGAGTGTGGCTAAGCCAGGTAGCAGACCTGAGCGCACTCCTCGTGCTTATTATAAGCAACGCGTCACTGGTCAGGCACCGTGTTATGCGGTTAAGCGCACGGTGTCGCCAGTGCATGCCCATAGCCCGGTGCGCTATAGAGCAGCCCCCCGAAAGTGTCATGTGAGTGTGGGCATCCAGCCGGGGCGTATTGTGCCTGCTCAGCGCGTCTGGTCTCCGGTACGCAGTTTCGGTCCAGGGTATCCTGCGCCGGCTCTGCGTGCTGTGTCTCCGGAGCGCTGGGAGGGTGCAGTGCGTCCTATGCCTACGCTCCGCTCGTACCGGGCAAATGTGGTAGTGGAGCCTAAGAGAGAAGTGCCCGTAGTAGGCACTAGATCTCCAGTGCTCATCCACAGCCCGGTTCAACCTGTGCCTGCACTCTGGAGGGTACGGGCTGGTGTAGTATTCCAACCTGGGGGAGTGGTGCCAAGGCTGCGCACCAGAGCTCCAGTACTCCCTCACAGCCCGGTCCTTCAGGTGCCTCTTAACATCAAGCCTCCTGTAGGTCTCTCCAGCCTGGTGGGTCCTGTGGCAGCCCCACGCACCAGGCTGTCTCTCCGTCTCCTCCCTACAGGTGTGCCCGTCTGCCCAGCGGCGTCTGAACTGCCCGTCTGCCCAGCGGCGCCTGAACTGCCCGTCTGCCCAGCGGCGCCTGAGCTGCCCGTCTGCCCAGCGGCGCCTGAACTGCCAGTCTGCCCAACGGCACCTGAACTGCCCGTCTGCCCAGCGGCGCCTGAACTGCCCGTCTGCCCAGCGGCGCCTGAACTGCCCGTCTGCCCAGCGGCGCCTGAACTGCCCGTCTGCCCAGCGGCGCCTGAACTGCCCGTCTGCCCAGCGGCGCCTGAACTGCCAGTCTGCCCATACGGCGCCTGAACTGCCCGTCTGCCCAGCGGCGCCTGCAAAGCTGCCCGTCTGCCCAGCGGCGCCTGCAAAGCTGCCCGTCTGCCACGAGCCTACAGAGCCGTCCGCCAGACAGGAGCCGCTAGAGCCGTCCGCCAGACAGGAGCCGCCAGAGCCTTCCGCCAGACCGGATCAGCCAGAGCCTTCCGCCAGACCGGATCAGCCAGAGCCTTCCGCCAGACCGGATCAGCCAGAGCCTTCCGCCAGACCGGATCAGCCAGAGCCTTCCGCCAGACCGGATCAGCCAGAGCCTTCCGCCAGACCGGATCAGCCAGAGCCTTCCGCCAGACCGGATCAGCCAGAGCCTTCCGCCAGACCGGATCAGCCAGAGCCTTCCGCCAGACCGGATCAGCCAGAGCCTTCCGCCAGACCGGATCAGCCAGAGCCTTCCGCCAGACCGGATCAGCCAGAGCCTTCCGCGAGACCATGACCAGTCCAGAGCCGTCAGCGAGCCATGACCGTCCAGAGCCGTCAGCGAGCCATGACCGTCCAGAGCCGTCAGCGAGCCATGACCGTCCAGAGCCGTCAGCGAGCCATGACCGTCCAGAGCCGTCAGCGAGCCATGACCGTCCAGAGCCGTCAGCGAGCCATGACCGTCCAGAGCCGTCAGCGAGCCATGACCGTCCAGAGCCGTCAGCGAGCCATGACCGTCCAGAGGCGTCAGCCAGCCATGACCGTCCAGAGCCGTCAACCAGCCAAGAGCGTCCAGAGCCAGCCAGCCAGGATCCGCCAGTCATTCTGGTGTTGCCCCTCATTCTGGTGTTGCCCCTCATTCTGGTGTTGCCCCTCATTCCGGTGTTGCCCCTCATTCCGGTGCTGCTCCTTATCCTGGTGATGCCCCTTAATTTAGGTGGGGTTATTTGGAGGGTGGTCATAGTGGGGAGGCTACAGAAGCGGGGATTGATTATGGTGGGGTGGGAACCACGCCCGGAGCCTAAGCCACCACCGTGGTCAGATGCCCACCCAGACCCTCCCCTAGACTTTTTGGTGGTGCGTTCGGAGTACGCACCTTGAGGGGGGGGTTATGTCACGTTCCTGACCTATTTTATGTTATTTTTGTATATGTTTAGTTGGTCAGGGCGTGAGTTGGGGTGGGCATTGTATGTTTTGTGTTTAGATCACTGTTAATCAGCCTTATATGGTTCTCAATCAGAGACAGGTGGTTTACGTTTTCCTCTGATTGGGAACCATATATAGGCTGGCTGTTCACACTGTTTGTTTGTGGGTGATTGTCTCCTGTGTTTGTGTCTGTGCACCACACGGGATTGTTTCGGCGTGTTGTTTCGTTTATGTAGTCTGTTTCCTGCTCGTGAGTTCTTCGTGTCTTTTATGTAAGTTCCATGTTTCAGGTTTTGTCTATGTTGAACGTTTGTTGCTTTTTGTGTGCACTAACGTTTATAGCTTCACGGTCGTTTGTTGTTTTGTGTAGTGTTCGTTTTCGTGTTTTTTCCTCTTCTAATAAAAGAAGATGTTCTTTTCACGCGCTGCGCCTTGGTCCTCACTCTCTACCTTTGACGAACGTGACACCTACGGCCTCCTCCACGTCTCCTGATGTACTGGCCTGTCTCCTGGTAGCGCCTCCATGCTCTGGACACTACGCTGACAGACACAGCAAACCTTCTTGCCACAGCTCGCATTGATGTGCCATCCTGGATGAGCTGTACTACCTGAGCCACTTGTGTGGGTTGTAGACTCCGTCTCATGCTACCACTAGAGTGAAAGCACCGCCAGCATTCAAAAGTGACAAAAACATCAGCCAGGAAGCGTAGGAACTGAGAAGTGGTCTGTGGTCACCACCTGCAGAACCACTCCTTTATTGGGGGTGTCTTGGTAATTGCCTATAATTTCCACCTTTTGTCTATTCCATTTGCACAACAGCATGTGAAATGTATTGTCAATCAGTGTTGCTTCCTAAGTGGACAGTTTGATTTCACAGAAGTGTGATTGACTTGGAGTTACATTGTGTTGTTTAAGTGTTCCCTTTATTTTTTTGAGCAGTGTATATAGACTTATTTTTCTACTGTATTATTGACTGTATGTTTGTTTTACTCCATGTGTAACTCTGTGTTGTTGTATGTGTCGAACTGCTTTGCTTTATCTTGGCCAGGTCGCAATTGTAAATGAGAACTTGTTCTCAACTTGCCTACCTGGTTAAAGAAAAGGTGAAATAAATAAAAATGAAAAAAATAATAATAGTAAAAAATACTCCATACATACCCCACAAGCATAGCCGTCGGAAGCAGGGGTGCTGAGGTTGCTGCAGCACCCCCTGAAAAACCTGAATACAAATAAAATACATTGAAAAGGAAATTGTTTTCACAAAAGTAGTGCACTGGGCCTTTACTAGTCCTGTATTAGCAGACGCATAGCCATCTGTAGCGCGGGCAATTTTTCATTTGCATCTCAACTAAAGATGTGGTATCAAACTGTCTGTTTGGTACTTAATGTAATCTCCAACTGAAAATAACTTAAAGTAGAAATTACACTACATTTGAATTCATCAGCTCCAGGGTAGGTATGCGTCACCTTCCCACCATTGTCTACGATGAGGACCGCTTTGCTGGGTGAACTGGACAATAATCAGCCACCACGTGTAGAGATCTGCACAAGGACTTTCTATGTGGCAAGCCTGCTGATGTCTGGGTGCTAAGGACTGGAATGAACGGACACAGGTCCCACAAAGTTATTTTCTACAGTTCGCTGTTGGAGGAACGATTGTTGGAGGAATTCTACATTTCTGAAGCGCTCGGGATTAAGCAAGACAGTAGTGGGGCCTTGAAGGGAACAGCCAAGTCTTGTAAGGTCTGCGATGGGTCCACCTGATGGGCCTGTACATACTGGCTGTAGGGGTATCAGTAGGTGAGGCATGTCTGAACCGATCAGCAGCAGAGGTTGGGCATGGTCCACAGTTGGGGAAGGCATGTTGCGGAGGTGGTCGTGTTGCCTTTGGAGAGCTGCGACTGGAGAGGAGTGTTTGGAATGGCCTAAGTTGTTGGTGGTGAATGTCTGATATATCCGGTATTTCTTGGAGGGTTCGGACAGAGGTGGAACATCAATAGGTAACTGAGGCACCTTGAAGTTCTACAACATTTTTGAGGGTGAGCGTCTCAGACTCAGTAGTGAGGTTGAGATGTTGCACAGGCTGTGGTAAGATGCAGGGGAGTTTAGAATGGTGGCTAGCTCACCCTGGACGAGTTGGCGGGGCTGACCGTACTTATCCTGCAGGGCTTTTAAGGCAGCAGTATAAAGTCTGAGGTCATGCATGTAGGCCTTAGCGAGCTGGAATGTACTTGGAAGTTTCAGGTGTTCAGGAAGCACATAATACTTGTACCTCTCATTCAGGTGTCTGTGACTGTTCATCAAGTTGTCCAGGGCCATTTAGAGGAATGGAAAAGTCCCTCTCTTTGCAGCTCTTGAAATGGAGCAACGATGGCTTTGGGATGCCATATGATGAGGCAATCAGCTGTTCCGCGTCAGGTGGTGGAGCAGGTGCAGGACAGGGTGCAATCTGTTCCGGAAGCAGGGTAAAGTGCTGCTGGATTGGGATATGGCACACCTAAACTCTGAGGGAAGTAGTGTTCTCCTGGAACGGGGAAACCCGGAGGGAAGTAGGGTGCTACTGGAAGCGGGCATGGTGGTCGATCCTGGAACAGGATGTGGTGCAGCTGGATGCAGAACCACGGGAACTGGAGCAGGGTGCACAACCACTGGAGCAGGGTGCGGAACCACAAGAGCTGGAGCAGGGTGCTGAAACTTGAAACTGAACTTCTTGTTGAAAGTTAATCTTGAAAAGCCAACAAATTACCATCAACATCTTCTTCGGTAACACCTGCTTCCCCACTGCCGTGGAACACTAGACTACAACAAAAACTAGCTAGCTTAGACCGTGGGAAACCTAGTGCTCGCTATTGCACAGTGACCTGTCGGCCTTCGAGAAGGCAGAAGTTTCCATACATTTTTGCAAAAATGGTCCCACCCATTACAAGACAAAATGTGATTGGTTGATCCCACTGTCTCTCCAAAATTCGATCTAATACAGAATGGCAGATGCCTTCTATCACGCTTCTGAGGGCCTATCCAGACAAATAAAAAATACCTATCTAACTAAAAGACAAAGTCAACCGGTTCCTTTAAAAATTGCAGTTCAAAGAAAAAAAACATGATTGGATATTTTTTCTCCTCAGTTTTAACCCTTTCCAACACAAACTGAAGATATTAAATAAGAATGTCATTCAATAGAAGAACATAAATCAGAATATCATTAAAATATTATTGAAAAGATGAAATTGAAAATATATATATTTTCAACAATTATTTTATCCATCCTGGGCCTTCTCTGAGGCGTAAAAGGCCTTGACAGTTCCCCATTGACTACACTGTACCACGTTCAGGGGTGCTTCTTAAGAATGTCATGTGCATAACTTAATTCTCAATATAAAACTGCTTCTAGCTCAAGAAAGACAAGCGTTTCGATGACAAACATGTTCATTTGTGTTCATATTGCCATTTTCAGCTGCCATACAGTAAAACAAATTATGCTAAAATATGATAAAGCCATTCTAGTCACAGTAAAAAGTAAAACAGAGGAGTTCATGTTTGACTGAGTCCTCAGACCTTAGCAGTTAGTGCAAAAAGTGGTTGCCAAAAGGTGGAGTATAGGAGGATGCTCTGATGTATGAGGCTAGTTGGTATTGACAGAAGACTTCAGAGAGACCGGAGGCACTGAGTAGACAAAAGCTTTTATCAACGAAATCTCTCCTAAAACTGTCAGAACCGTGCCACAAAACGATCTCATGAAAGTACAGCCGAGTGCTGTATAGAAAAATCCATTCTCCCTCCAGTCATGCCTGGATATGACAGTAGATAGGAGAATAGTAATGCGGTTGACAATTGATGGTAACGCAGATGACTACTCTGCTCCACAGGGCCCAATGTCACGGGATGACCGCTGGCGGGAACCTCTTCAACTGCGAGACGTGACATCAAAGCAGGCGGTGCCGCTTTAAAGACCTTGTGATGCTTTATTAATAATTCCCTTTGATTTCGGTTTTCTCAAGCTCAAAAGTGCACTTGCTTGGCCATGGTAAACTGCTGAATTGCAGGATACTAAGAGGGGAAAACCTCAGTTCCTTATGCTGCATTCATAACGAAGTGGGAAGGTGGAAATGACCAGTTGTGAAGTCGTAAATACCAGTTGGATGCATTCAAGTGCATTGAACTCATTGACAAATGCCGATTGGTTAATGGCCAACAAGCTGTGTCAACCATAAAACTAAAAGTACAGCTATCGTGCTTGTAAACAAATTACAGTGTTCATAAACAATATTAATAGATTGCTTTTTATAAATAATGTTTTGTTACATTTAACTGCCGAAAATACTGTTATCAAGGTAATTTCCTTTGTAGTTGACGTCAGAGGTCAGACAAGTCAGAGCTCAAGGATGGTAGACAAGTTTTCTACTAGTAATTGCAAGTTGTAGGGGGGTTCAAGTGGATTTTTCCCAGTCGTATGTGGTAAATAACACCTTCTGACTTGGTTAGGAACGCAGCATTAAACACAGATAGTAGGGTTGTATGACTGGAGTGGAGATACGACGTCACAATAATAGAGGTTGACCGATTAATTAATCAATTAATTAATTTAATTTTACTAGGCAAGTCAGTTAAGAACAAATTCTTATTTACAATGACGGCCTAGGAACAGTGGGTTAACTGCCTTGTTCAGGGGCAGAACGACAGATTTGTACCTTGTCAGCTCGGGGATTCAATCTAGCAACCTTTTGGTTACTGGCCCAACGCTCTAACCACTAGGCTACCTGCCGATTCAAATTTTCATAACAAATCGGTAATCTGCATTTTTGGACACCAATTACATTGCAATCCACGAGGAGACTGCGTGGCAGGCTGACCACATGTTACGCGAGTGCAGCATGAAAAGGACCTTGTGGCTGCAAGGAGCCAAGGTAAGTTGCTAGCTAGCATTAAACGTATTTTATAAAAAACAATCAATCTTAACATTATCACCAGTTAACTACACATGGTTGCTGATATTACAGGTTTAACTAGCTTGTCCTGCGTTGCATATAATCAATGTGGTGCCTGTTCATTTATCATCTAATCACAGCCTACTTCAACTTTGCCAAACGGGTAATGATTAAACAAAAGCGCATTTGCGAAAAAAGCACAATCGTTGCACCAATGTACCTAACTATAAACATCAATGCCCTTCTTTAAATGAATACACAAGTATATATTTTTTAAACCTGCATATTTAGTTAAGAAATTCATGTTAGCAGGCAATATTAACTAGGGAAATTGTGTCACTTCTCTTGTGTTCACTGCAAGCAGTCAGGGTATATGCAGCAGTTTGGGCCGCCTGGCTCGTTGCGAACTGTGTGAAGACCATTTCTTCCTAACAAAGACCGAAATTAATTTGCCAGAATTTTACATAATTATGACATAACATTGAAGGTTATGCAATGTAACAGCAATATTTAGACTTAGGGTTGCCACCCGTTCGATAAAATACGGAACGGTTCGGTATTTCACTGAAAGAATAAACGTTTTGTTTTCGAAATGATAGGTCATTAATATGGTCAAATCCAGAAACTAAGGCTCGTATTTCTGTGTGTTTACTACAAGCCTATAAACTCCCGAGATTAGGCTGGCAATACTATAGTGCCTATAAGAACATCAAATAGTCAAAGGTATATGTAATACAAATGGTATAGAGAGAAATAGTCCTATAATAACTACAACCTAAAACTTCTTAACTGGGAATATTGAAGACTCATGTTAAAAGGAACCACCAGCTTTCACATGTTCTGAGCAAGGAACTTAAACGTTAGCTTTTTTTACATGGCACTTTTACTTTCTTCTCCAACAATGTTTTAGCATTATTTAAACCAAATTGAACAGGTTTCATTATTTACTTGAGACTAAATTGATTGTATTTATGTATTATATTAAGTTAAAATAAAAGTGTTCATTCAGTATTGTTGTAATTGTCATTATTACAAATATATATATAAAAAATAACAAATATATATATATATATATATATATTTTTTTTTAAATCGACCGATTAATTGGTCTCGGCTTTTTTTGGTCCTCCACTAATCTGTATCGGTGTTGAAAAATCATAATCGGTCGACCTCGACACAATAATACTAGTGACACAACCTCCAGGGTTTGCGCTTTCACAACAACCAGTTCATATGATTGTGTAAAACCGATGTCGAAAGTATTCATAGTTTAGATTTCACGACAATAAGAAACTTCTGGAACAACTATACTTTAAGGTAATTGTACATGCACATAACAATAAGAAATACAATGCGTTATGATCACAGCATAATGCATTATACACAAGGACATGTGTCTCAAATACTAGATTCTTGAGAGACGGAGGTAGTAACATGTTGTCAATCCAAAAATATTAACTACGCTATGACAGCCTGCATGTCTCACAAACTGTATTAGTGTGCCAAGTATTTCACATCAAAACTGAGATAATCACAGCACAACACTAAAAGACCACTACTCTAAAAGAATATCACATAAAAATAAAAGAGGGAAAAAAGAATCCGAAGCATTGTTTTTCTGGGGTGGGGGGGATTGAAAACGGGACATTTTGGGGGTGCAGACGAGAAGGCTGACATCAAAGCGATCTGCATGAGTTCCCTGGGGTACCGTCGGGTTTGGATACATTTCTCGGTTTTAGAAAGGTTTTTTATTTTGGTATTTATTTTTTTCCACTCTCGGCTGTCAGTCCCACAATTACTCAATGAGCAATGCAGTTACATCCACCCACACATAATTAATGACATGAAGAAATATAGAACGATTCAAAGGCTTTCTGTGTGGATGTCGAACATAACCTGAAGTTTGATTGATGGGTCTGCTCCCAGACAGCCTGACAGGGCTCTCTTTGGTTGGGATGAGTAAACACTGGGAATAAAACACTGGTGATTCCAGCATCTAATATTTCCAGACAAGAATAAAGCCATCGTGTTCAAAAGGAAAATGTGACATCCTATTCCTTAAAAAAAAAAAAAAAAAAAGAATCACACCATTTTTCATACATACAGTATCAGAAATTGCTCATTGATCTGAGTGAGATGAGAGATGGGCTCCCAATTGTAAAGATTCTCTCTCACACTTAGATGAAGGAATAATGAGTAAGGAATAAAGTAAGGAATATTTTACTTTTTTTAATGATTTCTTATATGTTTAAAGTGTCATAATAAAGTACTTTGTTGAATCTCCTTTGGCAGCGATTACAGCCTCGAGTCTTCTTGGGTATGACGCTACAAGCTTGGCACACCTGTATTTTGGGAGTTTCTTCCATTCTTCTCTGCAGATCCTCTCAAGCTCTGTCAGGTTGGATGGGGAGCATCGCTGCACAGCTATTTTCAATTCTCTCCAGAGATTCAAGTCCGGGCTCTGGCGGGGCCACTCAAGGACATTTAGAGACTTGTCCCGAAGCCACTTCTGCGTTGTCTTGGCTGTGTGCTTAGGGTCATTGTCTTGTTTAAAGGTGAACCTACTGTATGTCCCAGTCTGAGGTCCTGAGAGTCTGGAGCAGGTTTTCATCAAAGATCTCGCTGTACTTTGCTGCGTTCATCTTTCCCTCGATACGGACTAGTCTCCCAGTCCCTGCCACTGAAAAACATCCCCACAGCATGATGCTGCCACCACCATGCTTCACAGTAGGGATGGTATTGGCCAGGTGACAAGCGGTGCCTGGTTTGCCCCAGACAAGTTTAATGTTGGTTTCAGACCAGAGAATCTTGTTTATCATGGTCTGAGAGTCCTTTAGGTGCCTTTTGGCAAACTAAGCGGCCTGTCATGTGCCTTTTACTGAGGAGTAGCTTCCGAATAGCCACTCAACCATAAAGGCCTGATTGGTGGAGTGCTGCAGAGATGATTGTCCTTCTGGAAGGTTCTCCCATCTCCACAGAAGAACTCTGGAGCTCTGTCAGAGTGACCATTGGGTTCTTGGTCACCTCCCTTACCAAGAACCTTCTCCTATTGCTTAGTTTGGTCAGGCGACCAGCTCTAGGAAGAGTCTTGGTGGTTCCAAACTTCTTCTATTTAAGAATGATGGAGGCCACTGTGTTCTTGGGGACCTTTAATGCTGCAGACATTTTTTGATACCCTTCCCCAGATCTGTGCCTCGACACAATCCTGTCTCGGAGCACTACAGACAACTCCATCGGCCTCATGGCTTGGATTTTGCTCTGACATGCACTGTCAACTGTGGGACCTTATATAGACAAGTGTGTGCATTTCCAAATCATATCTAAAATCAATGGAATTTACCACAGGTGGACTTCAATGAAGTTGTAGAAACATCAAGGATGATCAAGTGAAACAGGATGCAACGGAGCTCAATTTCTAGTCTCATAGCAAAGGGTCTGAATACTTATGTAAATAAGGTACCTGTTTATTTTTGTATAAATTTGCACATTTCAAAAAAAACTTTTCACTTTGTCATTATGTGGTGATTGACGAGTAAACATTTGTACTAAATCCATTTTAGAATAAAGCTGTAACGTAACAAAATGTGGAAAAAGTCAAGGGGTTTGAATACTTTCCAAATGCACTGTATATCATTATTTGCCTCAGGCCTTCAGAGACAATAAAACACCACACAAGGCCTGAGAAGTGAGGAGCTTCAACCAACTATCAGACATCCATCACCAGCTCATCCACAGGTAGCCCATGAACTAATAAGCCAGCGTTAACTATTGAGAGAGAGAGAGACAATCTTGATGGCAAATCTTAAAATTACTCTGGGATATTTCACTGATCCGTTTGTTGATATCTCCAGCACTTCACCTGATAAGGTGGATGCGGTCTGTCATAAATGTATTGGCTACTCCACCGTTGTCCAGTGCGAAAGGTTACATTTTTCAAGACTGGAATAGATATACCTCTACATTTTTACACTTAAACACTTTCAATGGAGGTGTGGTTTTAGTATTAACATATATTCCACCAGATGTGTTCTAACTAAGGAGACAAACTTTAAAAACAATGAAAGAAATAAACAACTTCTCTGATAGGTAGTTTTCTATGTGGCATCAATATTAGTCAGAAACATTTATTCTAGAGTCAAAATTGACTACAAAATGTAAATAGTATAATTTTGGTCATAAAGTCAGTCTTGTCCAAAACTGAGGTTTGGAATTTAGTTCGTCATTACATACTTGGAGGGTTGGGTTTTAATTTCGACAACGCTCACTTGCCCACTAACACAGGATACACAGCTGCGGTGATGGTGCTCTATCCAATTCCACCTCCAGAACACACAGACAGTGAGACCGACCTCCCCGCAGCAGACTGTTATATAAGACAACGCGTTGTCACAGTACCAAAATGAAATGGCACTGCAATGGATAGCTGCCATTTTACAGGGTCCTGAGAAATTCTGCTATTTAGTGTGTTTTTGCAGTGATCTTTTTTTGTTATACAGTACCAGTCAAAAGTTTGGACGCACCTACTCATTCAAGGGGTTTTCTTTATTTTTACTATTTTATACATTGTAGAATAGTGAAGACATCAAACCTATGAAATAACAGATATGGAATCATGTAGTGAGTGTTGAGTGTTGCAACCGAGGACAGACGATCTTTACGCACTTCAGCACTCTGCGGTCCCGTTCTGTGAGCTTGAGTTCCAAACTGCCTCTGGAAGCAATGTCAGCACAAGAACTGTTCATTGGGAGCGTCATGAAATGGGTTTCCATGGGCAGGCAGTCGCACACAAGCACAAGCTCACCATGCACAATGCCAAGCATCGGCTGGAGTGGTGAAAAGCTTGCAGCAATTGGACTCCACTTCTCCGGAGTGATGAATCACGCTTCATCATCTGGCAGTCCACCTTACGAATCCGGGTTTGGCGGATCCCAGGAGAACGCTACCAGCCCTAATGCATAGTGCTAACTGTAAAGTTTGGTAGAGGAGGAATAAAGGTCTGGGGCTGTTTTTCATGGCTCGGGCTGGGCCCCTTAGTTTCAGTGAAGGGAAATCTTAACGCTACAGCATTGACATTCTAGACGATTCTGCGCTTCCAACTTTGTGGCAACAGTTTGGGGGAGGCCATTTCCTGTTTCAGCATGACAATGCCCCCATGCACAAAGCGAGGTCCATACAGAAATGGTTTGTCGAGATCGGTGTGGAAGAACTTGGCTGCACAGAGCCCTGACCTCAACTCCATTGAACAAATTTGGGATCATTTTTAAAATGTATTTCACCTTTATTTAACCAGGTAGACCAGTTGAGAACAAGTTCTCATTTACAACTGCGACCTGGACAAGATAAATAAATAGGCCATAGTGGCGAAATAACTACAATTTAGCAATTAAACATTGGAGTGATAGATGTGCAGAAGATTTGTGTGCAAGTAGAGATAATGGGGTGCAAAGGAGGAAAAACAAAAAAAGCAGTATGGGGATGAGGTAGTTAGGTGGGCTATATACAGATGGGCTATGTACAGGTGCAGTGATCTGTGAGCTGCTCTGACAGCTGGAACTTAAAGTTAGTGAGGGAGATATGGGTCTCCAGCTTCAGTGATTTTTGCAATTCATTCCAGTCATTGGCAGCAGAGAACTGGAAGGAAAAGCAGCCAAAGGAGGAATTGGCTTTGGGGGTGACCAGTGAAATATACCTGCTGGAGTGCGTGCTACGGGTGGGTGCTGCTTTGGTGACCAGTGAGCTGAGATAAGGCGGGGCTTTACCTAGCAAAGACTTGTAGATGACCTGGAGCAAGTGGATTTGGCGACGAATATAAAGCGAGGGCCAGCCAACAAGAGCATACAGGTCGCAGTGGTGGGTAGTATATGCGACTTTGTTGACAAAACGGATGGCACTGTGATAGACTGCATCCAATTTGTTGAGTAGAGTGTTGGAGGCAATTTTGTAAATGACATCGCCAAAGTCAAGGATCGGCAGGACAGTCAGTTTTAGGAGGGTATGTTTGGCAGCATGAGTGAAGGATGCGTTGTCGTGAAATAGGAAGCCTATTCTAGATTTAATTTTGGATTTGAGATCCTTAATGTGAGTCTGGAAGGAGAGTTTACAGTCGAACCAGACACCTAGGTATTTGTAGTTGTCCACATATTCTAATTCAGAACCGTCCAGAGTAGTGATGCTGGACGGGCGGGCAGGTGCGGGCAGCGATCGGTTGAAGAGCATGCATTTAGTTTTACACTGTGTTAACTGGAGGTTAGTTAACACAGTGTCCAAAGAAGGGCCGGAAGTATACAGAATGGTCTCGTCTGCATAGAGGTGGATCAGAGAATTAACAGCAGCAAGAGCGACATCATTGATGCATACAGAGAAAAGAAATGGCCCGAGAATTGAACCCCGTGGCTCCCCCATTGAACCCCAAGGCCCCCCCCCCCCCCCCTTCAGAATGTGGTGTCAGGAAAATAACCTCACACTCAATGTCAACAAAACAAAGATGATCGTGGACTTCAGGAAACAGCAGAGGGAGCAGCCCCCTATCCACATTGACGGGACAGTAGTGGAGAGGGTAGAAAGTTAAGGTCCTCGGCGTACACATCACGGACAAACTGAAATGGTCCACCCACACAGACATCGTGGTGAAGAAGGCGCAGCAGTGCTTCTTCAACTTCAGAAGGCTGAAGAAATTTGGCTTGTCACCAAAAACACTCAAACTTTTACAAATGCACAATCGAGAGCATCCTGTTGGGCTGTATCACCGCCTGGTACGGCAACTGCTCCGCCCACAACCGTAAGGCTCTCCAGAGGGTAGTGAGGTCTGCACAACGCATCACCGGGGGCAAACTACCTGCCCTCCAGGACACCTACACCACCCAATGTCACAGGAAAGCCAAAAAGATCATCAAGGACAACAACCACCCGAGCCAATGCCTGTTCACCCCATTATCATCCGGAAGGCGAGGTCAGTACAGGTGCATCAAAGCTGGGACTGAGAGACTGAAACAGCTTCTATCTCAAGGCCATCAGACTGTTAAACAGCCATCACTAACATTGAGTGGCTGCTGCCAATATACTGACTCATCTCAGGCCACTTTAATAATTCAAAATTGTATGTTATAAATGTATCACTAGCCACTTTAAACAATGACACTTTATATAATGTTTACATACCTTACATGATATACTGTACTCTATACCATCTACTGCATCTTGCCAATGCCGTTCGGCCATCGCTCATCCATATATTTTTATGTACATATTCATTCCTTTACACTTGTGTGTATAAGGTAGTTATGAAATTGTTAGATTACTTGTTAGAAAGTACTGCATGGTCGGAACTTGAAGCACAAGCATTTCGCTAAACTCGCATTAACATCTCCTAACATTTGATTTGATTTGATTTAGAGACTGCCAGAGGTCCGGACAACAGGCCCTCCGATTTGACACACTGAACTCTGAGAAGTAGTTGGTGAACAAGGCGAGGCAGTCATTTGAGAAACCAAGGCTGTTGAGTCTGCCGATAAGAATGTGGTGATTGACAGAGTCGAAAGCCTTGGCCAGGTCGATGACTACAGCTGCACAGTATTGTCTCTTATCGATGGCGGTTATGATATTGTTTAGGACCTTGAGCGTGGCTGAGGAGCACCCATGACCAGCTCGGAAACCAGATTGCGTAGCAGAGAAGGTACGGTGGGATTCTAAATGGTCGGTGATCTGTTTGTTAACTTGTCTTTCGAAGACCTTAGAACGGCAGGGTAGGATAGATATAGGTCTGCAGCAGTTAGGGTCTAGAGTGTCTCCCCCTTTGAAGAGGGGGATGACCGCGGCAGATTTCCAATCTTTGGGGATCTCAGACAATACAAAAGAGAGGTTGAACAGGCTAGTAATAGGGGTTGCAACAATTTCGGCGGATAATTTTAGAGAGGGTCCAGATTGTCTAGCCCGGCTGATTTGTAGGGATCCAGATTTTGCAGTTCTTTCAGAACATCAGCTATCTGAATTTGGGTGAAGGAGAAATGGGGGAGGCTTGTGCAAGTTGCTGTGGGGGGTGCAGGACTGTTGACCAGGGTAGGGGTGGCCAGGTGGAAAGCATGGCCAGCCGTAGAAAAATGCTTATTGAAATTCTCAATTATTGTGGATTTATTGGTGGTGACAGTGTTTCCTAGCCTCGGTGCAGTGGGCAGCTGGGAGGAGGTGTTCTTATTCTCTATGGACTTTACAGGGTCCTAGAACTTTTGGGACTTTGTGCTGCAGGATGCAAATTTCTGTTTGAAAAAGATAGCCTTTGCTTTCCTAACTGCCTGTGTATATTGGTTCCTAACTTCCCTGAAAAGTTGCATATCGCGGGGACTATTCGATGCTAATGCAGAACGCCACAGGATGTTTTTGTGTTGGTCAAGGGCAGTCAGGTCTGGAGTGAACCACAGGCTATATCTGTTCCTGGTTCCAATTGTTTTGAATGGGGCATGCTTATTTAAGATTGTGAGGAAAGCACTTTAAAAGAATAACCAGGCATCTTCTACTGACGTAATGAGGTCCATATCCTTCCAGAATACCCAGGCCAGGTCGATTAGAAAGGCCTGCTCTCTGTGATTTTAGGAAGCGTTTGACAGTGATGAGGGTTGGTCGTTTGACCGCAGACCCATTACGGACGCAAGCAATGAGGCAGTGATTGCTGAGATCCTGGTTGAAGACAGCAGAGGTGTATTTGGAGGGCAGGTTGGTTAGGATGATATCTATGAGGGTGCCTGTGTTTACAGATTTGGGTTTGTACCTGGTAGGTTCCTTGATAATTTGTGTGAGATTGAGGGCATCAAACTTAGATTGTAGGATGGCTGGGGTGTTAAGCATGTCCCAGTTTAGGTCACCTAACAGTACGAACTCTGAAGATAGATGGGGTGCAATCAATTCACATATGGTGTCCAGGGCACAGCTGGGGGCAGAAGGTGGTCTATAGCAAGCGACAACGGTGAGAGACTTGTTTCTGGAAAGGTGGATTTTTAAGAGTAGAAGCTCAAATTGTTTGGGCACAGACCTAGATAGTGAGACAGAACTCTGCAGGCTCTCTCTGCAGTAGATTGCAACTCCGCCCCCTTTGGCAGTTCTATCTTGTCGGAAATGTTATAGTTAGTGATGGAAATTTCAGGATTTTTGGTGGCCTTCCTAAGCCAGGATTCAGACACGGCTAGGACATCCGGGTTGGCAGAGTGTGCTAAAGCAGTGAATAAAACAAACTTAGGGAGGAAGCTTCTAAGGTTAACATGCATGAAACCAAGGCTTTTACGGTTACAGAAGTCAACAAATGAGAGCGCCTGAGGAATGAGCTAGGCACTGCACGGCCTGGATTAACCTCTACATCACCAGAGGAGCAGAGGAGGAGTAGGATAATGGTATGGCTAAGGGCTATAAGAACTGGTTGTCTAGTACGTTCAGAACAGAGAGTAAAGGGAGCAGGTTCCTGGGCTCGGTAGAATAGATTCAATGGATAATGTAAAACAAAGGTATGGTAGAATGTGAATACAGTTGAGGTAAACCTATGCATTGAGTGACGATGAGAGAGGTATTGTCTCTAGAGACATCAATTAAACCAGGTTAGGTCACCACATGTGTGGGAGGTGGGACAAGAGGGTTAGCTGAGGCATATTGAATTGGAACACTGACCGCAAGCCAGGCATAACTGCCCAACATCAGTGCCCGACCTCACTAACGTTCTTGTGGCAGATTGGAAACAAGTCCCCGCAGCAATGTTCCAATATCTAGTGGAAAGCCTTCCCAGAAGAGTGGAGGCTGTAATTACAGCAAAGGGAGGACCAACTCCATAGTAATGCCAATGACTTTGGAATGAGATGTTCGACGAGCAGGTGTCCACATACTTTTGGTCATGTAGTGTAAATGTTGATATGACAGTAGTCAAAAATAGTCAATTATTGTCAGCTCGTGCTTACATGGTGTGCGTCTTCACACAATTCAGAAAACTTTAATGTCCTCGGGGAGGCAATTCATTTTTTTCCACAAGTCCTGACTATCGTGCGCAACCTATCTTTCTGTGCAACCTTGATATTCCCAAACCAGCATGTCAAGCAGTAGGACAGAATGCTCTAAACAAATTATTTAGAAAAGAGAACCATGATGGTTAGATCAACATTAAAAAAGTGCAGTTTCCGCAGGGAAAAACAAGTCTGTTGGCCTTTTTTGTTTTTTATAGCGTCAGTACACTGATCCCAGGACAGCTTGTTGTCATTGAATAGCCCAAGGTATTTGTACTCCTCCACTATTTCGATGGGCTCACATTTCATCAGTTGTTGTGTGTGCATGGTAGTGTTCCTTCGAAAGTCAAATCACCATGTCCTTTGTTTTTTTATGCATTTATTTTTTAGATAGGATCACTCACACCAGGCAGTAAAATCATTCAGAGCCGGTCCGTGCTCCGTCTCATCCACTTCGAGGAGACTGACCAAAGCAGTGTCGTCAGCAATGGCATCAGTTGGAGCATGTCCATGTCACAAACAACGGAAGCTGGAGAGTGCGTTTCTGATGGTTTTTTTTTTACTTGAGATGTAGAGCCTGCTCTCTCAGTGGTTATCCCTTCCTCTTTCCACTCTCCTGTCTCACCGTTTCATTTGATGGGGGCGTGGGCACCTGCTCAATGTGCACCGTTCTGGCTTTTTTGGGCTAAGGTCCCAGAGGTGTAGGTTATTCAGGCTGAGGATTAGAATTAGAAGAAGAATCATCAGAGGTGTCATGATTCATTTCTTCCCTGCCGTCTGAGTTTTCATTCAGATCTTGTAGAAGCACTGACACAGCATGTGCATCCATTCGTCTTGGTCTTCTTGCCGTTGTAAATTACGCACGCTCTCACTGTGTACTCCAAGTATCCCAGAGTAGATTGGATTTGGTGGACTGATATAAGGTACATACCATTTTGAGATTATAATTAGAATAGATCAATACAATGTCCCAGCCTGTTCTTCATTCACAATTGGTGATAACATAATTATGCATAGTTCGCTTCCCCTCGTTCATCCACTCACCTATCCTCCCCCATCATACTTTACTTAATGTATTTCATCTGTTGTTATATGTATGAAATAAGTTTCGGTATAGTTTCAGTTACGTTTCGAGGCAATTATCAGGGTGATTATCAACTGGGTACGACTGTCAGGAGAAGGAGGGGCAACGGGGGAAAACCATTACAAAAATGGCATGCCCTCCTAAAACTGGTTCTAACTCCAGCTCTCTGTTTGTGATATTAAGATTCGAACAAAGACAGTGTGTTATATATACTTACGTAGGAAAAGTCAAGGACAGAGGAGGAATGACTTTAAAAATGGCAGAGTAATCTTTTTTTTTAAATTCATGAGCAGTCCAAATGTCTGCTTTACCAGTTCTAATGTAAAGACTTCTGCCCAGTCCAAAAACCCTAGTAGTGTCCTCGGCTTCACTCAAAGGAAAGCAAATGGACTGTCTCCCCTGACTCTGACATCCAGTAACTTCCTCAAGTCATTTCTAAGGAACCTCTCTAATCTCATAAAACATTTCAGAAATGTTCAAATATTTACACGTCACTGAATGTTTACTTGTCTACATTATTGATCAGGTTTCCTGAAATAGCTTGTGTGCATGCATGTATGCATGTGTATACAGCAAAGAAAGAAAGCCCTGTGAGGAGCAGAACACTTGAAAGACAAGCACACATTCATCCAGCCTATCAATGTCCTTTATACATATAACTGCCTATTGAGTTAACTAGTCTAGTGTGAGGCTGTGACATTCAGACATTTCCACATACTGTAAGTTTGTCACAAGGCAATTGTCTCGCACAGAGTGCAGGCGATTAAGAGCAATTGGGATGGAATACTCCAAGCCGAAGACTACAGTAATTGTTAGCAATTTCAGAGCATTTTTAGAGCATAGTAAAAGGCGAAAGTCTCAATGTGACCTCAGATTAAAAATAGACTCAAATACCTAAAACTATTCTTGGCATGCAGGTACGTTTGAATTTATACAGTAGGAAAGGCTGTAAGAATATATTTCTGGACTTTTAGGTTATGGGAAAGGATGAGGAATATGTCTATGTGGACTGTGAGGTTTTGCAAAAAGGTCGCCCTATATTTCAGTCATTGTTTCCCTGTAACCAAATCCCATAGCAAATGCACTACATACATTGTCCAGAAAAAGTGACCATTTGCAAGGACTGCTGTGGGACACACACATAATTGTTGTTGTTATATTGTTTGTATATCATTGTATTTTAAATGTGACTGTCCTTGTCTATCAGCGTTTTGTTACTTGTCATGTTGTGTTTTTTTGTGGACCCAGGAATAGTAGCTGCTGCTTCTGCAAAAGTGGGGATCCAAATAAATAGATTTAGTTGAGCAGTTGAGTTGTGTATTGGCTTTAGAATTACAGTTGTAGGAACAGGCATGGTGCTTGAGTCAACTGAGCAGGGGTATTGAGCTCTTACCCTGTGATGTCTAAAAAAAGATGGGAGAACCTTCCAGAAGGGCAACCATCTCTACAGCACTCCACCAATTAGGACTTCGTTGTAGAGTTGCCAGATGGAAGCCACTCTTCAGTAAAAGGCACATGACAGCCCTTTTGCAGTTTGCCAAAAGACACCTAAAGACTCTCAGACCATGAGAAACAAGATTATCTGGTCTGATGAAACTAAGATTGAACTCTTTGGCCTGAATGCCAAGCGTCCCGTCTGGAGGAAACCTGACACCATCCCTATGGTGAAGCATGGTGGCGGCAGCATCATGCAGTGGGGATGTTTTTCAGCGTCAGGGACTCGGAGACTAGTCAGGATCGAGGCAAAGATGAACGGAGCAAAGTACAGAGTGATCCTTGATGAAAACCTGTTCCAGAGTGCTCAAGAACTCAGACTGGGGCGAAGGTTCACCTTCCAACAGAACAACAACCCTAAGCACATAGCCAAGACAACACAGGAGTGGCTTCGGGACAAGTCTCTGAATGTCCTTGAGTGACCTAGCCAAAGCCAGGACGTGAACCCAATCAAACATCTCTGGAGACCTGAAAATAGCTGTGCAGCGACGCTCACCATACAACCTGACAGAGCTTGAGAGAATCTGCAGAGAAGAATAGGAGAAACTCCCCAAATACAGGAGTGCCAAGCTTGTAGCATCATACCCAAGAAGACTCAAGGCTGTAGTCGCTGCCAAAGGTGCTTCAACAAAGTACTGAGTAAAGGATCTGAATAGTTATGTAAATGTAAGTTGTTTTTTTAACTAACAAAAATGTCTAAAAACTGTTTTTGCTTTGTCATTATGGGCTATTGTGTGTAGATTGATGAGGACATTTACTGTTTTATTATTCATTCTAGAATAAGGCTGTAACCGAACAAAATGTGGAAAAAGTCAAGGGGTCTGAATACTTTCCAAAGGCAAATTACCCGACGGTGTGGATGAAATAAAAAGAAGTTGGCTGGCCAGGAGGAACTCAGTCTCACACCAGCAGATTACCACTTAATCTAGCCCAAACAGATTGTGTTAGCAAATGTCACGCTGTGAATACAAATACACTGATATTATCAGATAACATCCTACCAGAAGATTGGACCAGTCAAATCATTTTTTTGATTTTACTGTTGTTTGAGTATCCGCATAATTTTTGGGGGAGTACACTCCATTGGGGGAAAAATATATATATTTTTAGAACACAAGGCCCGCACTGAAAAAAATAAAATTGCATCGGGTTTATCTATAGGCCTGTGCAACAGGGCGAAACAATGCCTAATTTGTCATCAGGTTATATTATATCGTGGAACACAATCTTAAAAAAGGCAGTAACCTTAGAATTGGCACTTGCTTGTAAACTCATCAAAAAAATGTACGTCCTCTCACTGTCAACTGCGTCCTTTTTCAGCAAACTTAACATGTGTAAATATTTGTATGAACATAACAAGATTCAACAACAGACATAAACTGAACAAGTTCCACAGACATATGACTAACAGAAATGGAGTAATGTGTCCCTGAACAAAGGGGTCAAAATCAAAAGTAACGGTCAATGCAGCTGGTGGCCACACCAGATACTAAGTACTGCAGTGCATCTCCTCCTCATGGGCTGCACCACATTTGCCATTTCTTGCTGTGAGATGTTACCCTACTCTTCCACCAAGGCACCTGCAAGTTCCCGGACATTTCTGGGGGGAATGGCCCTAGACCTCACCCTCCGATCCAACAGGTCCCAGATGTGCTCAATGGGATTGAGATCCGGGCTCTTCGCTGGCCATGGCAGAACACAGACATTCCTGTCTTGCAGGAAGTCACGCACAGAACGAGCAGTATGGCTGGTGGCATTGTCATGCTGGAGGGTCATGTCAGGATGAGCCTGCAGGAAGGGTACCACATGAGGGAGGAGGTCTTCCCTGTAACGCACAGTGTTGAGATTACCTGCAATGACAACAAGCTCAGTCCGATGATGCTGTGATACACCGCCCCAGACCATGACGGACCTTCCACCTCCAAATCGTTCCCGCTCCAGAGTACAGGCATCGGTGTAACGCTCATTCCTTCGACGATAAACGCAAATCCGACCATCACCCCCGGTGAGACAAAACCGCGACTCGTCAGTGAAGAGCACTTTTTGCCAGCGACGGTGGGTTTGTGCCCATAGACGACGTTGTTGCCGGTAATGCCTGGTGAGGACCTGCCTTTCAACAGGTCAACAGGTCATGATCATTTGAAACGGGGATCAATTTGGAGAGTTGAAAGAAAACATTTTTCAGGTTACAAACCAAAATGTCTTCTTTTATATACAGTCGTTCAATTTAGTTTATTCTGCCTGTTCTTCGGAATTTTCAAAAATCTATTCACAATTCCGCATTGAATACTGCACGGTGATGAGTTACAGCCATGACATCTGTTTGGAGAGTAGGCCTATGCTTAATGATTCTGATGAAAATATGCTCTGTCTGAATCAAACTCATGTTCTTACGTATTTTTGGTGTGGAACCTGTATGTTTCGGGGGGTTATAGCCTAGCCAATTCTAAATGGCACTAGCAATTTTCTAAAATATGATTAAGTAGAAAATAGATGGGGCGCAATTATTAAAAAACTGCAGCTCGTTGTTAGAACACATTTTTCCTACTTCAATCAACCAGTCAATTTTGAATTACTGGTAAAACTGTCATCATTTAGCAAGGAATGTAGCTTGGTATCCCTAACATTTAGTTACATTTTTATAGCCATTTATTATTGTAGGCCTAACGGGAGCTTGTGTGCTGCACATAGCACCGGTGTGTGTAGGGAGCGGTCGGAAACGCAATTGAGGTAATGAGACATGGAGGGGAAAGGGAATATAGGGAGAAGAACTGTCCTAAGCTTGGCTTGGTTTATTTTTTGCTGTGTCCCACAAATGTACAAATGGAACACTAGAGTACATTTTTTTAAACTTTGTCTTCAAGACAAAATGTCACTTGCCCGTTCGGGCAGCCACAAAGCACATTCCACCAAATAGTTTTACTGTGTTGGAAATGTTTTTTCATCTCTGATTGAAGATCTAGCTTTGATGTCCGTTCGAGTACTCATGCCCATCCCTAACAGGATGCACAGACTGAGGCAGCTGGACATTTTTTATGGAGCATATGTTTGTTGCAGGCAAAAAAAATGGACATTACAACAATAGACAGTATTTGAATGAAACATTATGATTGCTGTTAAAATGGCTAGTCTAGCTGTTAGATGGCAAGATGGCTCGGTGTGTGTAGGGAGCGGTCGGAAACGCAATTGAGGTAATGAGACATGGAGGGGAAAGGGAATATAGGGAGAAGAACTGTCCTAAGCTTGGCTTGGATGACGTCAGGGTAAACATATCTTCAGCTCTTGGCAGGTCACATGATCAGACCAACTCAGCGGTCTTCCTTTAAAAGTTGCGTCGTACTACAGCGCAGCTTGCGCGGTGCCGCATAATTCTATGTCACGTTATTTAACTGTCAGCCATTGTTGCCATCAATGCTAGTTACTGCTAGTTTGACAACCAGAGGACATCTTTGAGAAGCTAAGTTATTGAAATGACATGGAGCTGTTGGTCCTGTTTACTGCAGCTGTTTTTGCATAACTTACCTATTGGCAACGTCATCCATGTCTTTAAATACAGTCAAGCATTTTTGTTATAAAACAAGCTAACAAAGGGAGTCTTGAATATTTTTCATTGATTTAACGAGGCAAGTCATTAATCAATTAATAAACTGGGCTTCCCGAGTGGCGCAGTGGTCTAAGGCACTGCATCGCAGTGCTAGCTGTGCCACTAAAGGTTCGAGTCCAGGCTCTGTCGCAGCCGGCCGCGACCGGGAGACCCATGGGGCGGCGCACAATTGGCCAAGCGTCGTCTGGGTTAGGGGAGGGTTTGGCCGGCAGGGATGTCCTTGTCCCATCGCGCACTAGTGACTCCTGTGGCGGGATGGCCGAAGTGCACGCTGACACGGTCGCCAGGTGTACAGTGTTTCCTCCGACACATTGGTGCAGCTGGCTTCCGGGTTAAGTTGGCATTGTGTCAAGAAGCAGTGCGGCTTGGTTGGGTTTCGGAGGACGCACAGCCCTCGACCTTCGCCTCTCCTGAGTCCGTACGGGAGTTGCAGCGATGAGACAAGACTAACTACCAATTGGATACCAAGAAATTGGGGAGAAAAAAACGGGGGTGAAAAAAAAATTATGAATAAACCGCTATGTCGGATAACATATTGGCTGTACTAGAGACTTTAACCCTTTTTTTGTTTGAACAGACTATATGGGGGGGATAGATTTTTAGAAATGTAGCTTAATTAATATTATGGTGTTACTATTCCAAGAAAAACGAAAATGCATTTTTTGGTGACCCTCTCACCTCCGGTTCAAGTCCTCCGGTGGTTACAGTCCCTGGAATGGGTAGCACCATAGAAAGAAGCTGGCTTGGTAAAAACTATGTCCATTCTGTCTGTTCTCTTTGGTCACAAAGATTTTTTTTTTTTAGATAAACAGATAATTTTTTAAATGGTATCTCTGTTAAGTGGGGAGTTTGGGGCGGGGTGAAGAGTACTTGAAAGGTGTGACTCCAGGTTACAATAGCCAGTAAGTATACAGCAGACCTCCCACTGTCCTCACTTTGATTATGCTGTAGCAACATACTGTAGCACCATGACCAGGATCTCTATTCAGTTAAGTGAGCAGATTAGGGCTTTCAGGAGGAAGGGAAAATCTACTGGAGACATTTCAAAAATACTGTTGGACTTGGGGATTACAGTCACGGACAGTGCTATTCGCAAACACTATCATCAGATGCCTGTGTTACAACGAACACAAAAGCCCAGGAAAATTAACAGGTACAGTAGGCTACAATACTGTACAGTAGGCCTAATAATTCTAAAAATAATGTTGGTCTTTACGGTCTGCTGCACATTTTTACATTGTATTCCATTTCCAGCGAGACTATTCAAGCCAACGACTCACTGATGGATGAAGATGATGAGCGATCGGCAAAGGCCATTAGGAATCTGCCGGGATCACGGCACAACAACGCTCCAGTCAGAAGACAGTTGAAGAAACTTAAGAGCCCTATTTTTGATGGTAAGGTACATAAAATATTGTAGCCTACACTTCATGGACTACTATGTGTTCCACAATAATTAACTTGTCTCCTTATTCAGGTATCATGGCTCGAGAGTTCGTGGAAGAAATCAAGGGATATGCTGGACCCTGTCAGAGAGGTGTTTCCGGGACCACATCGTTTCTTTCAAGGTAGGATTATATCAATATTTTGTTATGTTTGGGCCTATTTACATGTATATTTCTATTATTTTACCTAATGTTGGCTGTTACGCTAATGTCATTTTTTTTTCTACAAATGCAAAGTGTAACCCAAAACACACTGCCGGCCGGGTTTGCATTGCGAATGAGGGCATAAACTGGGTCAAGACGTCAGCAGAGTAACTAGACCTACAACACTTAACAGCACATTACTCAACACTAGTGAGACTCACCTCTCCTACAGTAGGCCTACAGTATATCAAAAACAAACAAAAAAACTCTACATGCATGTCTCCTGATTTAAACCCGATCTAACTTGTTTGGCATCAACTGAAAACATTCATCCATAACTCTGCCAAGCCTACAAGCAAAGATGAACTGGTGAAGGCCATCAAGACGTTTTGGCTTGAGAAATTGACGATGCAACAAATACATTGGTCATCGCACCAAGGTTTTACCCGTGGTCATGGAAGTGCAACTAAAATGTAGCTGAGATGTACAGCAGTTGAAATAAATATCTGCATTTTGAAAGAATCTTTATCATTATTTTTTAATGAAAGCATAAAGATGTTGATGAACAAATACTGTACAGTATATGCTTTATCTGATATTTTGCGGTTGCATGAGGTTTGGAGTTAGGAATGTAAAACCTGTCGACGACACAAGTTGTTCTGCTTCCACGAGCACATCCAGTGATAGCATCAGTAATTCTGCATTTGTTGTTGCCCAGGCAGCATGGACATTGACAATTATGCATCTGACGCAGCTGAAGATCTACTGCCCCCTTACCCGGGAAAAACACTGAACAACACACAGGGACGTTGGACCATCGAAGAGGCTCAAATATGATGAGAACTACATTGATTTGTGGTTCACTTAAATAGGGAGTAGTGCCTTTCCTCAGCCACAGTGTGTTATATGTGCAAAAGTTCTCACCACTCGATGAAACCACTCTTGCGCAGATATTTAGAAACAAAACATGCCAATTTGAAAAATAAGCCACAGGAGTTTTTTGAGCGAAAATTAAGACGCCTTTCGAGTAGTAAGACATGTATAAAAGCAATAGATACCATTAATAAGAAAGGGCTAGAAGCATCTTATATGATGAGCTTCCAAGTGGCTAGGACAGGCAAGCCCCATAGTATTGTGGAGGACTTAATTCTTCCTGCTGCTCTGGATATGGCTGGGACAATGCTGGGGGAAAAGGCCAAAAGAACTATACAGACAATGCCTTCATAAAACAACACTGTTTCACGACACATAACTGACATGGCAGGAGATGTTTTGAAACAATTACTGCTTCCCATACAAGCCAGTGAATTCTATGCGTTACAGCTGGATAAGTCAATAGACGTGGCGGGCCTGGCACAGCTCCTGGTATATGTCCGTTACGTTCACGGGGGTTCAATTAAGGAATACATCCTTTTCTGCAAACCACCGGAAACCAGGACAACAGGAGAGGATATTTTTAAAGTACTGGACAGCTTTGTGACATCAAATGGACTTCGGTGGTTAAGATGTGTTGGTATCTGTACTGATGGCGCTGTTGGAATCGGCTAAACTTTGAACATTGAGATATTAAATGAATGATAGGAAATGAGAGACTGGGTTATGTTAGAAGTTAATGGTTCTCAGAAGAAAGAAGAAGGCTTTAGAATGTGTTTGATGGAGGAGAGGAGAGCAATGTGTTGATACAGGGGAGACAGACGGACATCTGTGTATTAGATGAAAGAGGGGTTGAGGTCAGATTCTCTTAAGAGAGTAATAAATGTTTGGAATCCTGTTACCCTCTATTAGCTTCCTGTAGAGACATAAAATGTAAGGATTGGAGAGAAAGGGGAGTGTCTTATGTAAGATGCATATAAACTGTTAAATCTGAAATCTTTAGCTGTCTGTTTTCAGCTGTACAGAACCTTTGGGAAAGATTAAACTTGGTTAAAGCTTCTCTAGTGTCCGTGAGTTATTTACTCTGAGAACCTAACAGAACCTAACAGCGCAAAAGCCATGACAGGGAGACATAGTGGAGTGGTAACGCACGTGCAAGCAGTTGCTCTCGACATCACTTGGGTAGACTGCAGCATCCACCAAGAAGCACTTGCTGCCAAGGGAATGCCTGACACCTTGAAAGATATTTTAGACACTACAGTGAAAATGCAAGGCCCCTGAACTCTCATGTATTTTCTGCACCATGTAATGACATGGGCAGCGACCATGTAACGCTTTTACAACATACAGAATTGCACTGGTTATCAAGAGGAAAAGTATTGACCTGTTTTTTTTAAATTGAGAGACGAGCTTAAAGTTTTCTTTACTGACCATAATTTTCACTTGTCTGACCGCTTGCATGACGAGGAGTTTCTCACACGACTGGCCGATCTGTGTGACGTTTTTTTCTCGCCTGAATGATCTGAATCTAGGATTACAGGGACTCTCCGCAACTATATTCAATGTGCGGAACAAAATTGAGGCTATGATTAAGAAGTTGGAGCTCTTCTCTGTCTGCATTAACAAGGACAACACACAGGTCTTTCCATCATTGTATGATTTTTTACAACATCCATAGAGTATGACCCTACCTCACACAAGAAGCAGTGCAGGTCTTAATCCAGGCACTTCTGCCATCAAACCCTTGCAACTTATCCAGAACGCTGCAGCCCACCTGTTGTTCAACCTTCCCAAGTCACCCCACTTCTCCACACACTCCACTGGCTTCCAGTTGAAGCGATTACAAGACCATGGTACTTGCCTACGGAGCAGCAAGAGGAACAGCAACTGCCCCTCCTTACCTTCAGGCTCTGCTCAAACCCTACACCCCAACCCAAGTACTCCGTTCTGCTACCTCTGGACTCTTGGTCCTCCCACCCCCATGGGATGGCAGCTCCCGCTCAGCCCAGCAAAAGCTCTTCTCTGTCCCGGCACCCCAATGGTGGAGAAAACTTCCTCCTGAAGCGAAGACAGCAGAGTAGAGGTCTTCAAGGATCTACCCGAGATCCGACTGGGACGGATCCCACATTTCAATGGAGCAACTAAATAATTTTCAAAATCATTAGAGGCTAATTAATTGAGTCTATATACTAAATGTGGATTCAATCTGATTTACTGTACGAGAGTATTTTTTGCATTAGCATATGTGCTAATGTCCATCTATAGCTACAATGAGGCCATATTTGAACGCAGAAACTATTCTCTCTCAAAACCATTAAAAACTGATGTAATGAGTCTAAATACAAAATATGGAGTGAATCTGACGGATTCCGTTGACTCTGAGCATTAGCATTACATATGCCAAGAATTAGTTGTTCATGAGTTATTTGTTTTTTTGAGATATCAATACAAAATTCAGTGTGGGTCATCTTAAGGACATCCATTATAGCGATGACAAGTTTCAAGTTTATAGGCCACTGTAGAGTGGTTTAAATTGACACAGACTAATCAAAAATCTGATTTTACAAGTTAAGACATGTACCATGGACCACCATTCCAAATATGGTGTCATTTGGTCTTATGGTTAATGAGAAGATTTCTGAAGTATTTTTAGCATATTAGAGCATATGGATCTACCGGTATAGTGTGGCCATCTTTGAATGCAATGTTATTTTCTCAAACGCTTTAGGGACTATTGTGATGACGACTGCCAGTGGTGTAAAGTACTTATGTAAAAATACTTTAAAGTACTACTTAAATCATTTTTTGGGGTATATGTACTTTTCTATTCATATTTTTGACAACTTTTACTTCAGTACATTCCTAAAGAAAATAATGTACTTTTTACTCCATACATTTTCCCTAACACCCAAAAGTACTAGTTACAATTCAAATACTTAGCAGGACAGAAACATTTTCCAATTCACACACTTATCAAGAGAACATCCCTGGTCATCCCTACTGCCTATGATCTGGTGACTCACTACACAAACGCTTTGTTACTGGGTGACTTTCACTTGAGTCATTTTCTATCAAGGCATCTTTACTTTTACTCAAGTATGACAATTGGGTACTTTTCCCCCACTGATGAGTGCATATACCAAATTTGGAGCAAATCTTACTTTTAGTCCATGAGAAGATATTTTGTTGCAAATTTTATGCATTAGCGTTAAAAGTGAAAAAGTGAATTGTTGATAGTTTCCTTATTTTGTAAGATATCAATGCCAAACTTAACATGCTTCATCGTGGTAATGGCTTTGATGACCCCAAAACGTGTCAAGTTGATATGCCATTGTGGAGTGGATTTACAAAGAATTTAAATTGACAAGTCAAATCTGAATTTCTGAATTATCAATAACCCAGCCATCTCTTAACATAGTTTGAGAAAAGCTAAGGAATTGGTTAAGAGATGTACCATGGGCCTACATACCGAATGGTCTTATTTGGACTTATTGTTCATGAGAAGAAGTGTTTCAAAAGTTACCAATCTATGATTGAGTTATTTGACCATGTCAAATAAAAAATTATAATAAAAATAGAGAATAAAAATAGTTTCGCTGTGAAATCCTAATAGACAACATAATGCATTCTGTAGCAAGCAAAAAATTATGATCTTCAATCTAAAAAGCAATTACATGAGAGAACATCTCATCAGAAATGCCCGGTCCCCATTCGTTCTTATTAAGCATACATGTGAAAACAGAGCTAAATGAAAGATACAAATACAGGAAAAACCTCTAGAGACTCACGCACCATGCCTGGTCCTATGGATGTAATTATAAAGCCAATACACAACTCAACTGCCTATTTATTTCAATTACAGTCAAGAACTCTCCAACAAATGGTTTACATATGCAACAAGGTGCTACTGTTTTTATTATTCACTTTGTAGTCTGACTGCAGAGCTTCTTAGGGCAGAGAGAGAGCGAGAGAGCGAGAGAGAGAGAGAGAGAGGAAAACCTTGGTGTCTTAGCCCTCTGTACTATATAAATATGGCCACCTTCTGTGGACAATGTATGTAGGGCATTCACTAGGGGATTCAGTGAGAGGGAAACTTTTCCTGAAATGTAGGGTGGCATTCCTCATAATTTCCCATTACCGAAAAGTCCAGAAATATATATTCTTAAAGCCTTTTCTTACTGTATACATTCAAACTAGCCTAATACTATTCTTGGCACGCAGGTATTTGAGTCTATTTTGAAATTGAGGGCACTTTGACCATTTTTATTTCGCTATGCTCCATAAAAATGCTCTGAAATTGCTAACAATTATTGTAGACTTAGGCTTTGAGTATTACATCCCAATTGCTTTTAATCGCCAGCACTCTGTGCGAGACAATAGCCTTGACCTTAAAAACTGCAGTTATTCCGACTTCAATGGAATAAATTGATCACATTGTCTCCAGAACACGTGCCGTTGCAGACCCATCCAAGTTTAGCATTATGACACTTCTGTGGCAATGCCTCAATCTCACAGCCTCACACTAGACTAGCAAACTCAACAGGCAGTTACTATGTACACAGGGCATTGATAGGCTGGATGAATGTGTGCTTGTCATTCAAGTGTTCTGCTCCTCACAGGGCATTTCTTACTGTATAACCGTGCATACACGCATGCACACACACACACGCGCTACTCCAAGACACCTGATCAATAATGTAGACAAGAAAACATGTCTTGAAGTGTAAATATTTGACAATCATGATATCCATCATAAATAACTGATGAATGTGTAGTTTCTCACTGACAGCAGGGCATAAGTACACACTTTGTAAGTCTCACTGACAGTAGGGTTTACACTAAGTGAACACTGTTGCGGATGTGTCTGTCTGTTTGTTGGGTCAGGTCCAAGGACAGAAATAGACAAATGCAGGGAGGAAGTTACACTACTTTACATACCATGTGCAGTCCTTAAACATTTACATCAACCCAAAAGGGAGGTCAAATGTTGGTGGCTAAATGTTGGTGACTGTTATTTCTCATCTGAAGAAGGGAGTGTGGCCTAACGTGTGCGTTCCACCAACCTGCAGTTCACTTAATCAGGCGTGCGTTTTTCTTATCCTCAGAAGGATGAAGAAACATCCTTGGGAGGAGATTCTGTTGAGATGTTGACAATCAAACCAAGTCATTTCCAGGAGCCACCTTAATTATTCATGCCACACTCTTTGCCATACCAGTCAAATGACACATGTAATAAAATAAAATAAAAAATAAAATAAAAAAAGTAAAGACAACATTTAATTGTGGCATATTCAATACTGTTCATATTCATATTCAATACACAGATATGAGTCATAATTTTACTTAGCGCTTTTTACTTTAAAGCCCCACTTACTGTATATACACAAATCAGCATTTATATAGCACAAGGCCACGTACTTCTCATTCACCAAAATGTAAACGTCATCTAGTCTCAGTGAAATGACGGCACCCCGTATTCCTTCCTGCTCCAAGGCTCGGAGTCAGAGAGCCAGTCTCATTCATTTGCCTGACAAACTAACTTCCCTGTTGCCATTTGAACCATAACACTGGTGCTCTATGGAGCTTCCTCCCTGCACCACAGAGGTCTTTCTGTTTGGTTTAGCTGCCGTCTAACAGGGTTCTCTAAGAGCGTTGGGCGTAATGTCTCCTGTGTGAAACAATGAACAAGGACGGAGGTAGCGTGTCCTTTAAAGTTAATGGCGGCAACAAAGAGCAAGAGGAAGATAAGCGGGCAACTGTGAGGATAATTACAGCTTTGGGAGCGCCTGATAAAACGCACGTGGCAATTACACTACATTTCCATGGCTAATATAGAGAAAGTCATTAAGACTATAAAAAATAACTATTGGAATGAAATGTTGAAATGTCAGCATTTCTGCTGTTAGGTTTTCCTAAGTGAATAAACACCTTCGTATTTTAAATTGTGAAACATACAAACAACAATTTGGTAATCTACATTTCGTCCACGGCTTTTATTGATCATTTAAAAGAATTAAAACAAAAGCACAGGGGGAAAATGTAATCTCTAACGAGCACAAATAAAAATTGTTATAGTGAAATTAATGTCGGAGCATAAAAGCTACTTTACGGCTTTGATTCATCTGTGGAGTGCAGACCAATTCAAAATAATGGCACATAAAATTACTCACTGGGAATTTTGGCATTTATTTAAAATAAAAAAAATCTGGTTCTTACATCCTAGTCAACAGTTCAGAGTCATTTTGGATCCCCTTTTACCCTGGAACTCTCATTTGGAATCACTGAGCTATTCACCAAGTATTGCTCTGTGATAACGGAGTATTGCTGTTGTGTACAACACAAAGTAATTCTACAGTTTGAATAAAAACAATGTGTGCTTGCGTAAGGTGACCGTACCCCATTATGGCACCATTTGTCCATTCAAATCTCTCCGTTATAGGATAAGTGCAATCATGCATTCCTAAAGTACACACACTGGACGAGGGCAACTCTGCACACATCCAATACTTTATCAAGGCGTCTGTCCACAAAGCACAAGCTTCGATAACTGTTCCATTATCATAAAGAAGTCAATAAGAGGCTGGTTGACAGCTCTTCAGACAACAGGATCAATCAGCCTCCTCATATGGAAAATATGTATTTGGCAGCAAATACACTTACAAGGTTCAGAGAAGATTCTTGTAATATATCGGACTTGGGTGGGTAACATTTAGACATAACAGAAATGTTGCATGTATTGTATGAAAAGCATACAAGACATGTAAGTTAAACATTTTAAGGTCTCACATACATGGGACATACGAATTTCAAAGTACTTGGATCATAGTAATAGCAAGCTGTTGCATGTATTGTGTAAAACATGTTAAAAAGACATACGAGACATGTAAGCTAAGCCTTCGAAGGTCTCATACATGGGATATACATATTTCAAAGCAATTGCATACGACCGTCGGAAGTCATTGACGCACGCAACGTCACACTTATTGAAGAAAGGAGCAGGAGGAGCAGGAGGAGGGGAAAGCAGAATGAAGGAGAGGAGAAGAGGGACAGGAAGAGGAGGAGGAAAGCAGGAGGGGGAGGAGGAACAACTAATCTCCACTAAATCTATTTAGTTAGTGGAGATCAACAATCATTCTCATGATAGTACATTAAAACCCTGGATGGAAGACCAAAGATAAGAAGTAGATCAATCCAGTAGGAGGTGCTGCCCAGCCTTAACCATGGAAACTCATACCTGAAAATGTATATACAAATATTGTGTATTTCTGATAGTAATTGTCATGTTTTTTAAAAATATTGATCTATAAGGAAAGCATTTCCGTTTAGGATATTCACCACAATCATGTATTCAATTGTGTATGTCATATCAGGCATTTAAGTTAACACATACACAAATAAATCAATGAAATATATACAAACTAAAATAATATTTTATGCCATACAAGATTCATATTTGATTTTCATAATTCTTTTCATTATGGGTTGAAAGGTAGGAAAATACAGCCTCCGCAGCCCAGGCAGGTTATACCACTAATGTCATGCATCAGACATCAAATCTAAGGCAATAGAGAAATCAAAATGATTCAGAAGAAATCACATTTCTTTCTGTCCATTGTTCTTACAATGTGTGCAGAGATAGACTAATCAAGACAGAAGTTTAAGAATACATAAACTGGAAGAGTGGATATGCTGTGGTAAAAATACGTAGTCAATCATGATGTAAATCAATGTTCCGCTGTAGAACATTTACCTAAGAACAGAATCATCTTTAGACAACGCAAGACCATAAACACAGCTCCCACACAGAGAGAGATGCACACAAATACCCCGTACTGCCAAGTGCCTTCCGGGATCTTAAGCACTTACAAATTCGTAACATATTGTACGAATTGGAATTCCTAACACATCACACAAATTGCAAAATTATATATACACACACATCTTTCTTTTATTTGCAGGACGTAACGTATCATGCGAAATGGATAACGTAGTACAGGATTGTGCACAATTTTCAGAGACTGGTTTCAGTTAGTGAGCACTACTTTCAAAACTACTGCCCGAAATTATACAAAAGCTCTGGAGCATCACTAACACAAAATGTAGGAAACTCCTAACTGTGCTCTGCTGTACAGAAGCAACATTCCCTGTCAGAGCACTGCCCCACATACAAACACTACTACAGCACCGCTTCTCCACACACACACACACACACACACACCAGTTTCCATTTTCCTACCTGTAGCCCTCGTCTCCTCAGAATGCTGGACTCGTCCATGCTACAGAGCTCCGGCTTGTCATGCCTCCCTACCGGCGCATAGCCATGCTGCACTGACTGACTGGCTGCCTATAGCAGTCTCTCTCTCGGTCTCTCTCTCCTGCTCCCTCCTTCCCTCACGCCAACTCTGATCTTAGCAGCTGCTAAACACCAACATCAGAACTTATCTGATTGGAGGGGGGCAGTCAGCTGACACCTCCCTCTCTTGTTCCCCTTCTCGC
Source organism: Salvelinus alpinus (assembly GCF_045679555.1). NCBI lineage: Eukaryota > Metazoa > Chordata > Actinopteri > Salmoniformes > Salmonidae > Salvelinus > Salvelinus alpinus. The sequence continues at coordinate 13,464,389 of NC_092109.1, forward strand.
CCCTCTGTAACTTCAGGACAGTGTGTGTGTGTGTGTGTGTGTGTGTGTGTGTGTGTGTGTGTGTGTGTGTGTGTGTGTGTGTGTGTGTGTGTGTGTGTGTGTGTGTGAGAGAAAGAGACAGAGAGAAGCAGTGTGAGTGAATATGAATAAGTGTGTGGGGGAGAGGGAGTGTGTGTGAATGTGAGTGAGTCAGTACGTGAGAGAGAGGGAGGGGGAGAGAAGGGAAGAGAGAGAGAGGGAGCAAGGGAGGCAGGACTAATTCAGCATTGGGACTGAGGGGCGACTGGGTGCCCTAGCTGTGCCTCAGTCATTTCCACCCGAGCGGAGCAGCCACGTTTTTGTGGCGCCCTAAGTCACCATGAAACGTAAGTAGAGGATATCCTGCCCCGAATTGCTCTCCTCCTCTCTATTCAAACAATACAGTTGGCATCCTGTCCTGACCGCCTGTCCATCGGCAGAGAGCAGCCAGGGCTAAACGCTAAGTGGCCTCTACTGTTCAACGGCTTTTAAATGAGTAATTATTCCTCCAGTTTTTCTCTCCTGGGCAAAATATATCTGAAGGTCATAGAGAGAAAGATGGAAGGAAAAAGAGAGAGAGAGAGAGAGAGAGATGGAGATTGAGAGAAAGAGAGGGGGACAGAGGGTGATGGGGAGAGAGAGAAAGGGAGAGAGCGAGAGGGGGGGGTGTAGAAGAGAGATAGGGGACAAGAAGGTGGGGTGAGCAAGAAAGTGTAAAAAAAAAAAGGAGAGATTTACAATAATAGTGGTGAGGCACTGCTGCTACAGCTGCCCCAGGACTCCGTCCCTCATAGTGATATAATACTGCAGGTGGCTATTGTGGGGCTTTCCTCCAAAACAACAGCACTGATTATTACCGTGCTGCTATCAACAACAACTCCACTGCTTCAGTCAACTCCTCTACAACCAGTTGTAAGCAGCACATACTGTAAGTGCATTTCCACTGTCAATTTCCAGTGATTTCATGCATTTCCGTCTTCTCTTTGCTGGCTGTCTCTGTTATAAGTTATATAAACTCCTAGGTACTCAGCAAGTAACCGACCGAGCCTCTTCTCCAATGCTATACCTCGCCGCCGTCGCAACACCACAGTCGCCCCGCTCTGAATTATTAGCATTTAGATCAATAGGTTGGTTTACGATTGCCATCATGCCAATTCCATCCGGCAATTTCACAGTTTCAGTCCTGTGTTTTTTTGTTTTTGCTTCTCCACCTCTCTTCTCTCTCTCCCCCCCTTCCTCATTTCCATTTGCTGTGACTCTACTCTGTGAATATTAAGTAGCACCCCATACACTCTCCCAGTCTCCAACCAAGCTGAAATTATTTATGTTATTGAGCATGGATGAGTGATGGCTAGTTGGCTACCTATGGCTGAGGAGAGAGAAAAAAAATAGTGTGAAAGGTCAGACAGGTGACTGCCATGTAAACTTTCCCTTTCTCTGACTGTCTGTTGAACAGAGCAGTGTTTCACTGAAGCTGGATGGCCAGTAATTTGTGCTGTCGCTGATGAGGAACAGAGAATTGAAAAGGGCAGCCGGCACTGGAGTAATCTGACCTGTTTTTATATTCATTCTTAAACCGTTCAAACCTCCACAGAAGGTGGATTCAAATGCAATTGTCTGGAAATTACTTAATTGACAAAAACGCAAAAGGCTACAGCGGAAGCAACAACTAACTTCCCGGCCACTCAGAGGACCCATATAATAAATCAGCCAGAGTAGAGCCCTATGGGGGGAAGTGAGCATGGCGGGCATTGTGTGGGGATGCCACTGCCACTGGCTCTGGGAGAAATGGGCCCTTGGCCACAGGCTTACCTCAACAGGAAGTCCTTGGGAGTTTCTGTATCTCATTTCCTCCTGGCAGGTGGGCAGCTAAGCCCGTTTCCTCGAGCGGCGAGGAGGCGAGAACGTAGAAAAGTGGAGAAGGGAGAGGAGAGGGGTTTTGGTGGGAGTACACCCTTAGAGCCAGCAGTGAGAACTGATTGAGCGACCCAAGGCCTGTGTTACCCCTCTGCCCTGCCTGGATTTATCGCAGCGAGAGGAGGCCTGTCGATCTAAGCTAAGGCAGGAGGAGGGCCATGGCCTGTGGAGAAGGAGAGAGGAGTATAGCGAGAGTGGGAGAAGGAGACCCTAATACAGATCATTTACAGTGAAAGCTTAGCCGGACATTATCTGTGTATACATCCAGGCCTTTGGGGTCAATTCCTCAGTGGGAAAGAAAAGCAGACTTTATGACCTTAAAGAACCAATCCCTCACAATGGAACCAATCCCTCACAATGGAACCAATCCCTCACCAATCCCTCCAATAACACCTGGGGGATCCTCTGGATCCTGGACTTCCTGACAGGTCGCCCCCAGGTGGTAAGGATAGGCAACACCACATCTGCCACGCTGATCCTCAACACCGGGACCCCTCAGGGGTGCGTGCTTAGTCCCCTCCTGTATTCCCTGTTCACTCATGACTGCACGGCCAAGCATGACTCCAACACCAACGATGAGACAGCCTATAGGGAGGAGGTCATAAACCTGGAAGTGTGGTGCCAGGACAACAACCTCTCCCTCAACGTGATCAAGACAAAGGAGATGATAGTGGACTACAGGAAAAGGAGGGCCAAGCACTCTCCCATTCTCATCGACGGGGCTGTATTGGAGCAGGTTGAGAGCTTCAAGTTCCTTGGTGTCCACATCACCAAACTATCATGGTCCAAACACACCAAGACAGTCATGAAGAGGGCATGACAAAGCCTATTCCCCCTTAGGAGACTGAAAAGATTTGGCATGGGTACTCTGTTCCTAAAAAGGTTCTACAGCTGCACCATCGAGAGCATCCTGACTGGTTGCATCACCGCCGGGTATGGCAACTGCTCGGACTCCGACCGCAAGGCACTACAGAGGGTGGTGCGTACGGCACAGTCCATCACTTGTCCAGGATGGCAGGAAGCTTGGCGCCTCTATACAAGGCGGTGTCAGAGGAAGGCCCTAAAAATTGCTAAAGATTACAGTCAACCTAGTCATAGACTGTTCTCTCTGCTACCGCATAGCAAGCGGTACCGGAGCGCCAAGTCTAGGTCCAAAAGGCTTCTTAACAGCTTTTACTCCCAAGCCATAAGACTGCTGAACTAAATCAGCTAATCAAATGGTTGCCTGGACTATTTGCATTGACCACCCCCCCCCCTTTTTTTCTTTCTTAACACAACTCAGTTTATTTATGCATAGTCACTTTATCCATACCTACATGTACGTATTACCTCAACTAGCCTATGCCCCCGCACATTGACTCGGTACTGTTACCCAGCCTCATTATTTTATTGTTGCTCTTATTTTTTTACTTTAGTTAATATAGTAATTACTTTTCTTAACTCTTATTTTTCTTAAAACTGTATTGTGGGTTAAGGGCTTGTAAGTAAGCATTTCACGGTAAGGTCTATCTATACCTGTTGTATTCGGTGCATGTAACAAATACAAATAGATTTGATTTGAATATGAAAGACGCAAGAAAGTGAAATGCATTTGCATTCATCTACAGTAGAGGTTGCTTTGCAGGTGCGTCCGAGATGTTCAAGAAATAATTGTTAAGATGAAATAAAACTCCCACACTGTGCTTGGAAAGTATTGTTTGTTAATTGTGATTTCATTTTGGGCTTTTTTTATATATATTTTTTTTAACAATACAAAACATACACATACAAATGACAACATCACACAAACATCAACCCTGCCCAGACCCACATGCTCACACCCCCATCTCCAGCTCCTGCATCAGCTCCTGTTCCCTCTGCTACCGCACGGCAAGTGGTACCGGAGCGCCAAGTCTAGGTCCAAGAAGCTTCTAAACAGCTTCTACCCCCAAGCCATAAGACTCCTGAAAAGCTAATCAAATGGCTACCCAGACTATTTGCACCCCCTACACTGCTGCTACTCTCTTATCATCTATGCATAGCCACTTTAATAACCCTACCTACATGTACATAATTACCTCAACTACCTCAAGTCTGGTGCCCCCACACATTGACTCTGAACCGGTACCCCTTATATATATCCCCACTATTGTTATTTACTGCTGCTCTTAATTATTTGGTTTTTTTTATCTATCAATTTTTGGGGGGTATTTTCTTAACTGCATTGTTGGTTAAGGACCTGTAAGTAATCATTTCACTGTAAGGGATACATACACCTGTTGTATTCAGCGCATGTGACAAATACAATTTGATTTGATTCTCTGCCACATGGCCTCAAACAGCACCGTTTTGTCCATTGCCAATGCACTTTCAACATTTAGATAATAAACCATTTGACCTTGCCATTGTGTTAACGGCGGAGGATTGGTTGATTTCCAGTTTTTAAAGTATACTTTTTTTTTTTGACGATTGACGAGAAAAGTATTGTCCAACCCAAACCTGAGTTTTATTTGTCCATATTGAGTTTTAGTGCAGAGTATACTTTTTTAAAGAATGTCTTTGTGGGGTAATTGTTATTACAGAGAATAAGTATAACAACTTTAGCAGCCATGCCATTCTGAAGAGGTTAATTCTACCTGTTACATTTATGGTAATATTGTTCCATTTAATTAGGTCTGCTTTCATACTGTTGAGTAATCGGATAAAGTTATCTTTACATATTCCTTTTTTGTTGTCACTTAAGCATCCTGAGTATGATCTTTTTTGTAGTACACTTAAAGGATTGCTGTAGATCATGAGTTATTATTTTTCTTTTTACTAAGATTTTATACTTCTGTTTTTTTTTTTTTTTTTGCAGTGGGGGTTTTCAATATTGGTCAGGTATATCAGGAGATCTGCAAACAATGACACCCGTTACGTTTGGGTCCTGACTAATTCTTTCTGCAAGAGGTTCAATTGCCAGTGCAAATAGGAGGCGGGAGAGAGGACATTCCAAACTTGTGCCCCTTTCTTTAGGAAATGTATATAATATTTGTATAAAAAGTATTATTTCCTGTTTTCGTGCTGCTGTTTAATTTGGATTTATATTTTTAATTAAGCTTTTCAAATTGTCATTATTCCTGTTGTTGTTTCTAATTAACGCATGTGTATTTGTATATTTTACGATTATAACTGATTTGGCGGGTATTCGTTTTGTGAGGGCTGTGAGATGTTTACCAGGTTAATTCCGGCATTTATTTTGCATTTCAGTCTTTTGACCTTCATTAGAGTATTGAAAGGCCAAGACGTCAGCTTAATAAACATGTTTCTTCTAATTTTAACAATGTGGTACACAAACATATTCACACAAAGCACCTCAAGGTTGAAATAAATCATAGACAACAACTTCTTGTTCTGTATTACGTTTTCTGGCTAAAAGTACATCGGTTGGTGTCAGAAGTTGAAACCAGGAGGTCTATGTTATGTTCTTTGATAAATGCATTCACATATGAAACAGACTGTCAGTTTGAGTCCGCCAGGGAATCCTCCAGGAGTCACCTACAGACTGCGATGCCCGTCTTTTCATTTCATATTCTTTCACAAAGGGAAACAATGTCACATTGTGGCTTAATATTATATTAGAATCCCTAAACAGAGAAATGTCATACCCAGCAGTTTGACAGGAATCTGATCTCAACTGCAGCCACTTCATCAAGACTGACAGTTTTTCATTTACACCGCGCCTCTGTGCATGTGTGCGCACACAGTAACATGTCACATCATAGTAATGCATCTAAGATTACTGGATATGTGAGATCATTGGCTTGATACGACCTTGGAAGGTGATCTTGAGAATAGGACTAAAAGGACATGGAAGGATATATGTATACAAGCATTCAAAAACACACAGGTAGCTGCACTCGACGTGAATATGAACATGGTTCATAGTGCTTACTTTTACTGTAGAGGAACTATTAAAAAAAACACGCTAGTACTGTGTTCCTTCACATTGGCATTATTCCTCGCTGTCTGGCTAAAAGTGAGTACAGTTGGTGTCAGAAGTGGGAACCAGTATAACGGAAAGCATGTACACAAACACTAAAAAAAAGCACACCTTGGACTCTCCTGCCGTCCAATCTGTCTAACCTCAGCACTGACATCACCTCTGCAGACCCAATGCAGCTGAAACGAGAGAAACGCTATCTCCAAAGGACATCAGTGACTACAATAAAGAAGGGGAATTCGAGTCCACAAAGCCACAACATCAGGATTATGACAATCTTACAATCAGGCCAGGACAAACGTATTGATTTCCTGTCAAACCTAATCATAGTCAAAAGAGATGTGCCATGCGAAAAGGGAAAGAGACCCGCACACCCGGGGGGTATGACAGAAAAGCGTGAAGGAGGAGAAAAGAGAGAAAGCAATAACAGCCGACCTGCAAGGCAGGGAGCATGGCATGGTTGATAGAGGGAGATAAGTCGTTGCGCTGGCACTGGGGGGGTGGAAGGTGATGAGGATGGGCCAGACTTTGAGAGTAGGGGCCAAAATTCTAGTGTGGCTTTAAGAACATGAAGACTTAGGCTGCGTTTAGACAGGCAGCCCAATTCTGATATTATTTTCACTGATTGGTCTTTTGACCAATTAGATCAGCTCTGCAAAAGATCTGATGTAAAAAGATCCGATGGGATTGGTCAAAATCAAAAGCCTTTCAGTCTGACGTCCCCAGACAACAATCGAGAAGGAATATAACCTATTGAAAGCCAATACCACGCACCACTGATTATTCAACTAGTGAATAACAAGGAAGCACTGTGGATAGAATGCATAAAAATGATTGCGTTAATTGCCATATTTCGCGGTAAGCTCTGGAATATTTTACAGAATTGATGCAAAATCCAGCTCTTGGTAGGAAATCTGCCTTGTAATGAATAACAACCAGATTCCACTGGGAAACAGATGTTTGAATACAAAACGTAGAGGATAGCTTGAGGAATTGCCTTCTAACATCATTGCTGTACAATAACAATAGTGAGAGTAGGGAAAATGTTAATTATTCAGCACAAATCATCATCATTATCACACATTCCAATAATCTCCCAAACGGAATCAAAACAGACCAAGTCAACCTCCTCCTAAAACACGAATAAGTTATGCTTTTGACGTCTCTCAATCTGCTCACATTACATTGTCTCTCACACCAAAATGCTGCCAGACACCTTGCTGAACTTCTCAAATTAGAACTTAGCACTTCAAACTCCAATGACCCTTTCGAGAAGTATTTGTGTGTGTTCTAATGATTCTGATCATTTATATTCTCCTCTGAATATTCATATTTCAGCACGAGATCCATGGGCCAAAGCACTTTATAAAGATAGACATTAGATACATCATATACGGCTCAGAGATGGGCAGCCCTAACAGGATCTACCAATAGAATGGAATAGGATTATGAGAAGGATGTTGTGTTTTCATATATAAAAATTGTGCAACAAAATAGTCCCTGGGGCTAGACAGTCCGATGCTGCAGTGACATTTTAATTTGATGGAACAAAGCCATCTCAACTTTAGCAAGACAACCGCGGGTCACATGGTGTCAGCGATTGTGATAGCTAACAGATACATCCTGCTGTCACAGGGACACGCATGATTTAGGTTCATTCTGGAGGGACGATGGCATAAACTCATCCAAATGAATTGAGAGGAATTACCTTGTGTGTTCAGTCAGTGCAGAACGATCTGTATCAGTTACTTTTCGTACCATATGGGTGAGTTTGGGTGAAGCCCTAGCTGTCATTCAAGTCCCCAAAACTCAAGATGCCTTCCATCTGGGAACGCACATTCTAATCTACCTCGTACTGATCCAGGTAAATCCTTGAGCACATATTTTATATCCCAAAAATAACCTGGTTAATAACATTTCTTACTTTTCCAATTTTGTGATCTGGAATTCTGTAGCAATGATCCACAATCATCTGCCCCCCCAAGAAATCCACCTCTGGTGCAGCAAGTTGTGCATGGTCCCTGACAAACAAAGACCAACCAAAGAAACAAAAACAAAGAAACCGTCCCTAGCAACAAACCAACAGTAGCGTATACAGAGCCTAGCAACTGTTATGTTTGTCTCTCTCAATATACTGTAGACTGTTTTCCCAAGGTCAAATATGTACCACAACTCTAGAAATGGTGTTCCCCTGAAAATGTTCAAATACACCACTATCCGCTCCAAAATATGCTATTAGGATGTGGTCATGCGTCAGCGAGTCGACGTATGTCCACGCCCGACTGTGCGTAAGCGGTGGCGAGCAGCATTGAATTTCTTCAGGGAGGCTAGGTAGACATGGAGGCATTTCCAACAGACCGAAAAAGGATCAACGTTACAATCCGTCGTGCCGTGGACTGATACCAAGCTACACACAAATCAGACAACACACACAAATACTCACACAAACATATAAAGATGCCCACGTAAACATGTGCATACACACACATATACTCTCACATGCCTGCACAAACACAAACATATACTCTCACATGCCTGCACAAACACACAGAAAATGTGCAACCCATGAGAGACAATAGATGAAAATGCGGCGCCTCTCTCGGCCCAGTGTAATGACTGTTTGTGCTGCATTGACCCTGGCCTCTGCAATAATTAATTTCAATCAGCCCTCGCTATATGGGGTCTAGGCTCCTGTTACAGGGTCTGAGGAGAATCTAATAAGATGTGGCAGTCTACAAAGAGGCTCTCCACCCACCTCTTCACACTCACCTTAGGGGATGAGGGCCTGACCTTATGGGGACTTTCTGAAGACCAGACGTTATGGGGACCTGATAATACAGGGTTCAGACTTTCTGGGGACTAGACTTTATATATATTTTTTTACTTAACCTTTATTTAACTAGGCAAGTCAGTTAAGAACAAATTCTTATTTACAATGACGGCCTACCCCGGCCAAACCCTAACCCGGATGACGCTGTGCAAATTGGGAATGGGAATCGCAATTCCGGCCGGTTGTGATACAGCCTGGAATCGAACCAGGGTCTGTACTGATGCTTCTGGTACTGAGATGCAGTGCCTTAGACCACTGCGCCACTCAGGAGCCCCTGATAATATGGGGTTTAGTCTTTCTGGGGATATGAAAATATGGTGATCTGACTGTATGGGGACAAAACACATTGGGAACCAACTAGAGATCGACAGATTATGATTTTTCAACGCCGATACCGATTATTGGAGGGCCCAAAAAAATCCGGAAACTATCATCTCGAAAACAAGACGTTTATTCTTTCAGTGAAATACGGAACAATTCCGTATTTTATCTAACGGGTGGCATCCATAAGTCTAAATATTCCTGTTACATTGCACAACCTTCAATGTTATGTCATAATTACGTAAAATTCTGGCAAATTAGGCGCCCCAAACTGTTGCATATACACTGACTGCGTGCAATGAACGCAAGAGAAGTGACACAATTTCACCTGGTTAATATTGCCTGCTAACCTGGATTTATTTTAGCTAAATATGCAGGTTTAAAAATATATACTTCTGTGTATTGATTTTAAGGCATTGATGTTTATGGTTAGGTACACATTGGAGCAACGATACGCACCGCATCGATTATATGCAACGCATGACACGCTAGATAAACTAGTAATATCATCAACCATGTGTAGTTAACTAGTGATTACGATTGATTGATTGTTTTTTATAAGATAAGTTTAATGCTAGCTAGCAACTTACCTTGGCTTCTACTGCATTCGCGTAACAGGCAGGCTCCTCATGGAGTGCAATGTAATCAGGTGGTTAGAGCGTTGGACTAGTTAACTGTAAGGTTGCAAGATTGAATCCCCCAAGCTGACAAGGTAAAAATCTGTCGTTCTGCCCCTGAACAAGGCAGTTAACCCACTGTTCCTAGGCCGTCATTGAAAATAAGAATGTGTTCTTAACTGACTTGCCTAGTTAAATAAAGATTAAATAAAGGTGTAAAAAAAATATATTAATAATAGGCCAAATCGGTGTCCAAAAATACAGATTTCCAATTGTTATGAAAACTTGAAATCGGCCCTAATTAATCAGCCATTCCGATTAATCGGTCGACCTCTAGACCCAACACTAACACACCTGATCGACTGATGATTAAGCCGTTGGGTCCCAGTAACCAGGATTGGGAAACTATATTATGAGGGCCAAACATTCCGATCTGAAATGAAGACCTCACTCTGATCTTATGGAGTCCATGTCTTTGGTTAAAGTCCTGTTGAACTTTTACTCAATATCATCATTTTTGTCATTGATTGGAGATTGTGTCTGGGGCAAGGTAAGGCATGTGCAAAGGTTTTTAGTATGTCCCTGTGTCAAATACATTATCTCATCATATGTTGACATAAACAGCAGTGGGAAGAAAGGTCATTCCTAAAGATGAGGTATCCTGTGAGTATGATCATGAATATAAATACAAATATAGGGAAGTGTGAAAATCTCAAATACTCTATGAATACTCTTTCAATTCATATACATTGAGAATACTATATTTGTTTTTTTCCCCACAATACATTGTACATTGAAGAAGCACATTGATTCTGATTCACAAATACTAATGTGTCCACCCCACTGTAAGACAATGTGGATCAAACTCAAAACAGCACAGTGGCTCCCTCCAGTGTAGACAAATATTCAGCACGTTTAATATTGTCTCCGCTGTCTGTAATGCTGTACTGTAAATTGTTTTCGCTTACAGAAACATCCACACAGATTAGATAGGATTTGCTCAATCAAGCCTTCTCTGAATCTCCACGTCCAGATGACAGCAAATCTGATTACATGATTTGGGATTTGTAAAAAAAATATATATATAAAAAATAACGACTGAAAACTGTATTCCAAATGTCTGGTTTTCTCCCTTGTTTATGCACCTTGATTGGAAAGCAAGGTAGAGACAGTACACACCTTTTCATTTGTCCAGGTAAATAAACAGAAAAAGATAAAACCTCTGGACTGGAATGAGATCTCATAGATGGACATAATTGGCTTAGCTTCAACTTTCAATTACGTTTCACTCGTTTGAAATGGGATGGGACGATATAATTTCCCCATTAAAAGGAAATCTGGGCTTGCTATCGCTTTTGTTATCTGAAAGGATACAGGAGGGATGGGTGATGTCTGACTTAAAGGCTCTTTGATGCTCAAGGTCAAAGTGAGACTAGTCACTGGTGACAGACATCATTTCAGACTGAGGGATTAGACCATCTCTGCTCCAATCAAGATCTCAGACAGATCTCCATCACAGAATCATCTTATTTTTCTATTTTCCTGAAATCATCTTAGATTGCGTATTGTTTGTTTATAATCAAGGACCTGAACATTACGGCTCTGACGAAATATTAATCACTACTACTTTGAGATAAAGGTAAAATAAATGTTGTTTACCATTTTTACTGATTGACGTTTCTTTGCTGTGTATTCACTGTACTGTCATGAGGAATGTCTTGCTATGCAAAAAATATGGCTTAAAATATGGCAATAAATAGAAATGTCTGATTAATACGCCAATCAAATATCTGATTAACAATATTCTGGTCTCAACATCAAAGCAGGAGGGTACAAATAATGTGGTAGTGGAATCATGGGAGGTCATTAACAGGATGTACTTCTCACCAGACTAGAGGTGAGAGAGGGGGCTGACTTCCCCAAGGTGTTGGCACGCATCCGCACCAGGTTGGAGTTCTCCGAGGGGGTCTGCCATGCCTGGTGGGGGGACACATAGGGCAGCAGGTACTTTCCTATAGGACAAGACACAATGGTAGTTACATTATAGAGAGCAGATAATTTCCTGTACAAGACAAACAGTAGTTAAACTACAGACAGGCGTACAGGAGCAGGTACAGTAATATATGTATATTATGAGAAAAGTACAAATTAAAAGAGAAAAAGAAAGCTGTTGATATTGTGCTTTATCTTTATTTTAAATATTGACTGATTGACTGATTTTATTTTGGGTGTTAAAAAGACCAGGGATACATTCACGCCATGAGGATACCTATTGCCTACTCACACCATTTGCACAGATAAATGGATATCAATGCAAATTCATACCATAACAAATGACATCGAGTGCTACACAAAATTGAACTAATCCTGTCCTCCTCCTCTGCTTAGAGAAACAGAGCTGAAGCCCCTAAGACGGCATGGGCTCACACGGGGGGGTATAAGAGGCAGCAGTGAAAGTTAATACACTTATACGACCAGAGACACTACAGTACAGGGCATGTTGATGAGACGTTTCCTACGTTGAATCCTAAGATTAACAAGCTCTGAACAAATACATATTTTTCAGGGCAAATATTTCCCCAAGAGTTGTATCCCAGTAAAAGTTCGCTGCATGGTCATTCTGACCTCTGCATTGGGTGCATGCAGCATTTACGGTGATATGGCCTCCGCAGAAGTCAGGGCATTCATACTTCCTGCGCGTCGCCAAGCAGCGCAGAGCTGTTGTGAAGGAAGTTGTCAAGGAAGTCAGTTTGTGTTTATACAGGACCTCCCGCCCCCACCTACCGTCAACCAATCATATAAGTGCTGAGCTATAGGGAATCCTCTGCATTGTTACAACATTTGAAAGGAGCATGGCGATGCGGTACGGAGCTCAATTCGGCCTCTGCGTACCTCCGGCGCCACCGACCACATTTTCGGATTAAGCATGAATTTGCTCCAACAGTCTCTAGATGGCAGTAGGTCCACAGGTGCTACGATTACAATCAACCACATTTTTTTCAGTTATGAAATCGGCTATGCAATTTAGATCCCCAAAGTGGAGGTGTCATAATATCCATAAAACCTAGAGGTCAAACAAGGAAATGGTTCCAATAGTTTTTCCACACCATTCATTTTTGCCATAGGGAATTTTAGAAACATAAAATAAGGGCTGTGTTTCGTGTAGGATTACACTGGTGTGACGTTTTAATAACCTGTAAATCTCTCTCGGACAAGGTGACTTATCAATATAGTCGGCGATATTTACTTTCGAAAATGCTAATTAGCATCAAAGTAGACATCATGCAAGACTACAAATCCCTGCAAGCTGCTGCACGTCATCACTAGCTGACACTTTTGCAAACAGTTTTAAATTGTCTTGTGCAAACTTGCACAAGACAGTTCACAGAAATGTCAATTTAAAGAAATGTTGCCAATGGGTATTATGACTCAATGTGGTACTCTATAGAGCCCAAATAATGTTGTGTGTGTGCGTGCAGTCTGGATTATCGTGTCACATTGTGGCATTGAGGCTCCTAGCAGTAATTTAAAATATATATAATTCTCCCTAAAATCGTGTCACCCTCTTCTGATCATCCCTCTTATCCCCTCTAGACTTTCATGTGTGTGTATATATTTCCATTTCCTGTTGAAGGAAGCACGGCAAGTCAGCAGTCAATATGAGAGAATTAACTGCCTTGGCGGAGACGATGAGTGAAAAGGAGGAGCGGAGGAAGAGAGACATTCCTCTCACCTCGATATGACCTAATGTGTTTAGTAGCAAAAGTCTGGTCCTGAGGGGCTGCCGTGTCAGCTGGTTTTGGTCCTTGATCTTTCCTTTTGATCAGAGACTGATTGAGACCTTGGTACTATGGTGTGTGGACTCTGGTAAACCAATAACAGCTGATTAATCAAATGCCAGGGGGACAAGAATGTCAGCATGTCTCTCTGAACGGGAGTCTGTTGGATGACTGGTATGATGTAGTTGAGCGGCTTCACTGCAAGTGTATTGTATGTTTCAGATATTCAATTTTAAACAATGAAATAAGAATGTCAGCATGTGTTGCCTTCAAGGGACTGGAGTTCGATGAGACCTTGTGATTTGTAATGTACAGTGCCTTCAGAAAGTATTCGCACCCCTTGACTTTTTCCACATTTTGTTGTGTTTCAGCCTGAATTTAAAATTGATTAAATTGAGATTTGTTGTCACTGGCTTGCACACAATTCCCCATAATGTGGAATTATGTTTTTCTAAAGTTATACAAATTAATTACAAATGAAAAGCTGAAATGTTTTGAGTCGATAGGTATTCACAACCCCTTTGTTATGGCAAGCCTAAACAAGTTCAGGATTTATTTTTTTGCATAAGTCACATAAGTTGCATGGACTCACTCTGGTTGCAATAATAGTGTTTAATGTGTTTTTTTTAATATGACTACCTCATCTCTGTACACCACACATACAGATAATTGTAAGGTCCCTCAGCCGAGCAGTGCATTTCTAACACAGATTCTACCACAAAGACCAGGGAGGTTTTCCAATGTCTCACAAGGAAGGGCACCTATTGGTAGATGGGTAAAAAAAAAATATATATATATATATTTTTTAATATCCCTTTGAGCATGGTGAAGTTATTACACTGAACCAAAATATAAAACGCAACATGTAAAGTGTTGGTCCCATGTTTCATGAGCTGAAATAAAAGATCCCAGAAATGTTCCATACACACATAAAAATGTATTTCTCTCAAATTTTGAGTTCAAATCTGTTTACATCCCTATTAGTGAGCATTTCTCTTTTGCCAAGATAATCCATCCACCTGACAGGTGTGGCATATCAAGAAGCTAATCAGCATGATGATTACACAGGCGCACCTTATGCTGGGTACAATAAAAGGCCACTCTAAGATGTGCAGTTTTGTCACAACACGTTGTGAACAGAGTGCCCCATGGTAGCACTTGAGTTATAGTATGGACAGGCATAAAATACATACAATGAACACAATTGCCTTTTATCGATGGCAATTTGAATGCACAGAGATACACCGTGATGAGATCCTGAGGCCCATTGTCATGCCATTCATCCACCTCCATCCATCACCTCATGTTTCAGCATGATAATGCAAAGTCCCATGTCACAAGGACCTGTACACAATTCCAGGAAGCTGAAAATGTCCCAATTCTTCCATGGCCTGCATACTCACTAGACGTGTACGATGAATGGCACGACAACGGGACTCAAGATCTCATCACGGTATTGCTGTGCATTTAAATTGCCATTGATAAAATGCAAATTGTGTTCGTTGTCTGTAGCTTATGCCTGCCCATACCATAACCCCACCACCACCATGGGGCACTCAATGTTGACATCAGCAAACAGCTCGCCCACACGACGCCATACACGTGGTCTGCAGTTATGGGGCCGGTTGAACGTACTGCCAAATTCTTTAAAATGATGTTGGAGGTGACTTCCAGTTCCCGCCAACATCCAGCAACTTTGCACAGCCATTGAAGAGTGGGACAACATTCCACAGGCCACAATCAACAGCATGATCAACTCTATGTGACGGAGATGTGCTGCACTGCATGAGGCAAGAGGTCACACAAGATACTGACTGGTTTTCTGATCCATGCCCCTACTTAAAAAAAAAGAAGATATGTGACCAACAGATGCATAGCTGTATTCCCAGTCATGTGAAATCCATAGATGAGGGCCTAATGAATATATTTAAATTGACTGATTTCCTTTTATGAACTGTAACTCAGTAAAATCAATTAAATTGTTGCATGTTGCATTTATATTTTTTGTATTTACACTTTGGATGGTGTATCAATACACCCAGTCACTACAAAGATATAGGCGTACTTTCTAACAGAGTTGCCGGAGAGGAAGGACACCACTCAGGGATTTCACCATGAGGTCAATGGTGACTTTAAAACAGTTAGAGTTTAAAGGCTGTTATAGAGAACACTGAACATGGATCAACAACATTGTAGTTACTCCACAATACTAACGGAATTGAGTGTGAAAAGAAGGAAGCCTTTACAGAATAAAAATATTCCAAAAACATGCACCCTATTTGCAACAACGCACAAAAGTAATGCTGCAAAACATGTGGCAAAGCAATTCACTTTTTGTCCTGAACACAAAGTGTTGTGTTGCTTTAGAGTTGCCCCAAACATGTTACTGAGTACTACTCTCCATATTTTCAAGCATAGTGGTGGCTGCTTCATGTTATGGGTATGCTTGTAATCGTTAAGGACTGGTGAGTTTTTCAGGATGAAAAAAGAAACGCACAGGCCAAATCCTAGAGGAAAACCTGGTTCAGTCTGCTTTCCACTAGACACTGAGAGATTAATTCACCTTTCAGCAGGACATTAACCTAAAACACAAGGCCAAATCTACACTTGGAGTTGCTTACCAAGAAGATGGTGAATGTTGTAGAGTGGCCGAGTTACAGTTTTGACTTAAATCTGCTTGAAATCTATGGCAAGACATGAAAATGTTTGTCTACTAATGATCAACTAATTTGACAGAACTTGAAGAATAATGGGCAAATATTGTACAATCCAGGTGTGCAAAGCTCTTAAAGACTTACCCAGAAAGACTCACAGCTGTAATTGCTACCAAAAGGTGATTCTAACATGTATTGACTCAGGGATTTGAATACTTAAATTAAATGTGTATTTCATTTAAAAGAAAATTGCTAACATTTCTAAAAACATGTTTTCACTTTGTCATTATGGAGTTTTGTGTGTAGATGGGTGAGAATACAAATACATTTTGAATTCAGGCTGCAACAACAAAATGTGGAATAAGTCAAGGGGTATGAATACTTTCTGAAGGCACTGTATATGGGTGGCTGCAAAATGTACATGAATGGCTACAAACTGTACATGAATGGCTGCAAACTGTACATGAATGGCTGCAAAATGCACATGAATGGCTGCAAAATGCACATGAATGGCTGCAAAATGCACATGAACGTCTGCAAAATGTAGCCTATATGGGTGGCTGCAAAATGTACATGAACGGCTGCAAAATGTAGCCTATATGGGTGGCTGCAAAATGTAGCCTATATGGGTGGCTGCAAAATGCACATGAACGGCTGCAAAATGTAACCTATATGGGTGGCTGCAAAATGCACATGAACGGCTGCAAAATGTAGCCTATATGGGTGGCTGCAAAATGCACATGAACGGCTGCAAAATGTAGCCTATATGGGTGGCTGCAAAATGTACATGAACGGCTGCAAAATGTAGCCTATATGGGTGGCTGCAAAATGCACATGAACGGCTGCAAAATGTAGCCTATATGGGTGGCTGCAAAATGTAGCCTATATGGGTGGCTGCAAAATGCACATGAACGGCTGCAAAATGTAGCCTATATGGGTGGCTGCAAAATGTAGCCTATATGGGTGGCTGCAAAAGACAAATCAAAACATGCTCAACAAAGTTCCATGTCGCCCAACGTATAGTTCTGACCATTAGACCCAGACAGACAGCGATAGAGAGCATAGTCTTCTTTCACACTCACTGCATTAAAATTTTCTTGGTAAACACCTCACCTGATCTGCTCTAGTCTACAGCACTAGGAAGCCCAACATGAACAGACAGATCGCGCCAACTCAGACAGCTAACTAGCTATCAAGTCTGATTGTCCCTTTGAGTAGGATGCAAAATAAGACGGGTGAGACGATGAGTCTGATCACATTTGATATGCCTGGCAAACATGATGCACATGCTTTGACAAGTTAGAATTCAACAACTTACAGAAGCGCCTTTGTCTAATGTGGGATTTGCAATATGTGGCTGAGGAAGCAAATGTTCGGTTCTGTCTGCCACGCTGGCACTGCTGAAATTCTGCACTCAACAGCACTGTCAGGACAACTCTAAACTAATTGGGCGCGTGAAGTGGCGATGGAAAATGAGAGCAACAGACGAGTTCAAATAAAACGTCAAAAACAAGTACCAACACATCACGGAGAAGCTATTCAACACAAGTCAAGACCAACAAAGTAATACCATGGTGAGATGTAAAATGTTCTGTATGCCTATTGTATGTCTGCGTGCATGCGTTTGTGTGTGCGCACGTGACGTGGTTGTCCTATACTTCAGGCATCATCCTTTACACATTAACCAACCATTTAGCCTTTCCAATCTCTGTAAATAACCATATCTCCCATCTCCACCATCTCCCGATTTCTTCTCACATGTATGAGAGCCTGCCTGACTCATGGAAAGATGCTATTACACATGTATAATGCACAGGGACATTACACAAGCATGAGCCTTGCATTACCAAAACGTCCTGCCTTTCGATTGGGCCTTTCCTCATGCATTTCAAAGAGGCTGACGGAAATGTGATGTTGAAGAGGATTCTCACCCAACTCCATGTATGGTGACCTCCCAGCACAAAAGCACTTAACTTCAGGTAGGGTTAGGGGGGGTGGTAATTTCTCTGTTATTAAACCTAGGGAACATCACTTTGTGTGTGTGTGTGTGTGTGTGTGTGTGTGTGTGTGTGTGTGTGTGTGTGTGTGTGTGTGTGTGTGTGTGTGTGTGTGTGTGTGTGTGTGTGTGTCTTACAGTCACCAATTATTTCAGGTGGAAATATTTTCCCTTCTCCATCGATGCCTTTTCCCTCTGCAACAGTTATCTACCTCGTCACTTAGAAATAGGGCACACCTCAGTAAAAGACAACATCCTCTGCTTTTCTACCTGCATCCTGTTCAGTAGGGAAAAGTCGATTCACAACTTTTTGAAACTCAGAGGAACAACCTGAACTTGTACAATGAGAACAAAGATTTTTGTTTCCCCTTTTATGCTACAGTGTGCCCTCCTGAACATGACCCCGGTGTTCTACGACACGTCTCCTCCCCGTGGCATCCGGTGCCTTGCTGTAAGGCCTGGAGGGTCGGACGGTAAAACAGGATGACACACAGAGACAGGAAGGAAAACGATGATCCGGAGATGGTTTCCTCATCAGCACTCATCACACACCAGCCAGGAAAGGAAATCCCTAATTAGTGCCCCGGCCGGAGCACAGCTCCAGGTCACCCCTCACCACATTATTAAACTGGGTAAATCAAGATGTAGCCTAGGCCTATTCACAATACAGGTGAATGCATATTCAATAGGAGTGTGTGCATACATTGAGTAATTGAGCTATTTCATGGGGCAACATATGAAAAGCAATCTGTTTCCCTACCATTTGGGACTCATTTTATCGTACTGATCAACATTTGCATAGAAGAAGCAATCTTTTCTTTTATATAAGTGTGCACTGTCTCTTTAAGATCCATGACATCATTCACTAACAGTCAGTTCACGCTAAAGCAAATATGAAAATGATTGAGAGAGACCGGAGGCTGGGAGACGAAGTGAATGAATTACGTTTTTGGTGACAAACAGCTTTGAAATCAGCAACATTTTGCATTAAGGTTTGCATATGATCACAAACAAGGTACTAGGGTAGTGAATTGATGTTAGCTTCAGCTGTAAGCTAGCAAGGAAAGTTAGCCTACAAAGCTGGAAGCGACCGGTATCTCCTTACATTGTAAAGTGTTCTTGCCTGTAATGGACATTGTTTTGTGAACAATAATTAACACTTTCAACATTTCATGTTGCATTATTCAAGTGTGTTAACTTCTGTGCAGCATGAGTGGCGATGCAGCCCTGACTCCCAGTGAACGCAGTGGTTCCTCAGGACAGGCTAGAGCTAGGAATAAGTGGAGCAGGCACGATGCTCTCAAACTATAAGAGGTTAAATAACTATTTATTTTACCTTTATTTAACTAGGCAAGTCAGTTAAGAACAAATTCTTATTTTACAATGTCCGCCTACCCCGGCCAAACCCTCCCCTAACCCGGACGACGCTGGGCCAATTGTGCGCCGTCCTATGGGACTCCCGATCACGGCCGGTTGTGATACAAGCAGGGTCTGTAGTGACGCCTCTAGCACTGAGATGCAGTGCCTTAGACCGCTGCGCCACTCTCAATCAGTAGACAACCTGAGACACATTTGACATTAGTACTGGAAGTAAGAAAAATTATTGTACCAAACCGTTCATGTTCTCGTATCAAAAAAGTACAGAGGTTTTGGTATACCGTGGAACACTAGTGTGCGTGCATGCATATATATATATATATATATTATTGTGTTTCTGCATATGTGTGTGTTTGTGTGTACACTGTATGTGCACATGCAGGGCCAGGCCCTGTGGTTATTACCTTTGAGAGCGCTCCCTAGGCTCCCCCTACGGAGGTTCTTGCCGTCCTCACAGAGCGGTCTCTTGAATTTGAGGGCGAGGCCCAAGCCGTGGATGACCTCCGGGTTAGTGGACTTCCGGAAGGGCATGGACGGAGGGTACAGGATGTTATCCAACTGCAGGAGAGGAGGAAAGATGGTGGTTAAGTAAGGTCAATGGCTCCCAAATTGTGGATCAAGAACCACACTGGTGGGTTATGGCCAATTCATATTGAAGAACTTGGTCGTTTGGAAGCCACAGGGGTTAGGTGAACGGTGGTGGGGCTGAAGGCAGACGTTGGTGATTTTTTTAAACTTGGTTCTGTATCACTCAAGTCTGATTAGAGATCAATTGTGCGAGCAGCAAACCATACAGTACCTGTTAAGGTGCTGAATTATCATGCAAGCATACAACCCCACGACACAACGATGGTAGAGATTATGACTAACATCACAAATAGCCGCCCAGTGAGAGTACAACGTGAGTACAGTAGCTGCACTGTAAACAACTCTGTGCATGATCAAATCCTTGTGTACACAAACAATGTAACATGTGTTGCATCATCCTTGTAAAAAACAGAATATTACATTTTCAAAAGTCCGGGATCTGACTGGGCCACTCAAGGACATTTTAGAGACTTGTTCCGAAGCCACTCCTGTGTTGTCTTGGCTGTGTGCTTAGGGTCGTTGTCCTGTTGGAAGGTGAACCTTCACCCCAGTCTGAGGTCCTGAGCAGGTTTCCATCAAGGATCTATCTGTACAATGTGCGTTCATCTTTCCCTCGATCCTGACTAGTCTCCCAGTCCCTGCCGCTGAAAAACATCCTTACAGCATGATGCTGCCTCCACCATGCTTCACCGTAGGGATGATGCCAGGTTCCCTCCTGACGTGACACTTGGCATTCAGGTCAAAGAGCTCAATCTTGGTTTCATCAGACCAGAGAATCTGGTTTCTCATGGTCAGAGTCCTTTAAGTACCTTTTAGCAAACTCCAAGCGAGCTGTCATGTGACTTTTACTGAAGGGTAGGTTCCGTCAGGCCACTTTACCATAAAAGGCCTAATTGGTGGAGTGCTGCAGAGATGGTTGTCCTTCTGGAAGGTTCTCCCATCTCCAAAGAGGAACTCTGTCATCGGGTTCTTGGTCACCTCCCTGGTCAACGGCCTTCTCCCCAGATTGCTCAGATTGGCCGGGCGGCCAGCTCTAGGAAGGGTCTTGGTGGTTCCAAACTCCTATTTATGAACGATGGAAGCCACTGTGTTCTTGGGGACCTTCAATGCAGCAGAAATGTTTTGGTATCTTCCCCAAATCTGTGCCTCGACACAATCCTGTCTCCGAGTTCGACGGACAATTCCTTCGACCTCATGGCTTGGTTTTTGCTCTGACATGCACTGTCAACTGTGGGACCTTATATAGACAGGTGTGTGCCTTTCCAAATCATGTCCAATAAATTGACTTTACCACAGGTGGACTCCAATCAAGTTGTAGAAACATCAAGGATTATCAAAGGAAACAGGATGCACCAGAGCTCAAATTTGAGTCTCATAGAAAAGGGTCTGAATACTTATTTAAATAAGGTATCTGCTTTTTATTTTACTAAATTTGCAAACATTTTCTAAATACCTGTTCTCGCTTTGTCATTATGAAGTATTGTGTGTAGATTGATGAGGATTTTTAAAAATCCATTTTAGAATAAAACTAACGTAACGAAATGTGGGAAAAGGGGTCTGAATAATTTCCAAATGCACTGTAAGAGGGGAACGTAACTATATTCAAAATTCACAAGTTGATTTACAACCTGTTTAACACTTTCTCATGGTTGGTGTCTTGACAGATCTGTCCAAAATCATGTTAGATTAAGCATAACATTTCTGCCATTGCAGTTATGGCAGTGTAAGTTGTCGTTATATCATATATTAAGCATTAATCAGTTACATTAGACATTGAATGTGAACCCTGTATGAATCCTGGATCTTGCTGTCAGACAGTTTTTTGTATAGAGAAATTCAGTGTAACTACTTAACATTGTGTCTCCTTATGTTAGGTGGTGAAAACAGTTTTATTGGAACATACATCCCCAAAAATGTAAGCAATTGCAAAACATGTTGGTATCTCATTCATTACGCCGGTGAATCAATCAATAAGGGCTGACCCCAATTAGTCGACTGGTCGATTGTCGCCCAATAGCGTACGTTTTTGTTGTTATCGAGCAGTAGCAAATATATATACAGTATCAGTCAAAAGTTTGGGCACAAGTACTCATTCAAGGGGTTTTCTTTATTTTTACTATTTACTACCTTGTAGAATAATAGTGAAGACATCAAAACCATGAAATAACACATATGGAATCATGTAGTAAGCAAAAAAAGTGTTGAACAAATCAAAATAGATTTTATATTTGAGATTCTTCAAAGTATCTACCCTTTGTCTTGATGACAGCTTTGCACACTCTTGGCATTCTCTCAACACACTTCATAAGTTAGTCACCTGGAATGCATTTCAATTAAACAGGTGTGCCTAGTTAAAAGTTAATTTGTGGAATTTCTTTCCTTCTTAATGCATTTGAGCCAATCAGTTGTGTTGTGACAAGGCAATTTCTGTAACTTTTATTAGGATCCACATTAGCTAGCGTTATCTAATCTTCCTGGGGTCCAACACCAAATAACAAGACATTACAAACAACCACAATCAGGACTTCAAACATTCAACAAGTAGACAATACAGATAATTAAAATACCTGACAGGAAACACATTTAACATTCAGTTGATACTTTCTATTTCCTGTCCAGTCATATGGTCTAGCACATTAGATGTTATTTTATTTATTTCTTGAAGGTGGATTTACTTTTTGCCTGAGAAATTTGGATTGCTAAAAAGTTCCATTCAGCTATAGCTCTATATAAGACTGTAGATTTAAGGCGATTTGTCCTTGGCTTGTTTTAGCTGACCTGAATTTGCCTGTCTGGTTTGGTGGTTATGCGTGTTGCTAGTATGTGCTAATTAGACTGAAAAATACTTTATTACTGTATACTGTATTTTTCATAAATGTTTTATGATGAGTATTTATGTATTTCACGTTGCTCTCTGTAATTATTCTGGCTGTTTTGGTGCTATTTGTGATGGTGGCTGCAATGTAAAACTACGATTTATACCTCAAATATGCACATTTTCGAACAAAACATAAATGTATTGTATAACATGATGTTATAAGACTGTCATCTGATGAAGTTGTTCAAGGTTAGTGATTAATTTTATCTCTATTTGTGGGTTTTGTGAAAGCTACCTATGCGGTGGAAACATGGTGAAAACATGGCGTTGTGTGTTTGGCTATTGTGGTGAGCTAATAGAAATACATTTAAAAATCGGAAATGATGGCTGGATTCACAAGATGTTTATCTTTCATTTGCTGTATTGGACTTGTGATTTCATGAAATTATATGATATTTTACATTTAAGTCATTTAGCAGACGCTCTTATCCAGAGCGACTTACAAATTGATATCCCTGTCGCGTTAGGCTAGGCTATGCTAGTTAGCTTTTTCGATGAGGAGGATCCCGGATCCGGGAGGGAGACTCGCGAGAGGTTTTAACAAACTATAGTTTTGGCAAGTCGGTTAGGACATCTACTATGTGCATAACACATGTAATTCTTCCAACAATTGTTTACAGACAGATTATTTCACATATAATTCATTGTATCACAATTCCAGTGGGTCAGAAGTAGACATCCACCAAGTTGACTGCGCCTTTAACCTATTCTAGCCCAGGGGTTCCGCTAGCGGAACACCCACAACATTCCGCTGAAAAGGCAGCGCGCGAAATTCCAAAATATTTTTTTGAAATATGTAACTTTCACACATTAACAAGTCCAATACAGCAAATGAAAGATAAACATCTTGTTAATCTACCCATCGTGTCCGATTTTTTAAATGTTTTACAGCGTAAACACAACATATATTTATGTTAGATCACCACCAAATCCAAAAAACACACAGCCAATTTTCCCAGCCAAAGATAGTCACAAAAGCAGAAATAGAGATAAAATTAATCACTAACCTTTGATAATCTTCATCAGATGACACTCATAGGACATCATGTTACACAATACATTTATATTTTGTTCGATAATGTGCATATTTATATCTACAAATCTCGGTTTACATTGGCGCCATGTTCAGAAATGCCTCCAAAATATCCGGAGTAATTACAGAGAGCCACGTCAAATAACAGAAATACTCATCATAAACTTTGATGAAAGATACACGTTTTACATATAATTAAAGATACACTGGTTCTTAATGCAACCGCTGTGTCAGATTTTTTTTTAACTTTAGGAAAAAGCATACCATGCAATAATCTGAGACGGCGCTCAGAAAGAAACAACATTTCTCCGCCATGTTGGAGTCAACAGAAATACGAAATTACATCATAAATATTCCCTTACCTTTGATGATCTTTCATCAGAATGCAGTGCCAGGAATCCTAGTTCCACAATAAATCATTGTTTTGTTCTATAATGTCCATTACTAGTGTCCAATTAGCTACTTTTGCAGCACGTTTAGTTCACATGTCCAAACGCTGGCGCCGGTCCAGGCGAACTCAGACGAAAACTTCAAAAAGTTATATTCCAGGTCGAATAAACTGGTCAAATTAAGTAGACAATCAATCTTCAGGATGTTGTTATCATATATATCCAATAACATTCCAACCGGAGCATTTGTTTTTGTCTACAGAGTAATGGAACACATGGCCATATCATGACTAGCGAGCGTGACCAGGAACTAGCATTCTGCCAGACCACTGACTCAAATAGCTGCCATCCGGCCCCACATCACACTAGAGGCTTCATTCCACGTTCTACTGACTGTTGACATCTAGTGGAAGGCGTAGGAAGTGCGAACAGATCCATATCTTACTGGGATGTGAATAGACGATGAGTTTAACATCAACCAGCCCCAGAATTTCCACTTCCATATGAGTTATGTTATACTCACAGACATAATTCAAACAGTTTTAGAAGCTTCAGAGTTTTTTCTATCCAATAGTAATAATAATATGCATATATTAGCATCTGGGACAGAGTAGGAGGCAGTTCACTATGGGCACGCGATTCATCCAAAGTGAAAATGCTGCCCCCTATCCCCTATCCCTATTTTCCAGCTTGGAAAATTCCAGAAAATTATGTCATGGCTTTAGAAGCTTCTGATAGGCTAATTGACATTATTTGAGCCAATTGGAGATGTACCTATGGATGTATTTCAAGGCCTACCTTCAACCTCAGTGCCTCTTTGCTTGACATCATGGGAAAATGTAAAGAAATCAGCCAAGACCTCAAAAAAAAAAAAACTGTAGACCTCCACAACTCTGGTTCATCATTGGGAGCAATTCCCAAGCCCCTGAAGGTACCACACTCATCTGTACAAGCAAAACGTGCAAATCAATCCCAGAACAACAGCAAAGGACCGTGTGAAGATGCTGGAGGAAACAGGTACAAAATAATCTATATCCACAGTAAAATGAGTCCTATATCGACATAACCTGAAAGGCCGCTCAGCAAGGAAGAAGCCACTTCTCCAAAACCGCCAGAAAAAAGCCAGACTACGGATTGCAACTGCACATGGGGACAAAGATCGTACTTTTTGGAGAAATGTCCTCCGGTCTGATGAAACAAAAATAGAACTGTTTGGCCATAATGACCATTATTATGTTTGGAGGAAAAAGGGGGAGGCTTACAAGCCGAAGAACACCATCCCAACCGTGAAGCACGGGGGTGGCAACATCATGTTGTGGGGGTGCTTTGCTGCAGGAGAGACTGGTGCACTTCACAAAATAGATGGCATCATGAGGTAGGAAAATTATGTGGATATATTGAAGCAACATCTCAAGACATCAGTCAGGAAGTTAAAGCTTGGTCGCAAATGGTTCTTCCAAATGGACAATGACCCCAAGCATACTTCCAAAGTTGTGGCAAAATGGCTTAAGTCAAGGTATTGACAAATCCCTGACCTCAATCCTATAGAAAATGTGTGGGCAGAACTGAAAAAGCATGTGTGAGTAAGGAGGCCTACAAACCTGACTCAGTTACACCAGCTCTGTCAGGAGGAATGGGCCAAAATTCACCCAACTTACTGTGGGACGCTTGTGGAAGGCTACCCGAAACGTTTGACCCAAGATATACAATTTAAAAGGCAATGCTACCAAATACACTCAATTAGTATGTAAACTTCTGACCCACTGAGAATGTGATGAAAGAAATAAAAGCTGAAATAAATCACTCTACTATTATTCTGACATTTCACATTCTTAAAATAAAGTGGTGAGCCTAACTGACCTAAGACAGGGAATTTTTACTTGGATTACATGTCAGGAATTGTAAAAAACTGAGTTTAAATGTATTTGGCTAAGGTGTATGTAAACTTCCGACTTCAACTGTATGTAATCACGGCGTGCTTGATACTCTGGTGAGATGAAAGTTGACATGAGTGACTGAAAATGGGGTTTGAACGGGAGGGTCTTTATTGCTTACAGTTTTGTTTGGCCACCTACAAGAATGTGGCTGCAGTTGCTTATATCCTTGTCTTTAAAAACATCTAGAAAAAAGCAGTATGATGTCATCATTATTTATAGGGCCCATACTGCATTTCTTATGGTTACATCTCACAATGAATACTGATACGGTTTTATTCAATCCTTTGGCAAAAGTTAATGCTGAGGCAGAATTACACATTTCTAGCACTGTTTTGATTACATGATCATGCCAGACTGCCTAGACAGAGAGATAGACAGGATCACTCCACCTGTGCCAACCTGTTCTGGCAGATTAAGCCATACTTAAAATGTCGCAGTGGTGTTGACTTTGCTAGGGCACACACCATTTTTGACCTGGGTGCCAAAAGGAGAAAGTAGAGATCAACAAAGGAAGGTAAATGAAAAGTAAGATATCAAATGTGCGCACTTTGGCTGTTGACAATGTTATGTGGCTGTTTTCACACTCGTTAATTTGCTGAAGTTCCAACCAGTGTGTGACTATTTGTTACATTGTGGTTACCATGAAGAATGTAAAAGAATGAAATCAAACTCAAAATGAATTAAATCAGATGCGTGTCACAAGCTTGAAATTTTCCCAAACGCACGAACACTGTCGAGTACAAGCCTATTAAGGTTGATTAATTAGATGAATTATTATTGTATTTGATTATAATAACATAGGGTAAAGAAGTTGACACATAGCACCCTCTTGAACTGAACCATATTTTTCAGCATTCTAGAACACCGACTTTGTCAATTTGTTTAATTAGGAGGGTGAAATCTATTAAAAATGCATATTTTTAGAGTGTCTGCATTTTGAAAATGCAGACTTTTGAAAGCTAACACCACCCCAGTACTCAACACCACTATGCCATACTAAACAAGACTACTTAAATCAGCAGCAGGCAGGAATAGTGGGTTTTGAATTGAACGGATGGTGTATTTTCTGTGGCTTGGTTGACATTGGTCCTTCGCTGCTTTCAATGCGTTTAGTCTGACTAGGTGGAAAAGTTTTGAAAAAGTCACGCGATTCAATGAAAAGACCACTAAAAACGTTTCCGTCGACTTGTAGATTATCTCTGTATATTGTGATGTAGGCCTACGAAGTGCTTTGTTAATTTTCTGAAAGTGCATTCTTACTATTAACTTCTGCAGCAATGTTGTAAAAACACGAGGTATAGACCATTTGTTGTGTAGAAGAAAAATATCACATATTTGCGTGCGATCCCACCACTGTGAGAGTATTCAAATATCCCTTATTAATTTACTATTGATCATTAACCAAACTCGTTGTGATAAAAAGGCAGATAAGACTTAACACAGATGGACTTTAAAACAACCATAGTCAAATCAAATGAGGTCATGATTGGGCTGGGGCCAGACATTTTCCAGAAGTGCTGCTCCAGAGTACAGCTAAGTTCAATAAAAACAAATTGGGTCATATAACAAACAGAACTCATTTGGGAGGTTTATCATTCATAGTCTGACTTGACTGGATGAACTCCTACTTACAAAATAATAAAAATAGGACTGACGATAGCCAGGAGTTCCATATGCATATCCCTTTAAATAATTCCCCCTCATACTCATGTCTATGAAGAATTAATTTACCTCCTTATGAAGTCATATTACACATTATCCCAAAAATTATCTAGAGTGTGCGTTTGCAGGTTGCACTAACTAAGAAGACCCAAGAGAAAAGTCGAAACCCAATCAAGGATCAGCCAACCAATCTAATCTGTCAAACATGTACTACTCTGATATTCAGGTAGGGGCTTCAAAACGGTGTGGTTACAGTAAATTGCCTTCATGTCACTACTAGTCACCCTTTGGGTACAATTCTGACAAAACAACTCCAACAAACATTTTAAAGCCCACACTAAAAACAATGCATTAAAACCAAAGCAAAGCACAAAATAAAAAGGATTGTTGCTTATTGGGTAAGTCCAGGTTGTCCATCCGTTTCAGTCCGATTTCTTCCGTTTGGTGCATAATAAACACAACCCAGTTATTTTCTGTCCCAGCCTACCGAGAAGAATATCAGCAGGATTTGGGCCTATTTGTAGGGGCAGGTGTTCAAGGGAAATCAACAGAGATGAATGACAGTGATGTAACAGGGTGCTGTGTGGTGTAATTTAGAAGGAAAGACTGAGTTATAATCTGTCTCAGCACTGTAGTGACCTCTGTAAGCAGCTTAGGGACACACAAAAAAAATAAAAAAATAACCACTGGTAAACAGTCACCCTCCAGGTTGACAACTGTCAAAAGTCTGCCTGTCTGTCTTGGTCAGTAATATCAGACAAATTTGTTATTGAAGGACAGCCTGAATGACCCAATTTACTATAGGGAGTTGGTTCAAAGTAACCCTAAACTATGGTCTAGGGTGAAATATTTCCAAGCTCAGGATGACCTCAAAAACTACCGTTGGGTCTGTATATCAGCCTAAAAGAGGAACCAGGGCCAAACGGCTACAAATCTAGAAAGGAAAGCAGTCAGGGTAATGCTAACCATCTGCACGTCATAAAAATGGTGTCATACAGCAGTTGTGTTAAGGTGACACCTAGAAGGTAGTTAGTTACATCTATACAAAGTATTGTAAAGTCAACGGGTAATGGAAGTGTATAGTACTGGATGACAATCAAATGGACGAGTAAACGTGTTATTTACAGGGGGTTTCATATTTAAAAGATACAAAACAGTGGTCAACTGCTGCTACAGGAAGTCAACATTGTTAATTTGTTGACTTCCTGTAGCAAAAACAAAACAATTATTATTTTATTTTTTAAATCAATGTTTCTGCTATCCCTTGTCAGTATTCCTAGAAGGATTTAGGTTAAAAGTCCAAAAGCAAAATGGGATTTTGACACATCCCGAAGGATTGGCATCTGTACGACCCTTGACCTGCCAGCATCTGTACGACGCTTGATCTGCCATTGCTTTCCGTCAGCGCCCGGGTGCGATGTTGGAGAAATGTATCACCCAACATCCCTCAAGATTCTCATCCCCCATCCACACTCAGTGGACAGTACCAACATTCTTCTGTTACCACAGCAAAGAGCAGAAAGACACAGCTCCTTTCAATGATCAAGAGGTGTGACTAGAAGTTGGTGAACTGCTTGAGGAGGAGGCCAGCTCAGTTAACTAACTCTGTAGATGAGGTAGCCTATACGGCCAGATGGAACTTTGTAGCCTATATGGCCAGAAGGGAAATGTCTGCCTATATGACAGTGGGTGGATTGAATGAGGTCATTTCCATGTAAAAGGACTCATGAGCACCAACATGTGTAGTTCATTTGGGTGTCAAAGGAAAGCTAAGAGTTAATATTGTTGAGAAATTAAGGCATACATTTTTCCATCTCAAAAATGTAGAATAAGCAGTCTTTGATTTCCGGTCAAACAGACTGAAAAGGAGTCTTAGAAAACATCTACAAGAAACAGTCTTAACAGTAGAACCGCTGGACATTGATGGACCCCACTTCAAGCAATATTTATTTATTTATTTCTATTTCACCTTTATTTAACCAGGTAGGCTAGTTGAGAACAAGTTCTCATATACAACTGTGACATAGCCAAGATAAAGCAAAGGAGTGCAACACAACCAACAGTTACACATGGAATAAACAAACATAGAGTCAATAACACAATAGAAAAGTCTATATACAGTGTGTGCAAATGAGGTAAGATAAGGGAGGTAAGGCAATAAATAGGCCATAGTGGCAAAATAATTACAATTTAGCAATTAAACACTGGAGTGATAGATGCACATTCATCTTTTGCACAAGGAGAGATACTGGGGTATAAAGGAGCAACAACAACAAAAATAACAGTATGGGGATGCGGTAGTTGGATGGGCTATTTACAGATGGGCTATGTACAGGTGCAGTGATCTGTGAGCTGCTCTGACAGCTGGAGCTTAAAGTTAGAGTGGAAGATATGAGTCTCCAGCTTCAGTGACTTTTTGCAATTCGTTCTTGTCACTTGCAGGAGAGAACAGAAAGGAAAGGTGGCCAAAGGAGGAATTGGCTTTGGGGGTGACCAGTGAAATATACCTGCTGGAGCGCGTGCTACGGGTGGGTGCTGCTATGGTGACCAGTGAGCTGAGATAAGGTGGGGCTTTACATAGCAAAGACTTATAGATGACCTGGAGCCAGTGGGATTGGCGACGAAAATGAAGCGAGGGCCAGCCAACGAGCGCATACAGGTAGCAGTGGTGGGTAGTATATGGGGCTTTGGTGACAAAACAGATGGCACTGTGATAGACTGCATCCAATTTTCTGAGTAGAGTGTTGGAGGCTATTTTGTAAATGACATCGCCAAAGACAAGGATCGGTAGGATAGTCAGTTTTACGAGGGTATGTTTGGCAGCATGAGTGAAGGATGCTTTGTTGCGAAATAGAAATAGGAATATAAATTTTGGATTGGAGATGCTTAATGGGAGTCTGGAAGGAGAGTTTAGTCTAACCAGACACCTAAGTATTTGTAGTTGTCCACATATTCTAAGTCAGAACCGTCCAGAGTAGTGATGCTGGACGGGCGGGCAGGTGCGGGCAGCGATCGGTTGAAGAGCATGCATTTAGTTTTACTTGCATTCAAGAGCAGTTGGAGGCCACGGAAGGAGAGTTGTATGTAATTGAAGCTCATCTGGAGGTTAGTTAACACAGTGTCCAAAGGGCCAGAAGTATACAGAATAGTGTCGTCTGCGTAGAGGTGGATCAGAGAATCATCAGTAGCAAGTGCGACATCATTGATCTATATACAGCGAAAAGAGCCGGCCCGAGAATTGAACCCTGTGGCACCCCCATAGACTGCCAGAGGTCCGGACAACAGGCCCTCCGATTTGACACACTGAACTCTGAGAAATAGTTGGTGAACCAGGCGAGGCAGTCATTTGAGAAACCAAGGCTGTTGAGTCTGCCGATAAGAATGTGGTGATTGACAGAGTCGAAAGCCTTGGCCAGGTCGATGAATACAGCTTCACAGTATTGTCTCTCATCGATGGCGGTTATGATATCGTTTAGGACCTTGAGCGTGGCTGAGGTGCACCCATGACCAGCTCTGAAACCAGATTGCATAGCGGAGAAGGTACGGTGGGATTCGAAATGGTCGGTGATCTGTTTGTTAACTTGGCTTTCGAAGACCTTAGAAAAGGCAGGGTAGGATAGATATAGGTCTGTAGCAGTTTGGGTCTAGAGTGTCTCCCCCTTTGAAGAGGGGGATGACCACGGCAGCTTTCCAATCTTTGGGGATCTCAGACGATATGAAAGAGAGGTTGAACAGGCTAGTAATAGGGGTTGCAACAATTGCGGCGGATCATTTTAGAAAGAGAGGGTCCAGATTGTCTAGCTCGGCTGATTTGTAGGGGTCCAGATTTTGCAGCTCTTTCAGAACATTGGCTATCTGGATTTGGGTGAAGAATAAATGGTGGAGGCTTGGGCAAGTTGCTGAGGGGGGGGGGGGGTGCAGGGCTGTTGACCGGGGTGGGGGTGGCCAGGTAGAAAGGATGGCCAGCCGTAGAAAAATGCTTATTGAAATTCTCAATTATCGTGGATTTATCGGTGGTGACAGTGTTTCCTAGCCTCAGTGCAGTGGGCAGCTGGGAGGAGGTGCTCTTATTCTCCATGGACTTTACAGTGTCCCAGAACTTTTGGAAATTTGTGCTACAGGATGCAAATTTCTGTTTGAAAAAGCTAGCCTTTGCTTTCCTAACTGCCTGTGTATATTGGTTCCTAACTTCCCTGAAAAGTTGCATATCACGGGGGCTGTTCAATGCTAATGCAGTACGCCACAGGATGTTTTGTGCTGGTCAAGGGCAGTCAGGTCTGGAGTGAACCAATGGCTATATCTGTTCCTGGTTCTACATTTTTTGAATGGGGCATGCTTATTTAAGATGGTGAGGAAAGAACTTTTAAATAATAACCAGGCATCCTCTACTGACGGAATGAGGTCAATATCCTAATGAGCCATAATGAGCAGTAATTCTGAATGCAACATTCTAACAGTATTTTTAATATATTTCATATTTGCTATAGCAAAAATTATTTGCTTGCGTTTATGAAGGCTTTGGGTAACAGAATATGATTTGTATTTTATTTCAAATAACACAATTGCATTTTCATTTGTTTATATGTTACGACTATGAAACAAAGCATATGCGTTGGAACATGGTAACAGCTTAGGTTTATAACAAAAAATGTAAAATACCGCAACCACCAAGAAGCATGGTCAGAAGACATGCTGTCAAATTATGAAAACATCAGTAACAACACTATAAGCGCCAAGTGGCCTTGATAGTGAAACTCAGCACAAAAGCAATAATGGCATAGTAATGAATATAAGTGTCGATATGACATCAGTCAAGAATAGTAAATTATTGCCAGCTCGTGCTTGTGTGACTTCAAGCAATGTCATCAGTTGGATTTCATTTAGTTGTCATCCCGTGCCGAACAGTTGACACAATTTTCGGAACTTTCACTTGCTTGAGACACTGACATACCTTCGTTTGGGTGTAGTGTGTAATAGTATAGGGTACTCTTGATTGTGTCTAGTTGTCTTGTCATTCTTCAGCACAGTTGTGGAGTACAACGGCTGTGCAGGTGCCTTATTTTGAGCAGAGGAAGGGAGCTCCCGTCTCACTTTGTTCATGGTGCCGTCCAGACTTGTTTTCTTTGCAAGCAACTTGTTCGCCAATGACAGTGACGTGAATAAATTGTCCATGGTGACATTGCACTCATTGCCTACGTAAGGGTCCACGAGCCTAATCACCTCATTCTCCGACACTCTCGCCTGCTGCCCGATGTGGATATTTTCCCAGAGATTGAAAGCCATTCAGCATGGACAATGAAGCACGCTCTTGCTGTCTAGGCTACTCCAAGTAGCCAGAGTAGACTGATACGACTCCTTTGACTCCGTGAACTGATAGGGTACATACCATTTTAATATTAGGCCTATAATTAGAATATATCAATACAATAGAATGACCCACCCTGTTCTATAATCAGGCTTCTTTCGCTCCACCTCGCTCATCAACTCACCCATTCTTCCCATCATACCCTACTTAATTTAATATCAGATGGTCACTGCACTGTCAAATGTCGGAAGAAGGAGTGGAGAAGTCCCTACTGTTGGGAGAAGGGGCAATGTGGGAAACATTTTTTTTTTAATTACATGCCCTCCTAAAACGGGTTAGTTATGTTTGTGACAATACGATTCTAACAACGGCAGTGTGTTATGCAGACTTATTTCGTAAACGTCAAGGACGGAGGGGGGCAAGAGTAAAAAAGAAAATGGCAGAGAAATAAAAAATCATGAGTCACAATTTCTGCTTTAGCGGTTCTAGTGTTAAAAGGTATTAGAAAAACAAAAGTAAAGACCCCTGCCAACTAATATCAACACACACAGTTGAAGTCGGAAGTTTACATACACTTAGGTTGGAGTCATTAAAACTAATTTTTCAACCACTCCACAAATTTCTTGTTAACAAACTATAGTTTTGGCAAGTCGGTTAGGACACCTATTTTGTGCATGACACAAGGTATTTTTCCAACAATTGTTTAAAGACAGATTATTTCACATATAATTAAATCATATCACAATTCCAGTGGGTCAGAAGTTTACATACACTAAGTTGACTGGGCCTTTTGAACGGCTTGGAAATTACCCAAAAATGAAGTCATGGTTTAGAAGCTTCTGATAGGCTAAATGACATAATTTGAGTACACCTGTGGATGTATGTCAAGGCCTACCTTCAAACGCAGTGCCTCTTTGCTTGATATCATGGGAAAATCCAAAGAAATCAGCCAAGACCTCAGAGAAAAAAAATTGTAGACCTCCACAAGTCTGGTTCATCCTTGGGAGCAATTTCCAAACACCTGAAGGTACCACGTTCATCTGTACAAACAATAGTACGCAAGTATAAACACCATGGGAACACGCAGCTGTCATACCGCTCAGGAAGGAAACACGTTCTGTCTCCTAGAGATGAACTTACTTTGGTGCGAAAAGTGCAAATCAATCCCAAAACAACAGCAAAGGACCTTGTGAAGATGCTGGAGGAAACAGGTACAAAAGTATCTATATCCACAGTAAACCGAGTCCTATTTCGACATAACCCGAAAGGCAAGGAAGAAGCCACTGCTCCAAAACCACCATAAAAAAGCTAGACTACGGTTTGCAACTGTACATGGGGACAACGATCGTACTTTTTGGAGAAATGTCCTCTGGTCTGTTGAAACTAAAATAGAACTGTTTGGCCATAATGACCATCGTTATGTTTGGAGGAAAAAGGAGGAGTCTTGCAAGCCGAAGAACACCATCCCAAACGTGAAGCACGGGGGTGGCAGCATCATGTTGTGGGGGTGCTTTGCTGCAGGAGAGACTGGTGCACTTCACAAAATAGATGGCATCATGAGGAAGTAAAATGATGTGGATATATTGAAGCAACATCTCAAGACATCAGTCAGGAAAATAAAGCTTGGTCGCAAATGGGTCTTCCAAATGGACAATGACCCCAAGCTTACTTCCAAAGTTGTGGCAAAATGGCTTTAGGACAAAAAAGTCAAGGTATTGGAGTGGCCATCACAAAGCCCTGACCTCAATCCAATAGAAAACGTGTGGGCAGAACTGAAAAAGCGTGTGCGAGCAAGGAGGCCTACAACCTGACTCAGTTACACCAGCTCTGTCAGGAGGAATGAGCCAAAATTCACCCAACTTATTATGGGAAGCTTGTGGAAGGCTACCTGAAACATTTTACCCAAGTTAAACTATTTAAAGGCAATGCTACCAAATGCATTCACATAGCAAGCCTACTCGTGTGTGTGTGTGTGTGTGTGTGTGTGTGTGTGTGTGTGTGTGTGTGTGTGTGTGTGTGTGTGTGTGTAAACGCGGGAGGGGAGAGGTGAGTGTGTGTGTGTGCAGTCACTGCTATTGGGTGATGATGATAGGCACTATGGGTTAGAAATAGCAATATTTTCCTACACCAAATCCTCTTAACTATTATGAATGGTATGATAATCTGTATTACAACTATGGGTTACTATTATTTATTATGATTGCTATAATTATTATTACTACTACTCATATTAATGTTAATATTACAATTTATATTATCGTTATTGGTATTTTTTTTTAATGTTATTTAACCCTTATTAAATAAGGCAAAAAAAGGTTTAACCAGATATTATTAATCCTAACAGGTTTTTCACATGGACGATACATTGGAGATAATATAACAAAATTACGTGAAACAATAGAACTATATGAAACCAGGCCTGGTCTTCATAGCAGATTTGGAAAAGGCCTTTGATAAAGTACGACGAGAATATATATATAAATGCTGTACTGTGTTAATTTTGGTGAATCTCTTGTACAATGGGTTAAAGTTATGTATAGTAACCCCAGATGTAAAATCGCAGTGGCGGAAAAAGTACCCAATTGTCATACTTGAGTTAAAGTAAAGATACCTTAAAATGAAAATGACTCAAGTAAAAGTCACCCAGTAAAATACTAGAGTAAAAGTTTAAATGTATTTTGTTTTAAATCTACTTAAGTATCAAAAGTAAATGTAATTGCTAAAATAGACTTAAGTATAAATCATTTCAAAATCTTTATACTTAAACCAGACAGCACAAATGTTTTTTTTGTTAGTTTACATTTACGGATAGTCAGGGGCACACGCCAATACTCACACATCATTTACAAACTAAGCATTTGTGTTTAGAGAGTCCGTCAGATCAGAGGCAGTAGATGACCAGGGATGTTCTCTTGATAAGTACGTGAATTGGAAAAAATTTCACTTCTACTCAGCATTCAAAATGTAACGAGTACTTTTGGGTGTCAGGGGAAATGCATGGAGTAAAAAGAACATTTTCTTTAGGAATGTAGTGGAGAAAAAGTAAAAGTTGTCAAAAATATAAATAGTAAATTAAAGTACAGATACCCCAAAAAACGACTTAAGTAGTACTTTCATGTATTTTTACTTAAAGGTCCTTACACCACTGTAAAATAGTAAATAAATGTCACAAGGAGGTAAACAAGGTTGTCCAATGTCTCCATATCTATTTATGCCAATCGAAATATTAGCTATTAAAATCCGATCCAACAATAATATCAAGCGGTTAGAAATCCAGAGCTTAAGAACAAGTGTCAATGTACGCCGATGACTCTAGATCTCTTAAGTCCGCAATCAGGATCCCTGCACAATCTCATTAGTGAACTAGATGATTTCTGGCCGCTCTAGGAAGAGCCTTGGCCAGGGAGGTGACCAAGAACCCGATGGTAATTCTGACAGAGCTCCAGAGTTCCTCTGTGGAGACGGGAGAACCTTCCAGAATGACAACCATCTCTACCGCACTCCACCAATCAGGCCTTTATGGTAGAGTGGCCAGACAAAAGCCACTCCTCAGTAAAAGGCACATGACAGCCCGCTTGGAGTTTGCCAAAAGGCACCCAAGGACTCTCAACCATGAGAAACAAGTTTATCTGGTCTGATGAAACCAATATTGAGCTCTTTGACCTGAATGCCAAGCGTTACGTCTGGAGGAAACCTGGCACCATCCCTACGGTGAAGCATGGGTGGCAGCATCATGCTGTGGGGATGTTTTTCAGCGGCAGGGACTGGGAGACTAGTCAGGATTGAGGGAAAGATGAACTGACAAAGTACAGATAGATCCTCGATGAAGAGCGGTCTGGAGCAGGTTAAGACCTCAGACTGGGGTGAAGGTTGACCTTCCAACAGGACAACAACCCTAAGCACACAGCCAAGACAACGCAGGTGTGGCTTTGGTAAAAGTCTCAATGTCCTTGAGTGGCCCAGCCAGAGCCCCGACTTGAACCCGATCAAACATCCCTGGAGAGACCTGAAAATAGCAGTGCAGCGACGCAGACAGGGCTTGAAAGGACCTGCAGAGAGGAATGGGAGATTCTCCCCAAATACAGGTGTGCCAAGCTTGTAATGTCATACCCAATAAGACTATTCTGTGCCTCCAACTTTGTGGCAAATGTTTGGGGACGGACCTTTCCAGTTTCAGCATGACAATGCTCCCGAGCACAAAACGAGGTCTATACAGAACTGGTTTGTCAAGATCAGTGTGAAAGAACTTGACTGGCCTGCACAGAGCCCTGACCTCAACACCATTGAACACCTTTGGGATGAATTGGAACGGGTTTGCAGGGGGGGG
The DNA here is from genome assembly GCF_045679555.1 of Salvelinus alpinus. NCBI lineage: Eukaryota > Metazoa > Chordata > Actinopteri > Salmoniformes > Salmonidae > Salvelinus > Salvelinus alpinus. The sequence continues at coordinate 13,501,978 of NC_092109.1, forward strand.
GGGGGGGGGTAAAGAAAGGAAAGTAGAGTAGAGAATCATAGTAGTCACAAACCACAGTTGGGTTCACAAGTTTGGACAGTACAGTAAAGAAAAGTAGAGTACAGTTCACAGTAGAGCACACTAGAGTTGAGTACACTATAATGTACAGAACTCTGCTGTACTCTACTGTGCTGTACTTTGATTTCCAAACGTGTGAAACAGACATTTAATGATTTGGATCATATTTAGTCCAGTCCAGCCATCTTTGCATCAGTAAATTTATTTTTGTAAAATGTTGTGTAAATTGTTAAAAGTAATCCTTGTGCATAGAGCTGCATGGTTTGTTAAATTTTGAAATCAAATGGCCTCCCGAGTTGCGCAGCATTCTAAGATCCTGGTTCGGACTCAAGGCTGCATCGCAGCCGGGCGTGACCGGGAGACCCATGAGGCGGCACACAATTAACCCAGACGACGCTGGGCCTGGGGAGGGTTTGGCTGTCCAGGTTGTCCTTGTCCCATTGCACTCTAGCGACTACTGTGGCGGACCAGGCGCAATGCACGCTGACACGGTCACCAGGTGTACGGTGTTAAGCGGGCATCGTGTCGAGAAGCAGTGCGGCTTGGCGCAGTCGTATTTCGGAGTACGCGCGGCTCTCGACCTTGGTCTCTTGAGTCCGTCCGGGAGTTGCAGCGATGGGACAATTGGATATCATGACATTGGGGAGAAAAAGGGGTACATATTATTATAATTTTTTAAAAACCTTAAAATCAATATTTTTTTATTCGCATACATTATAAGTGAAATATCTGAGTCTTCGTTTCCGTGCATTTGCCCATGACACATTCAGTCGACTACCTCTCAGATGTAGGTAAAGGGTCACGAGGTAAAGGGTCACGAAAAAGCCAATATAGCATATTGGTGGGTTGCTGAAGAAAGAAGCACCATCTGATAGAGGACATATTCATCCACTAACACGCAAAGCAGAGAGACAAATATAAACAAACATTAAACACCTGCAAAACAAATGGAAGTTCAGGTGTAACAAAACACTAAGTCATCTGCTGCTGCATTTGCATAAAACATTACGGACCTCGCAGTTGTCAAATCAAGACTTCAAGAGTGAGTGTGCTGATAAACTAGACTGTTGAAAGACCTAGCATAAAATGACTTGTCTCAAACTGAGAAAGTTATCAAGAGCAGAGAAAGAGAGAAGGAGAGAGAAAGGGGGAGAGAGTGAGAAAGAAAAACAGGGAGAGGCAGATAGTTCATTTTTTTAAACACCAAGGAGAATGATTTGAACAACTTGGATGGCATGACAAGACATACAGGCAGAAATGAAGTCTCGAAAAGGGTTGTCTGAGAGCGGTGTTAAGTCATCTTTCCCTGGCATGAGAGGAAAGAGTTCAACTTTAAAAGGGGATCAGAGAGCAGCAGTGCAATACACAGCAGAACAAGCACAGTGGAGCCAGCCGGCCCGGTACTTCCAACACTGACCTCGACCTGACAGAGAGACGGCATGCACAGCACTCCGAAGCAACTTAACTCCTCAGACGGGTGTCCTTGTGTTTGCCGTTCAGATATGTATTATAACCCCCCCTTCTCTCTAACAACAGATCTAGGAGCAGAGACTGAACACACAGATGAGAGAGATCTAAATGGGCAAACACCGAGACAGAAGTAAAAGCAGAGATGAGGAATATTTAAACAGGCAAAAGCAGGGAGTCTGTGCATCTACCATACCCTCAAAGTCCCACTCATCAGCTGTGACTGTCTGCATTAAACATTTGCTCAGCTTGGATGTTGGAATACAGTACTTTACTCATGCTATCTGTTCTCAGTCTAATGGCCCGTCCACAGCACTGACCACTGAACAGAAATGAGAGGCTTGCTATAGCCCATCTAGGAGATAGAGCCAATGCCGTTCAGCTCAAAACACATCACTGACAAGCAGATCAACACAATATCTGAACAAGTCACCCACCATTATTGATGGAGGCCCTTTTTTCACAATGAGTGTTGGCGAGGTGACTTCAGAATTCATCAGGCAATCCGATGAGGCTGACAAAGCTCAGCCCTCAGAAGTCATCTGTCTAGGCTACTGTAGGTTCTACACGGCACAACCAATCTGACTGCGAGATACGCCACCATTCATTTTCACATACAAGACGGAAAGATTTATTGGTTAGAGTGGACAAGGAAAGATCACCGTCATGGCCATAGCAGCAAACCCACAACAGTGGGTTGTTATGGTAACGCTCATTCAAAACAAGTGGACATACAACAAAACTCCTTTGAATTATAACCTAGTGTACATAACAATATGGTAATTTTTAGCAAGGCACATTTATCCAAGCGACTAACAGTAACCACATTCAATAGGCCTACAGTATATGTGGCCTATGCAGGAATCAAACCAACCAAGACTCTGGTGTTACCAGCATGCTCAAACTCACTGAGCCATTGAAACCACATACTATAGCCTTTCATACAATCCTATCAGAATAACATTTTACAAGTGATCAAAAAGAAGCGGTCTTCCTCATGTGCATAATAACACATTGAATTATGAACAACGGCAGAGAACAAAGCTGCCTATGACATTTCATTGCTGTCCAGCAGAATCTGTACTAAAGTTCACGACAGCCAGCAAGTAGTTTCAGCCACTGGGTGTATTTCACTCTCTCAGACACATGGCCCTCGTCTAATCAATTGGTTTAAACCAAGAGGACATATTTTCTATAGCCAAGGCATCCTCCCAGTAAACCACCTCAGAAATAGCCTTGTAAATGTGGATTCATTCCATAATTATCATTAAAAACAAAAAGGTACTGGGGTCTCTTCAATCCAAATTAATAAAGACAAAACTTAACTTATTCTGTACTTGGGCACTTTATTGTCTTGACTTTGCCTTGGTTACTTGTTTTGATTGACCCTTGGAACTCTTTTAGCACTTCAGCCACTCAACATCCCAAGAGTATGCCAGTGATGAAAGACTAGCAGATTAGGTGCCCCTTGCAACCCCAGAGTGGCCAGATCATCAACAAATCATCAGGGCCATTGAGTGCATGGGCCCTGGTCAAAGGTAGTGCACTATATTAGGTTGCTATTTGGGACACCGTCACTGACATCTGAAAGAGATGCCTCACAAGTCCTCAACTGGCAGCTTCATTAAATAGTACCCACAAAACAACAGTCTCAACGTCACTTGCTCACATTGTATATAGACTTATTTTTCTACTGTATTATTGACTATGTTTGTTTTACTCCATGTGTAACTCTGTGTTGTTGTATGTGTCGAACTGCTATGCTTTATCTTGGCCAGATCGCAGTTGTAAATGAGAACTTGTTCTCAACTTGCCTACCTGGTTAAATAAAGGTGAAATAAATAAAATAAAATAAAAAAAGAGGTGACTCTGGGATGCTCCTGGGGACCCAAAGCGATGTATATTTTTGTTTTTGCCCTAGCGTTGCACACCTGATTCCACTCAGACCCAGGTCCAAAGGCTTGATGAGTTGATCATTTGAATCCGCAAAACACCAGTCTCAACGTCAACAGTGAAGAGGTGACTCTGGGATGCTGGCCTTCTAGGCAGAGTTGCAAAGAAAAAGCCATATCTCAGACTGGCCAATAAAAATAAAATATTAAGATGGGCAAAAGAACAGACACTGGACAGAGGAACTCTGCCTAAAAGGCCAGCATCCCGGATAGAGAAATGAACATTAAATGATCTGCCAACAGCTCTGGTGGACATTCCTGCAGTCAGCATACCAATTGCACCCTCACTCAAAACTTGAGACATCTGTGGTATTGAGTTGTGTGATGACAACTGCACATTTTAGTGTGGCCTCTTATTGTCCCGAGCACAAGGTGCACCTGTGTAACGATCATGCTGTTTAATCAGCTTCTTGATATGCCACACGTGTCAGGTGGATGGATTATCTTGGCAAAGTAGAAATGCTCACTAATAGGGATGTAAACAAATTTGTGCACAACATTTTAGAGAAATACACTTTTTGTGCACATAGAACATTTTATTTCAGCTCATGAAACATGGGACCAACACTTTACATGTTGCATTCATATTGTTGTTCAGTGTAGTATTTCTGATTGGCTTAATGCACCACCACTAATGAGCTGTTGGGCCTCTCAAAGTAAATGTTTTCACCTCAAACAGCAAGCAAACAAAGACTGTTTTTACATCCATTGAGATGACAATTCCTCAAAGCATTTGAAAAATCTTTCCAGCCCTCTTTTTTTCGATAACCACTCGGCGTGAAAGGGAAAATGTCATGCTCTGATCCAGTGGAAACGTCATAAAATAGGATTACCTGATTACTTGTTATCCCGTGCACAAATAGCCTACAGCTGTGTCTGTCCTGAGGTCACTGGGTGGAAAACTGAGGGCCCAGAATATTTTATACGATGTTGCACGGCGCTTCAGGCCAGACCCAAGTTAATAGCTGATACAATGTTTCAAGTTCATTACAGACAGGCCATGTGTAGCCAATGTGATTGATAGGATATACATTTTTTTTTTTTTATCTTTTTTTTATTTTAGGATATTTTCTACCTGCAGGCTGTTTTTATTTGTTGGCTTAATGTAGGCTATTTTTACATAGTTGGAAATGGCAATAGAAGTACCTTTTTAGTTTTGTATTATTTTCATTTAGATTTGGATAGAATTTTGATTAACTACATGACAATGATTGAGATAAAAAGACGTTATTATAAATGAAACTGATCCACGAAAATGTGTATATGAACTGGCACGCAGATCGGTAGAAAGTGAGATAAATTGGCATTCAACATGAATGTTTGCTGACTCCTCCTGTAGCCTATTACCAGCAACTTCAGATAGCACTTTTGTTTTCCCAAATTCTGCCTCAGGAGCATCATTAACTTTCTTTGGTATGAAACAATACTTCCGTTGTGATAATTTACAATTATGGACTGTTAATGAAACCATAGGATGTGGTGAAAACAAGTCCATCCAAGTTATCTTGGCTTTAAAATCTTGATTTTATACATCATATTCTTCCATCCAACACCACCCCCCCACATGAAGAGAAAGAGAACAGATTTTTCAAAAGCTGATATTCTCTTTACCCAGCCACGGTGAAAGAATTAGAGCAGATATTCTCCATAGTCCCATATAGAAGATGGATAACAAGCTGTGGTTACATAACAAGGCATTACTCATTCAAAAGCACCAAAATCCAGGTAGACTCCAGCAGCAGATTAAAATTCCACTGCTGTATTATACTGTAGTAGACGGTGAAAACACAACTAGAGGCCACAGACCACACAAAACAAGGACTTTAGAAACACCACTAACCACCAACTGCAATCCAGAGTCAACTGCTCCACTGTATTACTGTATTATATTTCATCGCGTAGTCTTACCTGAAGTGATTTGAATTCTTCAGAGCATTCTATGGTCCAACTCTCTGATAATGCACTGATCAAAAATAAAAAAACGCAACATGAAACAATTTCAAAGATTTTACTGAGTTACGTATAGGTCTCCAGAGCCTAATGGATTTCACATGACTGGGAATACAGATATGTATCTGTTATTCACGGATACGTTTAAATAAATAAAAGTAGGGGCGTGGATCAGAAAACCAGTCAGTATCTGGTGTGACCACCATTTGCCTCATGCAGCGCGACACATCTCCTTCGCAGAGTTGATTAGGCTGTTGATTGTGGCCTGTGGAATGTGAACCCAATCCTCTTTAATGGCAGTGCAAGTTGCTGGATATTTTTTTTATTTAACTAGGCAAGTCAGTTAAGAACAAATTCATATTTACAATGACGGCCTAGGAACAGTGGGTTAACTGCCTTGTTCAGTGGAAGAATGACAGATGTTTACCTTGTCAGCTCCGGGATTCGATCTAGCAACCTTTCAGGTTACTGGCCCAATGCTCTAACCACTAGGCTACCTGCCACCCCATAGGCGAGAACTGGAACACACTGTCGTACATATCGATCCAGAGCATCCCAAACTTGCTCTATGGGTGACATGTCTGGTGAGCATGCAGGCCATGGAAGAACTGGGACATGTTCATCTTCCAGGAATTGTGTACAGGTCCTTGCGACATGGGGCCGTGCAATATCGTGCTGAAACAGAGGTGATGGCGACGGATGAATGGCACGACAATGGGCCTGAGGATCTCATCATGGCAATGTTCCCTCAAAATTGTTTTTGTTCATCACTGAACAAATTTCATGTCGGCTGAGCGCATACGAAATTGTTTGACTACAGAGGTAGCAAAACTGTACTTCAAATCTATGATACTCCCCCACTTAACATACTGCTTGACTAGTTGGGCCCAAGCTTGCTGTACAACATTAAAATCTATTCAGTCTGTCTACAAACAGGCTCTCAAAGTGCTTGATAGGAAGCCCAATAGCCATCATCACTGTTACATCCTCAGAAAGCATGAGCTCCTGAGTTGGGAAAATCTTGTGCAATACACCGACGCATTCTTGTATTCAAGATCCTAAATGGCCTGGCTCCCCCTCCACTCAGTATTTTTGTTAAACAGAAAACCCAAACATATGGCAGCAGATCCACAAGGTCTGCCATGAGAGGTGACTGTATAGTTCCCTTAAGGAAAAGCACCTTTAGTAAATCCGCTTTCTCTGTGAGAGCTTCCCATGTCTGGAATACACTGCCATCAGACACACATAACTGCACCACATATCACACTTTCACAAAATGCATGAAGACATGGCTAAAGGTCAATCAGATTTGTGAACATAATCCCTAGCTGTGTATTTCCGCTTTCCATGTTGTCTGTTGTCTGTAGCTTGTGAGGTGTGGAAACACTTTGTTGCTTTTATGAATTTTGTCTTGCTGCTTTTTGTCCTATGTTGCTTTGTCTGTATGCTACGTCTTGCTTGTCCTATGTGTCTCTGCGTGTGCTCACTGCTCAATGATTGTCTATATTGTAATTGTTTTTAATAACCTGCCCAGGGACTGAGGTTGAAAATTAGCCGGCTGGCTAAAACCTGCACTTTTACTGAAATGTTAAATATTGTGCTCTGTCCCTGTAAAAATAAAATAAACTCAAACTTGAACGTTGTGAAAATTCTGTGCAACTTCCAGTGCGCGTTAAAGTTACAGTTTTAACAGTGGCCAAGTAGGCTACTGTGGCTATTTGATCATAATGTAGTGCTACCAGAGTGGCCTACCATCAAAAACAATGGAGAACATACATCCCATAACATTTTTAACATGGAAATAGCTGTTCTATCATTCAGCCTACAGTAGCAGCCAATGTGGGGTGTTCAATGTAGGCCTACATTCCATGAGACTTTAAAAAAATAACATGCAGGTCAGTACAGGTGCATCAAAGCTGGGATCGAGAGACCAAAAAACAACTTCTATCTCAAGGTCATCAGACTGTTAAATAGCCATCACTAGCCGGCTACCACCCAGCTACTCAACCCTGCACATTAGAAGCTGCTGCTCTATATACATAGACATGGAATCACTGGCCACTAACTTCTTGTGAATAGGGGGGCGCTGTTTTCACTTTGTAAAAAATCGTGCCCAAATTAAACGGCCTCGTACTCTGTTCTAGATCATACAATATGCATATTATTATTACTATTGGATAGAAAACACTCTGAAGTTTCTAAAACTATTTGAATTATATCTGTAAGTAAAACAGAACTCATTTGGCAGCAAACTTCCATACAGGAAGTGAAAATTCTGAAAATGAGGCTCTGTGTCAGGGCCTGCCTATTCAACTAGCTTTTATTTATGGATCTGTATGCACTTCATACGCCTTCCACTAGATGTCAACAGGCAGTGGAAGGTTGAATGGGGTGTCTAGCTTGATGTGAGGCCGAATAAGGGGTTTACATGCACTAAGTTGATGGTGCCTTTAAACAGCTTGGAAAATTCCAGAAAATTATGTCATGGCTTTAGAAGCTTCTGATAGGCTAATTGACATCATTTGAGTCAATTGGAGGTGTACCTGTGGATGCATTTCTAGGCCTACCTTCAAACTCAGTGCCTCTTTTCTTGACATCATGGCTGATTTCTTTTGATTTTCCCAAGACCTCAGAAAACAAATTGTAGACCTCCACAAGTCTGGTTCATCCTTGGGAGCAATTTCCAAACGCCTGAAGGTACCACGTTCATCTGTACAAACAATAGCAGACAAGAATAAAGACCATGGGACCACGCAGCCGTCATACCGCTCAGGAAGGAGACGTGTTCTGTCTCCTAGAGATGAACGTACCAGAACAGCAGCAAAGGACCTTGTGAAGATGCTGGAAGAAACAGGTACAAAATAATCTATATCCACAGAAAAACTAGTCCTATAGACATAACCTGAAAGTCCGCTCAGCAAGGAAGAAGCCACTGCTCCAAAACCACCATAAAAAAGCCAGACTACGGTTTGCAACTGCACATGGGGACAAAGATCATACTTTTTGGAGAAATGTCCTCTGGTCTGATGAAACAAAAATAGAACTGTTTGGCCATAAAGACCATCGTTATGTTTGGAGGAAAAAGGGGGAGGCTTGCAAGCCGAAGAAGACCATCCCAACCGTGAAGCACGTGGTGGCAGCATCATGTTGTGGGGGTGCTTTGCTGCAGGAGGGACTAGTGCAATTCACAAAATAGATGGCATCATGAGGTAGGAAAATTATGTTGATATATTTATCAGCATATCGAATGCGCAACCCGGGCTGGCTAAACCCTGGACCATTGTTATTCTAACTTCCGCGACGCATACAAAGCCCTCCCCCGCCCTCCTTTCGGGAAACTTTGACCACGACTCCATTTTGTTGCTCCCAGCCTATAGACAGAAACTAAAAACAGAAAACGCCCGTGCTCAGGTCTGTTCAACGCTGGTCCAACCACTCGGATTCCACGCTTCAAGATTGCTTCGATCACGTGGACTGGGATATGTTCCGCATAGCGTCGGAAAATAACATTGAAGAACACGCTGATTCGGTGAGCGAGTTTATTAGCAAGTGCATCGGTGATGTTGTACACACAGCGACAATTAAAACCTTCCCCAACCAGAAACCGTGGATTAATGGCAGCATTCGTGCAAAACTTAAAGCGCAAACCACTGCTTTTAATCAGGGCAAGGCGACTGGAAACATGACCGAATACAAACAGTGTAGGTATTCCCTCTGCAATCAAACAAGCTAAGCGTCAGTATAGAGACAAAGAAGAGTCGCAATTCAACGGCTCAGACACGAGAGGTATGTGGCAGGGTCTACAGTCAATCACAGACTACAAAAAGAAAACCAGCACCGTCACGGACCACGATGTCTTGCTCCCAGACAAACTAAACTTCTTTGCTCGCTTTGAGGACAATACTGTGCCACCGACACAGCCCGCTACCAAAACCTGCAGGATGTCCTTCACTGCAGCCAACGTGAGTAAAACATTTAAACATGTTAACCCTCGCAAGGCTGCCGGCCCAGACGGCATCCCTAGCCGCGTTCTCAGAGCATGTGCAGACCAGCTTGCTGATGTGTTTACGGACATATTCAATCAATCTTTATTCCAGTCTGCTGTTCCCACATGCTTCAAGAGGGCCATCATTGTTCCTGTTCCCAAGAAAGCTAACTGAGCTAAACGACTATCGCCCCGTAGCACTCACTTCCGTCATCATGAAGGGCTTTGAGAGGCTAGTCAAGGACCATATCACCTTCACCATACCTGACACCCTAGACCCACAATTTGCTTACCGCCCCAATAGGTCCACAGACGACGCAATCGCAATCACACTGCCCTAACCCATCTGGACAAAAGGAATACCTATGCAAGAATGCTGTTCATCGACTACAGCTCAGCATTTAACACCATAGTACCCTCCAAACTCGTCATTAAGCTTGAGACCCTGGGTCTTGACCCCGTCCTGTGCAACTGGGTCCTGGACATCCTGACGGGTGCCCCCAGGTGGTGAGGGTAGAAACAACATATCCACCCCACTGATCTGCAACACTGGGGCCCCACAAGGGTGCATTCTCAGCCCTCTCCTGTACTCCCTGTTCACCCATGACTGCGTGGCCATGCACGCCTCCAACTCAAATCATCAAGTTTGCAGATGACACTACAGTGGTAGGCTTGATTACCAACAATGACGAGATGGCCTACAGGGAGGAGGGGAGGGCCCTCGGAGTGTGGTGTCAGGTAAATAACCTCAAACTCAATGTCAACAAAACAAAGGAGATGATCGTGGACTTCAGGAAACAGCAAAGGGAGCAGGCCCCTACCCACATCGACGGGACAGTAGTGGAGAAGGTGGAAAGTTTTAAGATCCTCGGCGTACACATCACGGACAAACTGAAATGGTCCACCCACACAGACAGCGTTGTGAAGAAGGCGCAGCAGCGCCTCTTCAACCTCAGGAGGCTGAAGTAATTCGGCTTGTCACCAAAAACACTCAAACTTTAACAGATGCACAATCGAGAGCATCCTGTAGGGCTGTATCACAGCCTGGTACGGCAACTGCTCCGCCCACAACCGTAAGGCTCTCCAGAGGGTAGTGAGGTCTGCACAACGCATCACCGGGGGCAAACTACCTGCCCTCCATGACACCTACAGCACCCAATGTCACGGGAAGGCCAAAAAGATCATCAAGGACAGCAACCACCCGAGCCACTGCCTGTTCACCCCACTATCATCCAGAAGGCGAGGTCAGTACAGGTGCATCAAAGCTGGGACCGAGAGACTGAAAAACAGCTTCTATCTCAAGGCCATCAGACTGTTAAACAGCCATCACTAACATTGACTGGCTGCTGCCAACATACTGACTCATCTCTAGCCACTTCAATAATTAAAAATTGGATGTAATAAATGTATCACTAGCCACTTTAAACAATGACACTTTATATAATGTTTACATACCCTACATTACTCATCTCATATGTATCTACTGCACTCTATACGACCTACTGCATTTTGCCTATGCCGTTCGGCCATCGCGCATCCATATATTTTTATGTACATATTCTTAAATCATTCCTTTAAACTTGTGTGTATTAGGTAGTTGTTGTGAAATTGTTCAATTACTTGTTAGATATTACTGCATGGTCGGAACTAGAAGCACAAGCATTTCACTACACTCGCATTAACATCTGCTAACCATGTGTATGTGACAAATAAGATTTGATGTCAGTCAGGAAGTTAAAGCTTGGTCGCAAATGGGTTTTCCAAATGGACAATGACCCAAAGCATACTTCCAAAGTTGTGGCAAAATGGCTTAAGGACAACAAAGTCAAGGTATTGGAGTGGCCATCACAAAGCCCCGACCTCAATCCTATAGAAAATGTGTGGGCAGAACAGAAAAGGCGTGTGCGAGCAAGGAGCCCTACAAACCTGACTCAGTTACACCAGCTCTGTCAGGAGGAATGGGACAAAATTCACCCAACTTATTGTGGGAAGCTTGTGGAAGGCTACCCAAAACGTTTGACCCAAGTTAAACAATTTAAAGCAATGCTACCAAATACTAATTGAGTGCATGTAAACTTCTGACCCACTGGGAATGTGATGAAAGAAACAAAAGCTGAAATAAATCACTACTATTATTCTGACATTTCACACTCTTAAAATAAAGTGGTGATCCTAACTGACCTAAAACAGGGAAGTTTTACTAGGATTAACTGTCAGGAATTGTGAAAAACTGAGTTTAAATGTATTTGGCTAAGGTGTATGTAAACCTATGACTTCAACTGTATACCTTAATATCTCCAAAATATAGACTTATCTTTCATTTGACACCCAATTTTAAATGCTCTTATGAATTTCACATGTTGGTGCTCATGGATCCTTTTACATGGAAATGACCTATTATCAATTCATTGCTTGAAAATTACCATCACTTGGAAGCGCTATAGATTGGAGAAGAGATGTGTGTTGGAGGGAAAGTTTGTGTGTAGGCCTGCACAGCTCATTAGAATCACAAAAGGAAAATCCACAACAAAGTGATTGGTGTGAAAATAAGAATAAACATATAAGCCCATTTCTCTAACACAAGGGAAATCATGCATACATACAGGGATATTGAGGAGCAGCAAACAAGCTGATCTGATCTAGAAGGAACCCAGAATTCCTGATCAGCCCACAGACATGAAAAAAATGCTTTAGTTCTAGTGTTCAAAGGAGGACATTTTCACATGGCACAGTGGTAGAGTAAATAACATTCCAGGGACCTGGGCTTGTGGCGGGACCACAAGTTGACAAACTGTTCTAGTCTGGTATTGAAATCCAAAAGGGTTGTTCCACCTCAAAAAGCACAAGAAAGAAGATTAACACCCACCATCTCAGACAGTTCTGAAATCGTTTCTGTAGCTAGCAACAGATACGATTAGCATTCCTGAAACATTATATTGTTTAAATATAATCCGATCTCAGAAAAACAGAGAACTGATACTGTATACTGGATGTTGGGTGGGATTGGCAAGGGTGTGAGTCCATGGGTGTCTTTTTTGGTGGGGGGATTCCTCATGTCTCACACCTTGGTAGGAAAA